>NW_015170278.1:318964-423719 GCF_001447785.1 Gekko japonicus
CAGCACTAGAGCTCCATGCAACTCAGCAAGGAAGCCCAGCCGCCCGCCTTGCTGCACCGCCAACCCCCACACAAGAAACCATCAGTCACCCAGGTCAATACAAGCTGGCAGGGGCAGACCCTTCCGCCCTGCCACATGCTTCCCCACTCAGCCCCCTTCCTCTTCCTCCTCCCCCCCAACCACCTGCCTGGCCAATCAAGAAGCATGCCGGCCTTGCTGTCGTCTCCAGTAGCCTCAGAGGACTGGGGGAGGGGAGGGGAGGGGGACCAGGAGGGGAGGGGGCAGGGAGGGGAGGGGGCATCACCCAAATAGCTGAGAATCTATGCTCAGTTGTGTAACCAGATGGAAGGGGGAAATTAGGAGCAGACATTAAAATCTTCTGGAAAAGTTCCATGAAGGAAGATTCCTGATTGGATCCAAGAGACTACCTGGTGCTAGAGGGCAAAAGGCTATAATAAGAGTACAGGCGAGAAGGAAGCCCTGCTAACTTTATGTTCATGCCATGCCAGTATGCTTTGATATGCTATGCTTTATCATGATGGACTGCAATGTATAGAATGCTTCTTTGCTACGGCTTGGATTTTTATGCTACAAGAAGATATGCCATCACATAACAGGTATTCAGTGTATTAGATAGAACAGTTAGCTTCTTTATTTTCTCTGTTGCTAAGCTGTAGAGACTTACAACGTAGTGAAATCTTTTTTAACCTTTAAATAAACCATATATCAATGTATTTTTTACATTAAATAACAGCTATGTAGGCCTCCAGGTTGGCCTGGGCCACCCTGTTGTTAGAAATCACACACATTCTGAACTGCTATTAGCCTCAATAAGGAAAAAAACCCAGGTACAATACCGACTTACTTCACAGGGTGATGGTAGTATATGAGTAAATAAAAGACTGCAAAACACTGTATACTTTTTTTAAAAAGTGGTACTCTGTAAATTGGTATTTGAAATTGTTTTATACTGCTGGACTGATGCTGTGGTTTTATTATTATGATTGTTTCTTCCACTCTAGGAATCAGGACCTTAAAGAACTTGGTGAACTTTCTCCACATTGGGACAATATGCGTAAAACTGTTATTACACACTGTGATCAAATGCTGACCCTCTATCAAGACATGCTTGCAGAACTAGAGAAGTACACAGGTTAGAAATATGTTCTCACTGAACAAATGAAGTTAAAATTTACTCGTTTTTTGGGTCATGTCTTATCAATTGAAATGTCATTTCATTGTATGTGTCTATTCAGATGATATCCAGAGAGATTATTTAAATGCAGGATTTGCCTGAACCTGTAAGTATAGGGCCAATAGTTTTTCTCTGCCAGAATCTCTTCCTGGGTATGACCTCCAGGCATTGTGTTTCTGTGTGGGAGGACATTGTATGAGCTAGACTAAACAGATACTATTATTCCCAGTGATGGTTCATCCATGGCTCCTTTGAAACATCCTGTACCTGGTTCAGATTGAATGTGTATGCATAGATATAATTATCTTTTCTTTTGTATCTTGGGAAGAAATAGTTTTATTCAGCAGTAGAGTAGTTGTACAGAAGTATTAGTTTCCTGACAACCTTTATTTTGCAGAATTGGCATTTATAATGCTCAGGGGTCGTTTCATAGAAAAAGAGCTAGGGGAACTCATTAGCATAACTCATTAGCATATGCCACACCCCCTGACATCACCGGAAGTGTGTCATAAGGCCACACACCCCGCCCCCAACGGAAAGGTCCTCCCTGGCCCCAGGCAGGCAGGCAGGGGTGGGGAGAGGCAGGGAGGAAGCAACTTACCCTCCCTCTTCTCCTACCTCCTCCTGGCTGAATGAGGGCCGGAAGCAGGGTGGCCGGAAGCAAGGGGCGGGGCTTCGTCATGTGCCCCACCCCCCCGTACCTCACCCGGGGGAACTGCGATCCCCCCCTGAAATGACCTCTGATAATGCTCCAGAACTAATACAAACAATACTTGCATGCTTCTCTTCTATATGGGGAAATTGCTTTAATAATATGCCTAAACTTCCTTGGTAGCTTTTTTCTGTAAAAAAGACCAGATAGCCATCTTACTGGGCGTTGATCTCAAAAAGCAGTGTTCAGATCCCTGCCCAGCCTTTGACTGACGTGATTTCCTTTATGTGCAAGTAACTTCATTCCCAGGTTCAGATTCCCTAAAGAAATACAGGAATAGCAAGAATATCAGTTTGTATCTGTTAAATAGTGGGTCCCATGGATGAACAGACTCCCAGTCTAGTGATCAGCTCTACTTTATTCAGTGATTTCAGCAAGAACAAGACTGTAGACCAGAGCCTCAGCTCAGTTATATTGCATGCAATGGCCACACCCCAACACACCCCACTCCCAACGATAGGCTATTTACAAAACTTTACGTCTTAATTGGTTACTGCCAGAATCCTGTTGGTCTATTGTTATTCTGCTCCAAGCTCACCCTCTCTCTGGCAGCACTGTCCTACACCTTGATTGGTTACTGCCATAATCCTGTTGGTCTATTGTTATTCAGCTCCAAGCTCACCCTGTCTCTGGCAGCACAGTCCTGCAATGTTTCAGTCCCAATACATAACAGTATCCAAACCATGTTTTTTCTATCCATGAGTGCTGTCTATAAATAAGCTGTGTTCTCCAGTGCGTTTTTCTCATATGTTACACATTTGGTGCCAGCAATAGCTCCCATATATTTCTTTATGTATGTGTTTGCTGTCCCTATTGAATCCCAACTTTCACTCAACAATACATGTTAAGAGCATAGTATTCAATTGTTGGTTGGGTATCCAGTTATACTCTATGAAGGAGTGTTGGCACTTGGTGCAGTTAGCTCTTGATTTAAATCTAATCTTAGATCGTCATAATGGCCTACTTTACTAGGCCCTTATAAGTAAGATGAAGTAGCAAATAT
Organism: Gekko japonicus; assembly: GCF_001447785.1. Lineage (NCBI taxonomy): Eukaryota > Metazoa > Chordata > Lepidosauria > Squamata > Gekkonidae > Gekko > Gekko japonicus. The sequence goes on from NW_015170278.1 coordinate 321,875, forward strand.
ATAGACTTAATAATGAATGTTAATAATATACTTTGGGTCAATATGTGTTTTTGGTGTGCCCTTATGAGTAAGTGGTGTCAGTGCCAAGTACTTAGTGCTATTGCTCTACTATTTGTTCCCTATCACGTCTCCTTTCCTGAGCCATGCAACTTTTTGCACCATGCTGAGGTCTGCATCGCACAGTATAAAATTCCTGGGACAAAACATTTCTTTGCTAAAGAACAATTTCTAAACAGTGTGGAAGTGACCAGGTATAAGTCATATGTACCATTATGTAACACCTACTGAGAATCTATAATGGTTTAATGTTTGTATGTTTTTGAAAAAAATTTAAATAAAATTCTATCCCTCCATGGGGTAGTTAAAAAAAAAAGAATCTATAATGGCCACACTTTCCTGATCCCTGTAGATGCTGCAAAATACATCTATGTGTATGTCTGCGTGTGATCATTATATATGGTGGTCTATACAGAGGTTGTTTGCAGAAGTGCTTTCTGTGTGACCTGCCCCTGAGATGTACACCAGTTCCATGATCTAGTGTTGTTTTTAGCATATATAGCTTTATGGCACCATCATTTCAAATATGCTATGGGCTGTTTCTAGGCAGCAGGAACATCTATCACCAAGCAGGGGACTGAAAAGAAAGAACCCGAGCATTAGTTTGTTCTGTAAATTAAAAGCTATTTTGTCGACTGTGATAGAGGTGCATGCTGAGACACAGTTAGCAAATTGTAGTTGTTGTTTTTTCTTAATACACAGTTACACATTAAAGGTATTTTTAAAATGCTGCTAACATAAGTATTACCCTGACATTTTAAGAAAAGCAGAACATCTGGAGGGCACTTCAGATAATAATTCTTCAGGATCTTGCTTTCCAGGTTCTTCTTTCAAATCAAGCTGTAGTAAAGGGGAAAAGACACTAGAATTTGTTCCAGTCAATCTACATCTGCAGAGAATGTATGTGCACAGCCCTCGGTTGAAAGGTAAAATATATTCTGTATACACTTTGGTGCTTGGAAGTTTGATTCAGACCCTGTCATGAGGCCTGTTTGTATTCCTATTATCTGCAGGGTTTTACACTCATGTGATTATCCTATTTAAATGCCCAGAAGGTAAATGTTGCTACTAGAACAAGATGATTAGTATCTAATTAAATGTATCTACAAGTATCTATGGCTGCTTGTGCTACAAAATGTCCTAAAGCATAGTTATGCAGGTTACTTTCTGTGCATGTATGTGCAGATGGCCAAATATTTGATATCTGGGAATGTGGTAATTCAACATTTTACTTGTCAGCAGTTCAGCATAACTTGCTGGGCTGGCTTTAGTTCTGTAGTCAGGGCTTTTCCCTAGCTTATATTTGAAATGTTAAGTGTGAGTACTATGTTGTATATGATTTGTAGATGAAGGGCATATAGTTGCTAATGCTATTTCTGCTGGAGCCCTACATTTTTTGTGGTAAAAATGGTGATTTCCTTTTTCCATATTTCAAAATAACATTTGATCCCCAGTTTCTTTAAAAAAGAATGTTTCTAAGTACCACTGATATGAATTGGGACCAAACTGTAGACTATGTAAAACAAACAAACCCACACACACTTCTTAATGGCTGTTGAGATGCTGCCTGAGGCTTTCGTGACTGTGACTGCCTTGAATTGTGTTTTAAGTCATTTTCAAATAATATTTTTATTAAAGGTATGGCTGTCTTGGGGCTATTAATGTGCACTTACCCTCTTCCTCATCAATAGTGCAGAGTGGAAAGGGAAAATTTTATCCTTTCTCCATGCCAGCAGGCCCAGGTGCTCAGCCTGTTTGTAAAACTGATGGGGCATTAGCTAGTCCTGTATTAATAGTGAAGCCTTAACCAATAACACATATTACTAAATCTTAGTGATGGGTTCACAATAAATGATCACTTCATGAACGCTAGAGCCGATCTGAGGCTAATAAAATTATTTCACTTCTGCCTTTAAATTAGATTTTAGGGACAAACAATGCATCAATGTAAAATTGGTTTCTATGGATCTATTTTGAATCTCACCCATGCCACTGAGATACAGCCCATTAACTGTTAATCGTTCATACAGTGTTTCTGCTTATAGAGACATTTCTCACTGGAATAAAAAAAGATTGTTTGTTACATGGAGAGGATTGAATTCTATTTAAATGTGGCACTTTCTAAATGAAAACAAATAGGTTACATCTGGAAGAAGGTATGCAGAGAGTACGCTTATGGATGCCTTTTTAAATGACCTCTCCAAGCTGGCCACAGTTTTTCAGCACTAAAATTCATTATGGATAGAAGGATGCTGAAAGTAGTGAATGCTAATGCAAGTTACAGAAATTATACATTTAAGTACTAGAATGTACAAGTGAAAATTTATATTTATAGATGGGTCACTGGAACAGATTGCAGCAGAACTCTGTCATCTATACTGTTTGCCTGTTGTTTGAGGAATCCAAAGTACCGGTTTCTACCTAAACAAAGGTTGTGTTCAGACTGGCAGTTTGGCCCGATAAAGGCATATTTTACAAATTAAACAGGCACAATCACACAGCCACATTTGTCAGGCATTCCCCGGGCGTACTCACCCTGTCCGAGGACGACTTGGAGCCGGGTTAAAAAGCCACCACCTCCGAAGTGGTGTTTTTGTTTCCCTGCGCATTCATTGCACTTGGCCAGATGTCTGAACACGGGGGAGCGCACGCAGAATGGATTTGGCAGTGTGAACCTGCAGATCTATTCTGCCGCTACGGAGGCGTTTTTAAAAAATAATTGCCTATGTGTGCATGTGTGTTCATGCGCACTACGCACACACATGGTTTTTGGATTTGTTTTTGCCGTTCGGTCCGTGGTTGAGGCGCCACAATAATGTGGATGCTTTACCACGGGATGTCTCCATGGGTAACCCACAGCAGGTTGTGCTGTGTAGCTGATATATCCCACTACACTTTAACCCGGTTCAATTAGAGGCGGCACCATATCGCACCAAGCCACCAGTGTGATCACAGCCAAACAATGACTACTTTAGGTCTAAGAGGCTGCCCGTGATGGTCTAAAATCAGCTGAGAATACTTTCCATTTGACTCCAAATGGGAACAGGTGTCATGTTGACCATAGGGATACTTCTGAGAATAGCATCCTTCTGGTGAGTTCTACTCTTCCCCTCCATAAGGTTTATGTACACTTACCACATGATGTGGATCAGGGTGATCTAGTAAGTATATATTAGAATTTTTAAAAGGCTTGTTGATAAGCCAGAGACTCTTGAGTAAAAGCAGCAGTCATGAGATAAGAGGACAAATCTGCTTATTGTTTAAAATTTGGTTAAATTGCAGGAAATAGAGAGCAAGAACATATGGTCAGTTCTCACAGTGGAATGAAGTGAATGCTGTGGTGCCAAAAGGATTGGTGTTAGAGCTGGTGATATTTACTTTATTCATAATTATCTGGAATTGGGGATAAGCTATGCAGTGGCCAAGTTTGCAGAGATGCCAAATTATGAAGAATGGGAAACACCAAAACAAATTATGGAGATATTATAGTGGAACCACATAGATGATAGTGAATCTGCACTTCTTGAGTTTGCATGCAAATCTCAATATTTGTCTATTCCTGTTGCAGATGTTCTGTATGATGTCATTACTATAGGAGCCCCTGCAGCACACTTTCAGGGATTCAAAAATGGTGGTCTTCAGAAACTATTGAATAAGTTTGAGTTAGAAAGGCGAAAGTAAGTACATTATCAGTAACTGATTAAAAATAAACTATAGACTATATTGCTATGTTACTGTCCATTTAAACAAAATTGCTGCTTATATGTATTTGCATTAAATTAATAATACTTTCCCTATATGTCTGGCAAAAACCTTTAGCAATAGTTATGCTTAGAGAACAGCTAGGAAGAATAATATACAAGGTGGGCATGTGATGTTTTTGCTAATGCAATAACCAGTTGCATTCTCACAAGTGTTACACAAATTTGTAGACCAAGGGAACCGAAAGTAAGAGAAAGTGAATTGTAACATCCCGTCCAATGGACTGAAATGGGTTTGGATCCAAAAATGCCTTCCTCTTGCAGAAAGAGTCTTCCACTCATTTTTCCATAACAGGAAGAATGTTTTTGATCCTACCAATATTTCAAATGACGGAAAAGTGGCAGAACAGCCCCAAGGCTTCCTGGATGACACATCCTCCCTTGACCCATTTCAATCTGATTTCCTGCCTGGGTTTGGTACTGCGAAAGCTTTAATTGTTCTGGTCTATAATCTTCATTTAAAGTTGATAGGGTACAAACTGAAGACAAAACAAACTGAAGCTGAATCCAGACAAGACAGAGGTCGTGCAGGTTGGAAAAGCTGGTAATTGTAGGGAGATTGTATCCACTTCTCCTGGATGGCGTGAACTTGGCTTTTTCATGTTAAGAGTTTGGGGTGCTCATGGACTTTGCCTTGCTGTTTGAAAAGCAGATTGGCACGGTGGCCAGGAGTGCCTTCTGTCAGTGCATCTGATTTGCAAACTCTCTCGTTACCTAAATTTAGCCAATCTGGCCACACTGATCCATGCTTCTGTAACTTCAAAGCTGGATTATTGCAACGTGCTGTACATGAGGTTGCCCCCAAAGACAACCCAGAAACTACAGTTGGTCCAGAATGCAACAGCCTGACAATTGTCAGGGCCTAGCCACTGGGAAACATACGTTGACCATTTTGAAACAGTTACATTGGCAGCCAATATGTTTCCAGGTTCAGTTTAAGGAACTGGTTGTGACCTTTGAAGCTTCACAACCTGGGACCCACATATTTGAAGGACCACTTCCTTTCATATGTCCCTGTGCTCAAAGTATGATCATCAGGCAGCCATGAGTTGGCTATCCCACTTAGGGTGGCCCATCAGGCATTGACCAGAGCCCTGGCCTTTCCATTGTGGCTCCGGCTCTTCAGAATGTTTCTGTTAGCCTTAATCCAGTGATTTCAATGTAAAAGTAGGAGCTCTGCTCATGCACACAAAGGATATGGATGAGTGGACCTTCCATGCATAACATATCCCTCGAATGCTGTAGTGAATAGAGAAGCCCTGCTTATTCAGAACTCGGTGTATATAGCTTTTAATTGTGTTGATGATGTTTAAAAATGAATTCACTTAGGAAGATGTTTTAATTGACTGAGTTAAGTCTGAGAAATACCATTAAAACGCAAAAGCACAGACTCTTGCTGTCATAAAGATAGCTGCAATTATCCACATAAGAACTATTTGTGAATCTTATTGGGAACAGATAATACTCATTAAAATGAACATTAAAAGTGGTAGTAATTAACAAAGTCTTGTTATTAATTCCAGGCAGATTTGCAGTCCTGAATCTTTTCCAGTAATGGCATACCTTCCCTTCCTTTCCTATCTTTCTTTCAAGTTACTTTGATTGATCTTGAGCAGCCAATGAGGAGTCTTTATTTCTTTAAGGAAAATATGGTGAAGAGATATTTGGCCACAGCTAGCTAGTCTTTGGATCTCTATCCACCAACAAATAAGGGGCTATGTTATCTTTTGATACAGTAGTAGGGAATGTGGTTAAAATAGGGGCAATCCATAGCTCACAATAGAAGTTATGATGAGGACATTCTAATGTCATGTGGGACAGGGAGTCGTCCTTTTTCAAATCACATTGGCAAAGTGTCAGAATAAGGCAAATTACAGTATCTCCCATGTAGGACTGCTGAAAGGGCAGCATTCAGGCGTGTAAGCATGAATAACAATGAACTGTTTATTTAATGTAGGCATTTAATGTAGGCTGAGATGGTTGAAGGTGGGAGAATGCCAAAGAACTGGGTGGAGCATACTCTCCGAGCTCATATAACTGAGTTAAAGTAAACTAGGTCTTTTATACATTTTTTGATAATAGAGAATCGCTTTTCCCAAGTCTCGATATATTGTCCTTTGCTAGGCCAAGACTAGACAACATATCATTAAAGTGATTTGCTTCTGTTGCTTACTGGCTGTTCCTGTTGGTATATCAGTAATCATAATAGGCATAACAAAGTCTGAATCCAGTGGCACCCTTAAGACCAACAAAGTTTTATTCAAGGTATATGCTTTCATGCGCATGCATACTTTTTCAGACAATAGGCATACACATTTAACTAAATGCATATAGATGTTTATTTGTGATTATTAAGAGATTGATAATCTTGAAATTATATTTTACTGTAAAATTTGGGCACAAAATTTCACAAAAATGGTATATCAAGCTCAATCATGTAAGAGAATGAAAAACACTAAGCAAGGCAGAAAATTTATTGGACCAATTTCTGCTTGTTACAGTATATAATCACCAGCTTTACAAACCTGTAAAGTTCTAATGCTTTTGATCTTTCAAATTTACATAACAAGGAAAAAAGAGTTGTAGCATCTTAAAGACAAATATGCTTTTGTAGAGTACATGCCACTACACCAGAAGCACAGGCCCGTAGCTATGCTGGGGCCTCTTGGGGTTTGGCCCCCTGACTTACTGCCGAGGCCCCATGATTTCTGATCCAGTCCAGCCCCCCCCCCCCAAGAGGCTGCGGGTGTGGAAAGGGAAGCTGTGTCTTCCTGTGCATCTGTCTGGCATGAAGGGCCTGCTGTGGTGACTGCACAGGAGCCGGACGGCTCCTCTCTATTCCCCCTGGAAAGTCTTCCCCTCAGCCATGCTCATGCCCAGCCGCTGCTATCGGGGCCCCTGTGATGTGTGCTTCTCCAGCAGGAGTCAAAAGCAGAAGTGGCACCCCAAACTGAAAGCCTTGCGCGGGCCTGCCCCCAGCCAAGCTCTGCGGGGCTCAATGTAGCTTGCTGCTGCTGCTCCTTGCCATCTGAAACAGCTCTCCTTGGAAGTAAGCACATGTTATTCAATGGGGTTTACTTCCAGGAAAGTGTCTTTGCCTTGCATATTTCAGATTTTTCCAAGTGATGGGGCGGGTGGGGGGCAGCCTAGCCAGGGAAGGTTTTTCAAGCTGGAGGGTCCCAGCCGGGGGGGATGAACAAGTTTTCCAACAGTTGCCAGGCTCCTTTCTCCTCCTCCGCAGAGGAAGCTGGCTTTGTTTGCGGAGTCAGGGGAGGGAAGGTGAGAGGGAGGTCTGGGTCAGTGCCATCACCTCCTCCTCTGTGCCAGGGCTGAGCCAAAAGGGCTTGCAGAGGACCCCATGCATGCATGCTTCACTCTCTTTACCCTCCCCCCAAAAGAGCCTTCTTTCTCTCTTTCGTGTAGTCTTCTACAGCTCCCTCTCCATTACACTCTTCTGGCCCTTGAGGCCACAATCCCACGTCAGCAGCCACAGCAAAGAGACACCCCACCCCTGTGCCATTCCCTGCAGCGAAGGCAGTGGCAGAGGTCTGGATGGGGGGGCGCTCCCCAGAGGGAGAGAGGGGAGTCTACTAAAACCTGGCAGAGACAGAAAGGCAAGTCAATTGAATTACCTTTAATGTAATTAGCCAGTGCCTCCTAAGAAATTTAAATGCCCCCCAGCAGAAAGTTCTGGCTATGAGCCTGCAGAAGCATGACACCTAAGTTTCTGTGGACAAATGCCACAATGTCTTTAAGGTGTCACAAAACTTATTTTAAATAAATCAATGCTGATACTTATCCTCCCCCATTCTATCTGAATGAGAAAAGAGTACCAGGGAAACTCTCCAAAAAGCAATGTCCTGGTTAATTTATTAAAGTATGTGCACCCGACCTTTTCCAACGAAAGTTTTCCATGGTGTCTCAATGGTTCTTTTCCTCTTGTCAAAGTTTTCCTTAGAGAAAGACAAAGCAGCCCTTAAATAATCACACATGAATTAGCACTATGGAGAAACTGGGAGACCAGCAGAGAGAGAGCAAAAACTATTTGGCATTAAATGAAGAAAATTATTTCATGGTGGCAGTGACAGCCTCATTTTTTTGCATGTACATGTTTATTTAACAGTCCAAAGATGCTTGGAGGCCACTTTGTATTTTCCTGGTTTAGATTTTACAATTTAAATTTTCTGTTTTATAATGGGAGCACCTCTCAGAGGCCTGCCTGGGTTGTGGAAAGAAACAACAATTAGAGACATCAGGAAGAATATAATGTGAATAGATTAAAAAGTGGCAGCTGTTCCCTGTAAGCAAACGGGACTGAAATTCAAAAAGAAAAAGGTCGCTTTATCAGGTTATCTGGGAAAGTATCTCAAACATTTTAAACTCGTGTCATAACATATTGCTTTTTTAAAAAGTGTTAATGAAAAAAATTGTGTTATGTATATCTTTTAAGTGTGTGTGTATAAATGTTATCTCCAGTATGAACATTAAAACACTATTAAAATCAACTGTCCAAGCATCCTAAAATAGATTTTGCTTTAAATAGTTAGCCCAGTTTGATTCCTGTACACGTCTTTAATAGAACTGGTTAAAACAAGCTTGGAGTTTATGCTCCAGATGATGTATGCATATAAACAAGTTTTTTTTAAAAAAACACAACATACTGTCATCCCAAGCATTGAATTTTTAAAAATGTAACGCAATGGTACTCACTCTGCAGCTGATGGAGAGCCACATTTTCAGTTACTATCAACCAAAAGTTTACAAGATTACGGTACGCCCTATGTGCTGCCCCACCTACAAGAATATAACTACAATATTAAAGATATCATATTTTAAATTATCAGATTACTTCTGAGCATATAGTGTAGCCTATTTTCATTACTGTTGAACCTTAGTTGGCTCTTTCATATCTGGATTGAGCAGAGGGGCTTCCCTCTCTGTGTTTTCGCACTTTCTTCCAAATGAGACACAGCAGATCAGGCAAGAGAGAGACTGACAAGTTAGCTGGAAGAGAGCGATCTGGGGCAATTCTGCACTGGCTTTTCCCTCCATTGTTTTACTAAATGCACCTTGGAACAGAAATTCCCATCTGCATTGCATGCTGCTTTCACTTTCTTTGATGATCAGATTTTATGGTAACCTCTACACTGCATGCCGCTTTCACTTTCTTTGCTCATCAGGTTTTATGGTACCATCTGCATAGATTTATGGCTGTTCAGGGGTGACTTCGTAGTCAGTACGGTGTTGTCCTGGGGTATCTGAATGTGATTTTGAGCTGCTCCTTTCCCTCAATGGACAATTCTGCATCTGGCATTTGCTCCACATTTTCTCATCACTGAGATAAAGGTGCAGCTGAAAACTACATTCAAATACCCTGGGGCAACACCATACTGATGGCACCTGGTATTTTTGGCCACTGTGTGACAGAGTGCTGGACTGGATGGGCCATTGGCCTGATCCAACATTGGCTCCTCTTATGTTCTTATGGCTGCCAAGTCACCACTGAATGGCCATAAATCTATGCAGAAGGTACCATAAAACCCAATGATCAATGAAAGTTAAAGCAACACGCAATGCAGAGGGAAATTTCTGTTGCAAGGTAGGTTTGGTAAAACAACGGAGGGAAAAGCCAATGCAAAATCACCCAGTGTTGAGAAAATGTGGAGTGAATGTCAGATGCAGAATCCCCCCTGGAGAAGGGAGCAAAACCACCACCATCCCACTGCAGCCGTCTTGTTCTTTTTCTGGGTGACGGCCATGGTGGTGATTGTAGTCTCTTCTGTGCAGCCAGCTTACTCACATCCTGGCAGGTGCTGGGATGAGAGTTCAGAGGTTGTAGAGAAGGATTGGAAAGAATGGGTCCTTTATTTTGATCCCTGACACAAGGACCAATGCTCAGGCTTGCAGTTTACCTATCCTCTGGTCCTTATGGCAGCAGCCAAATACAAGCTCCACTGGGCAATGGCCTTGCCACACTGGGGGGAAATGATTGGAAGAGCCACAGATAGCATGTCAAAAGAGTCATACGTGGTTCCCAAGCTACTAAGGGAGTATCACTGATTTAAGGCCACAGTGTTATGCATACTAAATCCTGTTGAAACTAATGGGAGTCACCTCCAAATAAACATGCAAAGAGTTGAGCTAGGTTTGAATTTCAAATACATGAAGGATAACTATACATACCATTTCTAAGGTTTCTCGCTTCACTAAGAGTTGGACAAGCGTAAGGACAGGTTGTTTTTTGGGGGGGGGAATCTAACTCTACTTTCTCAAACAATTCTACGCATTAATCTCTGAATGTATCCTCTGGGTACCCTCAGATTGTTTCACGTCTAAATATAAACATTGATAGAGATAGGTGGTTTATTAGAGAGATACTCCCCCACCACACCCCACACAGCAGCAGCGGTGCTCCCAGCCACCCACCTGCTTCCTCTCCCCCTACAGCAGCAGTGGCAACTCTCCAGGAATCACAATGGATCTCACAGCTACAGAGATCAATTCACCTTAGGGCTGCCAGCTCCAGGTTGGGAAATTCCTAGAGATCTAGGGGTGGAGCCTTGGGACATTGAGGGTTGGGGAGGGAAGCAGCCTCAGCAGGGTATTCAACCCTCCGAACCAGCCATTTTATCCAGGGTAACTGATCACTGTTACCTGGACAACAGTTGTATCTCTTCAATAAACTTTCTCTCTCTGTGTTCGAGAGTGAGATGACTGACAGTAATTCTGGGTGATCTCCAGCCCTCATTTGGAGGCTGGCAATGGTAGTTCTCATGGAGGAAATGGCTGGTTTGGAAGGTGGAGTCTATGGCATTATATTAGTCTGAAATTCCTCCCCTCCTCAAATCCCACCCTCCCCAGACTCCACCCCTCAAATGTCCAGGAATTTCCCAACCCGGAGTTGACAGCCCTATTGCTTTCCCACCCAACACCCAATCTACCTTTATCTGCCTCTCTGTCTTCAGCTCTCCATCTCCCCATCTCCCCACACCTCCCCCCACAGCCTCTGCCTAGGAAGATTACAGTCTTTCTCACAGTGGGAACCAAAGCAGCTTACATTATTCTCTCCTCCTTTTTATCTGCACAACAACCCTGTGAGGTTGGTTAGACTGAAAGTACATGACTGTTCCAAAAATAACCCCGTCCGCTTCCACTGCAAAATGGGGATCTGAACCTGCGTTTTGCAAACCCTACTTCAAAGCTTTAACTGCTGCACCACGCTGGCTTTCATACGGTGGCTGCTGTTGAAGAGTAGCAAGCAGCCATGTGAATCAGGTGGTATCAAGTCACCCAGAGGGTGCTGCCTAGAGATGCCAGCCTCCAGGTGGGACCTGGTGACCCCATGGAATTACTGCTCATTTCCAGACTACAGAGATAACTTCACATGGATAAAATTGATGCTTTGGAGGGTGGACTCTATGGCATTGTACCTCACTGGACACTTTCCCTATGAGGAAAGGTTAAAGCGCTTAGGGCTCTTTAGCTTGGAGAAAAGACGACTGAGGGGTGACATGATCGAGGTTTATAAGATTATGCATGGGAAAGAGCAGGTAAAGAAAGAGGTACTTTTCTCCCTTTCTCACAATACAAGAACTCGTGGGCACTCCATGAAACTGCAGAGCGGTCGGGTTAGAACGGATAAAAGGAAGTACTTCTTCACCCAAAGAGTGATTAACACATGGAATTCACTGCCACAGGAAGTGGTGGGTGCTACAAGCATGGACGGCTTCAAAAGGGAATTAGATAAGCATATGGAGCAGAGGTCCATCAGTGGCTATTAGCCACAAGGTATAGCTAGGGGCTCTGGGGCAAGTGATGCTCTGTCTTCTTGGTGCTTGGGGGGGGGGGTCAACAGTGGGAGGGCTTCTAATGTCCTGGCCCCACTGCTGGACCTCCTGATGGCACTGGTATTTCTGGCCACTGTGTGACACAGAGTGTTGGACTGGATGGGCCTTTGGCCTGATCCAACATTGGCGTCTCTTATGTTCTTATGTTCACTGAGGTCCCTGTCCTCCACAGGGCCCACCCCAAATCTCCAGGAGTTTCCCAGCCTGGATCTTGCAACCTTCCCCCCCCCCCCATACCCTGCTGGTAGCCAGGAGGGACCTGGCAACCCTGGACTGATGCCAGGCCTAGGGTTGCCAGCCTCCAAGTGGGACTTGTAGACACCCCAGACTCTAGACAGCAGAGATCCGTCTCCCTGGAGAAAATGGTTACTTTGGAGGGTGGACTCTGTGGCATTATACCCAGCTGAGGCTCTCTCTTCCCCAAACCCAGCCCTTAGAGACTACTGCAAAACCTTTAGGAATTCCCCATCCTGGCACTGGCAATCCTTGTCAGGCCTGGCCCCAAGGCTCCCTCTCTCAAAGGCAAAAATAGGCCTGGAAAGGGGCCTTCCCCCCCCCCCCAATACCTTTTACTGACAGAGCCAGTTAGAAGCCCCCCCCCCCAATGTTCTAATCTTTCACTGTTGATGCCTGGAGTGACTGGCCCCTGTGGAGGTTTTGGGGGGAATTCAACCCTTCCCAAGGTTTTTTTGTAGATTTACAGTAACCACTGGGTAACTTTCTGGATTGCCATACAATTTTGAGCAAAGCTTGACTTGAATGCAGTATTGAGCAACTTTATATATGTACAGTAGACATTTTTACCAGCTTTTCTGCATTAGTGCCTCATATGCTGCAGAGTTATGAAGACAATTGATCAGAGCTGCTCTTCATCATGCTGCAGACAAGAGTACATGGTTGTTATGTGATAGAGAATAACAGCCCTTCCCCTCCCTCCCAATAACCAACAAGTCCCTGTAGGCAGTATAAGAATGTTCATGTGCATATTGATCTACATTGGGGTCCTAGTTAACAAATCCTGGGTCATGTGGGTATGATAGGACAAGAATCCCACACAGTCTGAGACACTTTCTCAGTCAAGCAAGTTAGCAACAAACTTTTGGCAGATGTGGGGCATACTTGTTAGAGTTCCCGTGAAACAATGTAAGAATGCCTATGCTCAAGTTGATTTAGATCTGGACAATTTGCCTGGCATTAATGAACCCTGGGAGGAACAACAGCCATAACATAGCAGCAAGCCACTAACTATGAAATGTTAATTTGTGGGGCGCAGTTTTGAAAAGGCAATCAGAAGATGGGCAGGTAGAGGGGCCAGTGAAGAAGGGAGCTGTGGCAAAGCAGTATGCAAACTACTGTGCAAGGCTCTTAATGACAGGACATTTTTGAGGTCATTAATTCATAGGGTCGCCATAAGCTGGAAACAACATGGCAGCACGCACCACACACAACTGTTGTGTGGTTCATTGTTGCTGGTGAGTAGTTGCTTGAGGTTGTGGAGATGGTGGTTCGTAATGATTGAGCTTACTCTTTTTTTTTTTTAAGGGTAATATACAAAGTATTTGATGCTTGGTTTTTCTGTTCATTTTTTTTTTAAGTGCATAGAATTCACAGAAAGAAAAACATGCTGGCATTTTGAACACTAACTGATTTATTATGGCATGAAGCTTTGCTGGCAACAGCTTTCAAAAATGTACACCAACAAGACACAGTAAATTGTCCAGGCTTCATCTTAATTTGTTCTGCAGTGATAACATATAGGCTGTTTCATCTTCTCGTAAATGGAAAGATTCGTCTTTTCACTAGCGTGGATGGCAGTCTAGATTATTATTTTTGAGGCCACATTGTGCAGCGACATGTAGAGAAATGAGCTATACGTTAAATTGATGTGTGTTTCAGAGCTTAAAATGTTCATAAATCATTTTCAGAATACACCCAAGACCATCTCATTCAAAAGCTAATCAGATGAGATGAGTTTTAGCCAAAACATACAAACTTGTTATTAAGAGGTTTTAATGCCCCATTACAACCTGTCATGGGAAGCCAAAGTGTCCCTGAAGACTTATTATGAACAGACAGGATAGAGCCAGTGAACAAAGTTTTCAGCATACTTGGGTTCAAGTCCCACGTCTGCCATTTATTTTTGTGACCTTAAGACTAATCACTAGAAGTTAATCAGTTTGTCCTTTTTTTCCTTTGAATGGGGATGAAAATGGCCCATCATAGAGGGTGGGGGTTAAAGCAACTAAGAAAAGGTTGGGTTGTTGCTCTAAGCTTGAGGTTCAATACAGTCTGAGTAGAAAGCAGACATTCCCTACTTTCTCCTTCCCACAACAATTTAGGGGCTGCCAGGTCTCCTGCTCCAGATAATCTGGCAGGATACCTCTGTCCTGGGAGCCTTCATCACCCGCCACAGTATCAGTGTGAAGCCTATCCCCACCCCCTTTGGCACCAATTTGCATATTCTCTCCCTAAAGCTCCTGCTGGGTTCCAGTATTGGTAGGGATGTGCATGGGGGGGAAACCAGTATTTTTTGGGTTCAGGTAAACCAAATTTAAAAAATATTGGTAAACGCCGATATTCCCGAATCTCAGTATTGGTATTATACTGAGATTCAGGAAATACTCGGCAGTACTTGCCAAGGCAGGCCAGCTGGGGAAGTGAAGAGAGAAGGGGTTTAAAAGATTTAAACCCCATCTTTCTCCATTGAACCCTATGGGGGCCATAGGATACAGTGGAGAGAATGTGCCACCACTACAGTGTGACTCAAGACAGAAGGGTTTAAAGTTTAAACCCCTTCTCTGGAGTGACGTGATCTCTCCATTGTACCCTATGGCTCTTCTCTCTTCACTTCCCTAGCCAGCCCACCTCTTCCCTTCCCCCGCCAGCACTATTCGAGGAATCCCTATTTGGCCAGTCGAATCAGATCAGAGAATCTGATTCAGCTTTCGGTCTGCCCGAACCGAATGCACATCCCTAGTACTGGTCTGGCAATACTGCAACAGATCTCTATGACCCTTGGAAAAGCATCAGGGGACAGGGCCTCCCATGGGGGGGAGCAGTGCATTGTGAAGCCCTCGGGAGGTATTATCAGGCAAAACTTTCTGCTCCACTGATGGAAGAAGGAGTGGCAGTTTCACCCAGTTCTTCCTGCTCAAAGCAATTCTTCATGCCTGTTATTTTCTTGCCTGACCCCCTTCTATGCCTTTCTTAAGGGATCACAGAGGATTTCTATCAGAATGGGATGGAGGGGAACTATGCTTTGCATTTCATGGGACACAACCTTTAGTTACTTATGTACATTTCATAAATTGATTGGTTAAAACAAATACAATTTCAATCTGTTGCCAGTCTAATTTTAATGCAATGTACTCATCAAAAGTTCTTCACAAATGAAATAAAATAGACTGTTTGTTTCCTTTGTAAAAATTTGGAACAAGGGCTTTGGAAAACCTTCACAGATTAAACTAATCCAGTCAAGATGAAAATACACCTAATCTTCAAACTACTTCTGGATTATCTGCAAACTGTTGAAAAAAATGCTTCTGGGCAGTTTTCAAAGGCAGTCCAACATTTTAGGTAGTACAGTAATCTACCCTGGATGTGATCAGAGCATCACAGTAGCCAGATCATGCTTTTCAAGGAAGGGACATAGCTGATATATCAGCCTTTCTCAATCCTAACTATGTATACAGCTATGGAATTGATATCTATGTAAGTGAAAACATTTCCCATCACCTTTATTCAAAGCTCTTTTCTGCATTTATCTAGTGTTTCTTTGTGAAAGGTAACAACCAAATTCTGTAATCAAAATGTGATATCATAGTGATCTTGATGTTCAGGAATGGCACCAAACTCCAATTCAACCCCCTGTTGCATTCAGGGCAAAACCTGGCACTGTTACTCTACCTGGGTTTCCAGGATACACAAATGTATGACAACAAGTAAAACAAGATACAGGAACAAGGTCTACAAACCAGTCTGGAGTCAGAGATCCCAGGGCTTGGGAACCAGTACAGAATACAAGGTCTGGGTCTCAAGCTGTAGGAGAAAGCAAAGTTAGCAAAGACAGGGTACAAAGCAGCAAGTCTGGGTAGAGCTTTGTTTGTTACACAAGTCCACTCACAGAAGAGTGTTACAAACAAAGCCCCTTCCACACCAAGCCTTGCTCAGCATGTTCCTTTTATCTGCCTCCTTTTGCTGACTCATCCCCCAAGGCCCAGGTGTCACTTCTTACCACTGAGTTCATCATTCTCCAGGTACAGGTCTTTACTGCTTCTCTGTCAGCCTGTAAATCCTGGTCCTGTAAAGACTCTGCTCCAGGAATTAACATTGATTGGTGTTGGGTGATCAGGCAGGCGCTTCATCTTCTCTCTAGAGCTGCCAAGCGCTCTATCAGCCTGTCAGTCCTGGTCCTGTGAAGACTCTGCTCCAGGAATTAACATTGATTGCTGCTGGGTGATCAGGAAGGCACTTCATCTTCTCTCTAGAGCTGTCAAGTGCTCTCTCCTCCTTTCACACTCTGCTGGTTCAGGAGAAACTGACGGCAACTGAGACCCTGGTCTCTGTGTCGTCTCTTTCTTCTCCTGCTAGAGTGAGCAGCCTGGCCATGACTGGAAAGCGTTCTTACTTCCTGTTGCTTCCCTGTTCGGTCTGCTTCTTGACTCAGCTGCTCATGTGGGTATTCTAGTCTTCTGATTCCTCTGAGGAGGTGGCAGTTGGCTGGCCCTTGATACCCCCACTGGCAAGGCTGCCTCCACAGCCAGTTCTGGCTGGGCCCCACCTCAGGTTAGCCTCAACATGGCATTGGCACCCAGAGGGCCTCCAACCTATTCCAGCCAGTCCCAGGGCACAGCCAATGGGAGAGATGGCAGGAGGAAAGCAGGCCTAATCTGGCTAGTGAGGTGTCAAGCTCAGGCTCCATTGGACTTGCTTTGTAGTTACTTTCGATTCCAGCCTTTCTGGTTCTTATCAATGTACCTCCACCTTCGCTTGTCATTTAGCATTCCGGGGTGGGGGGGTGACTGTTGCTGGAGTGCTTGGGAGTATCTGCTAGTAACTTTCTCGAAGCAAGCCCCAAGATCGTTTCCCATGAGACTGTCCTTGGAGAATCTGTATGCCAGGCTAGCTTAGATAGGACAACCATATATTTGTCCAGGTTGTTATAGAAACACCGTGATTTAGGTGTGATGTGTGAATGTGTGGAATTTGGGGCTTTACTTATATCTTGTAGGTTTCCCACCTTTGGCTTCAGTCCTAACAAAAGCTCTTTAACTCACAGCAATATCATATCTTCTTATATATATAAAAGAAAGTCCCCTCACCGTAAAATCAATGCTCAGGCCAAACCCCTGGACCTAAAGACACTAAATTCGGGGAGAGTGCTCCTCCTGTGACATAGATGCTCACTAAGAAGGGATTTTTAGAAGTTTGACCCCTAAGGGGGTCAAAAGGGGTAAAATGTGCTCCCCGCATTGATTCCTATATGGCTCCCAGGCTGTTGCCTCCTTGCACCCCCACCACTGTCTGATTGGTCAGTGTTCTGAGGTTAGAAAAAACAGTTACAGGGGACTGCAGAGAGCTAATGACAGTTGAGGAAATCAGGAGTGGCAAAGAACCACCTGTGAGGTGAAGCAAAGTTGCTGGCTCAGCCTCTCTGATGGCTTCCAACACACTCCCCCCACCTCCTACACCTAACAGGTGGTTGTCCGTCAGGTGTAGCAGTGGTTGCAGGGTGCTTAAAGCCATGAGGGAGCCCGCCCCAGCAGTAACGCCTTAGTGATCCTTCCAGCCCTGCCTCCACTGTGGCTTCTAATACTCCTCCCCCTCCTACACTGGACAGACAGCTGCCTGTCAGGTGTAGGAGAGGAGGTGGGATGCTTACAGCCGCCGTGGAGGTTTGCTCAGCAGGACTGCCTTAGCCCTGCTGCTGGCCCAGTCTCCCTGATGCCTTTAAACACAACCCCCCCAACACGAGACAGGCAGGTGTCTGTCAGGTGTAGGAGCAGGACCAGGGTACTTTAATCCATCAGGGACGCCGCCCCAGTAGGATCACCTTAGCGGTGCTGCTGGCCCAGCTTAGCCACACTCCCACCCACAATGGAAACATACCCCAAATTTGTAGAAAACTGGTTTCCTTTATTAAGTTATTTAACTTCTCACAATGTGGGTTCTAGAAAATTGGTTCATATGAACTTGTTTAATATCTGATTGCTCGGATGATGTTTTGAATACATAGTTATGTCGCACTTCTTAAATGTAACATAAATGAGAGGCAATTTTGTAAAAGAGGGGGGTATGCCCTCCCCCCATTCAATGCCAGACCAACCCCCTGCACTAAGAAACCCAAAATAAGGGGAGTGCATTCCTTCTATGATGTCAACCCCCCCACACACAAAGAGATTTCTGAGAAACACGACCCCTAAGGGGGTAAAAAAGGGGCAAAGTGTGTTCCCCAAATTGTTTCCATGTGCCTGGCAGGCTGCTGCCTCACCCCCACCCCCTGATTGGTCAACTGTGTAGCTCAGAATTCTGAGGTAAAACCTGACTGTTTGCACCCACGTTCCTCTGATTGCTTAGCTGTGGATCTCAATGTTCTGAGGTAAAAACACAGAAGAAACTGCAGACAGCTGAGGACAGTTACAGAAAAAAGCCAGCATGACTATTGAGTTAATGAATGTTCATGGGGAGATAGTAAAGGACAATTCTAGGAACCATTTTGATGTATGCCTCCCTCATGAACCTGAAGAAATGTCCACCACATCACCACTCCCTCACACCAACTTCCACACCCACCTCTCTATGCCCCCCGCAAAAAAAAAACTCCTGGCAAACGTCGAGCCAGATACACCAACGCTACAAGAAGGAGGCAACTTAGGAATGCGGCAAGGACATTTGCACATAGTACTCCTGCGGAGCACTGAGCTGCACAGAACAGAACAGTCTCCATATGAGCAAAATAATCCAGGAACAGAAGTAGAGAGTCCATCACTTTTGTGGAAGGTGGCAGGAGTTGACTTAACAGACGACTGCTTCTTAAATGTTGCCTGCTCCAGAGTGAGCTCATCAAGCAGCCTGGTGATCCTAGCACCTGAGAGCAGAACCACCAATGTGGTCTACAGAGAGGTCCTTCAGTTGGGGGGGGTAGTACATATGTCTCACTTCATTTTTTACAGTACAATCTTCTCCATTAGAATTTCTACAACAAATGTCACATTTCAAACTTTACATCATCAGTATTATAACTGGATTTACGGAACTTAAATACCGTAGCAAAGCACGGGTATCAAGCTAGTCTCTAATAAAGCATTACACTGACAATAGTGTGTGTGGAGAGTGGGGACCTGACAGGAGGTGAGGACTGGCAGGCAGGGATGAAGTGGGGTTAGACAGCATCTTTAAAACAGGCTACTGTAAGAGGCCAAAGAGGAAGGAGGGGCACAGCTGGGGCCTGAGGAGCCTCTGTCCTGTGACAGAGAAAGAATCGGGTGAAACAACCCCTTTATATCTCTATTTTGAGGCATTCAGAGACCCACCAGTGGGGGGGGGCAGCAAGATGGCTGAAGGTCAGCTGACAGAGCTGGAGAAGGGAGAACCTCGTACCTCAGTAAGTCTTCCAACAGACTTCAGTGTGTGTGCGCGCGCAACCTGTGCGGGTGTGCCTGTTTATACATGTGAAAACAGTTTTGTATGGTTTCATGATTAAGTTGGGAAGGGGAGCCTTAAAATCTCTAAAAGTTAATCTTACAGTTCTGACGACTTTTTTTTTTTTTGTTTGGCTTGCCATGCTAGAAAAACAGCCTACAGGAATGTATTCAAGTACTATCGCACAGTCAGCAGAGCAACAAACCTTGTGGCAACATCAGCTAATCCAAGACATTGTGTTAGAGTCAGTGCATCAGTACTTCTGTGCTACTCTGCCACATGTGCCTTGTAAAAGATCTGGCTTAACAAAATTGTTATATACAGAATTAGTTTTCTGTTATGTATGGGGTTATCTGGTTTTTTTGTAAAGCGTGAGCTTCAGTCACAAACTCCATAGACTGTCAGCATTCTAAACGAAGCAACCGGATTGGTCACTGTTGCTAACAGACCAATCCGGATAGACTCTGACTTTCAGCAGAAACAATTCCCATTGGACCCAAGCACTCATCTTTGATTGGTTGTTATTGTTTCAGGGTGTGTGGTTTTCCTGGTTCAAACTGTATATAGTTGGGTTGTTCTGTGTGTTGTTTGTCTGTGTTCTGAGCTAATAAAGAAATCACTTGTTTGAAACGCTGCCTCGATCTCAGTACATAAAATTTTCCCAACATAGGCCCTGGTCACACGGGAGGATTTGCCACGTGAGAGAGATGGATTGGGGGCGCATCTAGCAGGCGCGATCACACTGCAACATCTGGGAAGCAGAGTGCACCCGTCCCCGATCCGTCCCTTCCGGGCGAAACTGTGCATAAAAAAAAAACCCTAGAAAACACTACTACCTACCTGAAAATCCACAGCAGGGGCGGCCGTGGGATTGCGGCGCACCCATCTCTGGCAGCATGCGAGGCCCCAGGCCAAACTGCGCAGGCGCGCACATGCGCAGTGGGCTGCCTTGCTCGCCGATCTGTGGCTTCCCCCTGGCATCTGATTGTGCCGGGGAGCAACTGCGCAGCGGCTCGGGGAATCTATCTGATCCCGCCGCCACGTGTCTTTTTTGATGCGGCTCAAAAAAGCCGCACTTCAGCCACACCTTTTTCCCTAGTGTGACCGGGGCCATAGTCTCTGTTGGTATATTAGCATGTATTTTTGTACCCACTAGCATTCATTACAACAGCAGTGGTAAATATGAAGTTTTATGTTAGAAGTGATAAGGAGATAGTATACAAACAAAGCTTATGAATATAACTGCTGTTATAAATCACCTTGTATTAAAACTTACCTCAAGAAAATATTGTAATAAATAAATGAGTAAAATTTTACGCGGACTGCCATTATCCCTGGTAGTCTTACTGATGGTGTGTCCAAAGAGTGATTAAGCTGGAAGCACAGTTGTGATCAACAAAGAAAATTTAGTACCAGTTTTATTCCCATACTGTTTTTAAGGAAGCCTCAAGATTTTCATGCTCCATTTAGCTCCTTGACTTCTTGTTTCACTGCATGCAATCCAACCTAGCAAACTATTGCTTGTGCTTGGCCTCAGAATTGCCAATGATCTAACTATAGATTGAGCTTGATTTCTAGTTCAAATTGGGAGGCCAAGCACAAGCCATAATTTGGAGAGCTGGATGCAAGGGCAAACTATGGGCGATTTCTCACTAGAGCTGCCTCGCAGCGCAGCCGCCGTTTGCCTCGACACAAACATGTCAGTTTCACACCCGAAGCTGCGGGGCTGCATTTTGACTCGCAGCTTCGCCCGATTTCCTCCGCAGTTTCGTGATCCTGGGTGCCTCGGGTGTGAAATTTACATGTGTGTGTCGAGGCAAACGGCGGCTGCGCTGTGAGGCAGCTCTAGTGAGAAATTGCCCCAAGTATTATATGTAAATTGAGAGATAATCTTAGAGTTTTCTAGGCATCTATGCCAGTCATAGTTTAGGTCAGGATTAGTCATTTGTTAAATTTAAAAATGAGCTTGCTGCTTTTTTTGTACTTCTCAACATCCCTTCTATTTATCGCTGTTTCATCATGTGACGACAGGAGGCTGTAATAATTATTATTATATAGCAGTGGGTTTAGTATAGCCAGGAGATCGAAAGATTGTCTAGCAACCTGAAACCCTAGTTCTTTTTGTGGCGAGCCAGGTTTATTTTTTGGGCTGAGAGAACTGTGATTGATCCAAGGTCACCCAGCTGGCTTCAAGTGGAGGAGTGGGGAATCAAACCCAGTTCTCCAGATTAGAGTCCACCAGTCTTAACCACTATACCAAACTGACTCTTTTACTGGAGGCTGAAAGGAAAAACAGTTACTCAACCATTTCATCCCTGAACCTATGGGAGTGCTGCTCCAGCATCCAATCACCTTTCAGAGGGAGAATGGAATGTTGGAGGGAAGCACAGTAGCACTTAGTTCAGGTCTGCCTCAGGGAGAGGGCAGTGATAGTTACCCTGGAAACCTCACTAAAAAAGCATACAGTTTGAAGCATAACTCTGTCTCATAGTATAGTTTATCAATACCTCTGGGACAGGACAGAGTATCCAATTGTTAGGTCTGCTTCTGGTAATGAGCAGACCTCGTACCCGTTTAGTCTGATTCTTGGGAAAGGGCAGGCTAGTGTGGATGGAATCCTTTGTGTGTGAAAGGATCCAACCTAGTGGCTTGTTAGTGAAAGCCTGTTTGTACCTGAAAGCACTAAAGAGAATTCAAAGCATACTCTGAAGCCATAAACTAGCATAAATTTATGTGCCTCAGTCAGGTTTCTCCTTTGTCTGGAAACCTGTGCTGTTGATCTGTTCTTTAAAACCAATCTGTAAATTTATTTATTTATTTATTTATTTACATGTGATTTATATACCGCTCGTAACCCCTAATGGGTCTCAGAGCGGTTTACAGGGTGCTACACCATAGTAGCTAATAACCTATCTAGGGCCACAATGTAGTGAGGGGGGGGGACAACCTAGCAGCACCCATTTATACGGCACAATCTTACTTTGTTCGGCAGCTTTCATTATTGTTCTCAGTGGCCCGGCGACCATCTTGCTTAGGCAGCTTTGATGTTGTTCCTGGCGGCCTGGGTGACCATCGGCTAGGCTCGAGCAAGCTGTCATTCTTTCTCCTTCGGAGCAGCGCATCTTTTTCCTCGGGCGCAGCCTCGGCCAACGTCCAAACGGCTCCTGCCGTGCTGCGTCCCGTGTTCTTGCGTCACTCCGACTCCGTCTCCGCCTCTGACTCCGCCTCTATCTGCGCTTTTGTTATTTACATACAACTCCTGCCTCAGTGAACTCTGTGTTCTATTTGCTCACCACAAAACTTAACTCCACAAATTGAACTCCTTTACATTAGCTACCCAAAGAACATCTTGTAACTGAGACAAATGTTTACAGTTCAAAGCAAACCTGGTTCCCCAAAATCATAAGAGGCTGTGTGGTAGAAAGGGCCTGTTACACATCAAATCTCTGTTACTTCTTCCATGTCCTGAATTTGAGTTTCCAAAGTTGTGTGGAGCCTAAACCTCCTAGATGTATCCTTTCATCCTGGATGCCTTGATTTGTAATGTCAAAATATTAAATATTTCTGATTCATGTAGGAAGTTTGGGCTCACAGTGTACTCACTGCTGATGGCAGTTGTAATGTAATCTTGGAATAACTAGTAATATGTTTTCATGAGTTTTGCCTTCTGTTGATTCTCAAAATTAGTCATGCGATCTTCTCAGTTGGTCTCAGATAAGCTCTCTCCTTTGCATCTCCTACTAAAAGTAAGCCTGTATATACAAAACTGAAATCCTTTAATTTAGTCTCACCATCTCCTTCCTCCCCTCCTGCTACTATCAGCTTTTCAATTGTAAACTCCTCAGGACAGGACACTGTATTTTTACACTGGAAAATATCACTTGTTAGTGGCAGTATTTAAATAACAAGGAACATTACAACATTCTTCAAGAGGGCTGATCAGATATATTGTGATCGAATTATCAGGGGAGATGATGAATTAGATTAGTGAAATAGAAAGAGGTAGCTTAATGATGTGGAGGGCACAATGGTGGCGGAGAGAAGGTATATTAATCAGGTCTAGTCCAAATTGCTGAGTGTGCCGTTAAGAGCTATGTAAACCTTTTTTTAAAAAAATTGCAAAGAATAAAAATGTGTCAACTTCTTGTTTTGCTTTTTTTTCATGGTACAACAGTTCATTCAAAGAGCTTCAGGGAGTAATTAGTTTCAGCAGTGCTGCCTGGAGTGTTCATCACCGCAAAAGGTTGCTGCCTCATAGTGTTTCAGCACGATCTGTTTTCCAGCCTTTAGCAAGCAGAGTTTTAAAATAATGCTCATAAAGGTGTTATAGGAAAGTTTAGACTGCTTTTTGTGAATTATAGAGCTGTTGAGAACCTTAGCATACTGATGGTGATTAGGCATCTGGCCGTTGAGAGTTGACTTTATAAAAATACTTTTGTTGCTCCATTTCTTCCTGCAGTACTGGTTACCAATGTATTTACTATTCACCGGAAAACACAGCCAAGGCAAAAGAAGTTCTCAGTAACATCAATCATCTGCAGCCTCTCATATCAAGCCACACAGACCTGCTGCTTAATTCTGCCAGGCAGCATTTGCCAGACAGCTTGAAGAATTCCTTAAAGACGCTTTCAGAAACGGTAAGATTCAGCGAAACGGTCCCTGCAGCAGCAGCTAGAACTACCAAATCCCCAGATGCAGCCTCTGTCTGCATAAACTGACTTCCTTTGTATAGGGAAATATTACATCATTTTGGTGGTTGCAAGCTGCAGGATGTTGACATAAGAAAAGGATACTCTCTTTCTGTACTGTGTGAATGGTTATCAAGCATTTCTGTGAAATGTAAATGTAAGGAATAAAATTAGGCTTCATTACCTTTCTGAGCAAAAATGGCTACATCGTTTTCCTTTTTACATGTTTCTGTAGCTGCAAAACCAGCAGATGACTAAAAATAAACTATCATTAGTTTTTCAGACACGATGCACTTCTTTTTGCTCCCCATGAGGCACTGTATCGTCTGTGTGCCTCTTAAATGGTAGATAATTTATGTTGCTTTTCTGAGTGATGTAGCGTGACTGTAAAAATGGAAAGCAGTGTGGCCTGGAGGGGATAAGCATAAGGAAAGACTCTGCAAGAGTCCCTTATCATGATGAACATTCCACATTTGTTTTCTTTTTTCAAAATGTAACTAGCTGGCCTGTTCACAGCTGTTCATGGCTTAAAACACTGAAGTACCAGACTTCCATATTTTTAAATTTCACCTCTGATGAGGGGTAGGTCGAAAGGGACCAATTGCATAGGCCTTTGGTGTACTGAAATGCATCATATTTTGAATATCCTAACTTTCTTCTATATAAATCTGAATTAACATTGTGTTTGTGCACAGAGGTCATTTTGGGGGGGTCGCGGGGGATCGCAGTTCCCCCGGGTGAGGTACGGGGGGCGGGGCACATGACGAAGCCCCGCCCCCTGCTTCCGGCCGCCCTGCTTCCGGCCGCCCTGCTTCCAGCCCTCATTCAGCCAGGAGGAGGCAGGAGAAGAGGGAGGGTAAGTTGCTTCCTCCCTGCCTCTCCCCACCCCTGCCTGCCTGGGGCCAGGGAGGGCCTTTGCGGGGCTTCCTTGCACTCCCGCCGGCCTTGCAGATCCACCGCCGGGTCCCTCATGGGGCTCGGCAGTGGAGCTGCAAGGCCGGCGGCGACCGGGACCGTTGGGGGCAGGGTGTGTGGCCTTATGACACACTTCCAGTGATGTCAGGGGGTGTGGCATATGCTCATGAGTTATGCTAATGAGTTCCCCTAGCTCTTTTTCTACGAAACGACCCCTGTTTGTGCAGAGACTTACAACTACTAGTCCACTTAATGTTTTGGAAGGAGCACAAAGGAAAATTGCTTGCAGTTAGTTGTGTTGGAAACTTAATCTGAGTCAACGAAGATGTCATTGTTAAAGCATTTTGGTGTGGTTCAGTTAGGATGAAAGGGAATTGTTCAGAATAGGCATGATATCATTCAATAATGCATTTTTTCTTAACTACCAAATGCCTTTCGGCAATATATTACATTATTTATGTGATAATCATTTGAAATATGAACTGTAAACTTGCCATCAAATCATAGTGGATCATTGCTTGCTATCATGTCTGGCAATTAGCAATTAATGAGATCACAGGCTATCTCCAGCTGTGTATCACCTATCTTGGGCTGACTGTCACTTAACCACTGCTCTCCAAACATTCTGAATTCTATCTTACATGCACTTTGTGCTGGAGGAACTTCTCATACTACATGCTTCCATTCTGCTGCTACATGCAGCAGTGTGTGGATACTATGAAGGAATATTAACCTAAATGTGCCCTTGATCTTGAGAGTCTGGAAGAATAATTTTTCTTCTCTTCACTCATTCTAGTCTTGATATGAGCTTCCAAATTTCAAAACACGAATGACTGATTATTCCCCACCACCTCCCAAATGCAGTACTTAGCCTTGATTTCCCAAGCAAACTATCTTCCTTGCCTATTAATTGCCTAAGTGGCTTTGCCTTGGACTGAGGAGTTTAGTTGAAGAGGGAAGCTGAGAGTCAGAGCTGGTTTAATCAGTTTCTTTCCCTTCCACACTCTCCTGTTGCCACCTGAGCTGAGACAATGTTGTTTTTGTTATAAGGAAGAAGGCAAATAAAACTGAAGTCTTAGAAGGGTATAACACAGTTTAGGATGGCACAGTAAGAGGAATGGCTGTCTGTACCTCTCCATAAAAGACCCTTGTCTCATTCAGCACCAAACAAGACACACCCAGGTTGCTCAGCCGTTTCATGTGTCTTAGAGACACAAGAACCCAAGGATTTTTTGAGTTTAATCATGGTAACATTTATTTATTTATTTTTATTTACATAAATTAAAATTCTTTAATCTTATAAATTGAGAATAGATGGAGTTCACAGATGGGCTTTCTTCCCTTTTCCTTTTCTCATTTAACCTCTTTTTGTTCCTCGAAAAACAGCATGGGAGAACAGGAAGCTTCAGGCTGAGGGGAAATCAGGGGGGAAATTACCTGTTTTGATTTTCCTCTTTCTTACTAAATCCCCTTGCACCATTTGACTTTGTTCCTAAGAGTCCTGAATCTTCAGAAGCAACTTCAGGATGGTCTGCGGGAAGAATGCAAGAGAACCATTCCATAAATTCTTTCTTTCACACTTCAACCCATAATAATTTCTTTTCTGGCCATTATTGCCATCATTGTTAACTACTTGTTCATATAGTAATTTGTGTGCATATTTTCTACTTGCTAATTCCATGTTCTCTTTAATTCTAGACAGAGTTATTTGTGCATGCATTTAAGGATCAGCTGATCAGAAGTGCCCTTTTAGCTCTATACATGGCTCGCCCAGGTTGTGTCCTAAAAAACCCAACTGTGCCAAAGATCAGTGTTGAAGACAGTGGTGATCAGCCAAAACAGGAACATCCACATGAGATTAAGAGACAGGATTCTATACCTCACCATTCAGAATATGATGAAGAAGAGTGGGTAAGTAGCTTCTAAACGCTATTATTTGGATGCTTTCAAAGTTCCTAAGTGCCTTTACTACAAAGAGTCAATTATGCATACCTCTCTTTTTTAAAATTCTAAAGAGGAGGTCAATAGTTACAGCAAAACTTAGGTTCTAAATATGTTTGCCCTGTATATACATGGAAGGGCACTAATGTGCTTGTTCTGCATGTGTTCTCCTTGTGCCGACTAACTTCTGTATGCTGAGAGAGGGAAAAAGAATGGTTTGCATTTCTCCTCTTTCTGCACTGACTCAGGAGAATAAAAAGGAACAATTTAGGTAAGAAATAATTTAAAAGTATTCACAACCAAAAGTATTCACAGAAAGAGAGGAAGTAGTTGTTGGAAGCTTTAATGTTCTGTAAGAAGAGAGAAATCCTTAGTAGGACTATCAAAATTCTATTGAGGTCTATTCAAAGACACTTGCTCCCAGTAAAATGTTCTTAGGGTTGCACCGTAAAACTGTTTATGTAATTTAGATACAGTGAATTCATTTATTTTAAAGAACAAGTGGATAGATTTCCTCTCTTCAGGTCCCAAGAATGCAGTTAAATACATTTTTACTTATACGAAATGTTAGTCATTGAATTCTTGGAGTGGTTTTTGTCAAAAAATGATTAAATGTGTTACTGGATTATCTGATTTCATTATGGGCCTCTGAGGCATTTCAAAAGTTTCTGTGCATGTTTCCCTGCATGTCAGGAGATAATCCATTTTGCCATGGAAGTTAAATAGAACATCAATTTTTAGAAGACTTGAACAATGCTGTTCATAAATATAGTAGGAGGAGACCTCCTAACCCATCCACAATTCGTGGGAAGCTTTAGAAAATGTCTTTTCAGTTTAATCTGAAATGTATTTTTTCCCTAAATTGTTGATTCCTTAAAAGTTAAAAATATTCTGGCACTTAATCTTATATAAACATACTTTAACTCCTGGGCTTTTGTTGTTGTTGAGGAAACTGCCACTTTATTCTCATTTGGTTTTCTTTCTCACTGTGGTCCCGTTCACACTAGGCGATTTGGGCCGGGAGCAGGACAGTTCGGGGGCGGATCAAACCGGCGCGATCACACCACAACATCTGGGAAGCGTCGTGCTTCCGTCCCCGAACTGGCCCTTCCCCGCGAAAATCCGCCTCAACTTGCAACCACCTACCTTGGTGGTTCAAGGGGAAGCGGCGCGGCAAGCCGAGCGTTTGATCGCCGGCGCGTCCTTGCGCCGGCACAACCCCGGCCCGTAGCCGAACTGCGCATGCTCCGACATGTGCAGTTCGGCCGGCTCCCGGTCAGGGCCGTGTTTTCTCCCCGGCGTTTGATCGTGCCGGGGAGAAAAGGCGCCGCGGCCAGGGAATCCGTGGGATCCCGCCGCGGCGTCTCAATGTTGGCGCGGCTTTTAAAAGCCGCGCCTTTAGAGGCTTTTCCCCTGCCGTGTGGCAGGGGCCTGTATTAAACATAGTATCTGTTCCTTTTAACTGGACTCCAGAGTTTTGCTTGTCAAAAATTATACAGCAGAGGTGTCCAAACTATGGTCTGTAGGCCATCACCAGCCTAAGGACCTTTTTGACCCTGTCCTGAAGAAGCAAGGCTGGAGCAGTTAAAGAGATGGGTTTGGAGCAATCATTTTAACCTGTTAAAGAGTGTTCCATCCTAATCTCTTAGGCAGGGCTTTTTACTTGCATCAAAAGCCTTGCTTAAGGGTGGAGCTGGTCTAGCAGCTGCTACTAGAGTTTGTAGGTAGTACCTGCCAACCAAGAGGAGGAGGAGGAAGAAGGAGGAGGAGGAGTCTCAGAGCGGCTTACAAGCTCCTTTCCCTTCCCCACAACAAACACTCTGTGAGGTAGGTGGGGCTGAGAGAGCTCTCTTGAGAACTGTCCTTGAGAGAACAGTTCTGAAAGAACTTATGACTGACCTAAGGTCACACCAGCAGCTGCATGTGGAGGAATGGGGAATCAAACCCGGTTCTCCCAAATTAGAGTTTATGCTCCTAACTACTACACCAAACTGAAAGGTGGGGGGTGGGGTGCAGGATCACAGGAGAATTAAAAAAAAAAATTGCAGCCTCGTGTACCTACCAGAAGTCACAAAGGGTAGTGCTAGAAATCACCAGAAACTCTATGGGAAAACCTTAGAATTTCCAGCAATTCCTAGAACTACTCTTTGTCACTTCCAGTAAGTACACAAGGCTGTCTTTAACAGTACCTAGGGATGGAATATCCCCCCCACCTGGGGTTTGGCAGTCCTAGCTTCAGCCCCAGCTCTTTAATTTAGGGTTTAACCCAGCAATCTGTTGGTGCAAGAATCTCAGATATTTCCTGCATTTGCAGGGGTCTTGGGTGCGATTTTAATTCCCTTAGCACTTCCTTCTAGCTACCAGGAAGCTGATTCGTGGGCACCAGGACCATGTAGACTAATAGACATGTAGGTCAAGGAGCTGCAGTGAAGGAGGAAGGTGGTGAAATTGTTCTTTTTTTCTGCAAGTGCCAGTTCTGCTGACACAAGAGCCAGGAGGCAGCTTTACCTCATTCTCTCTCCTCATTGTAACCCCCTTACTAGCATGGCTATTTGTCCATGTGGGTCCCTTGACCCACTTTCCCAGAGTTAGAAGGGACTGCTGGGTGAGGGAAACATGGGAAAGATCTGTGGCCACTAGCACCTCCTTTTGACGGCTGATTTGACCCAGCGATAAATCACATCTGTTGGGTAGAATAACTTTATAATACTTCCCTATTCCATGATTTTATGAAATTCTTTTTATCCAAAATCATGAGTTAATATTGGGTGGAAATTAATTTATAACTGTAATCTTAAAGTTTTGGACACTCTAAACATGTAATTTTTTCCCTACTTAATCATGGCAAACCCAGTAAAGATGTGCCAGGTACTTCATTATGGCTCAGATTTGGTTAGTCTTGTTGGTTAATAGCTTTTGGATTCTGGAATATTGTAGTGGCTCGTGGCATATTTTGGTATTTAATTTAGAGGACAACATTCCTATTGGTCACATCTCTTTGTTGTTGTTGTTCAGTCGCACAGTCGAGTCCGACTCTTCGCAACCCCATGGACCACATCATGCCAGGCCCTCCTGTCTTCCATCGTGCTCCGGAGTTTGCTTAATTTCATGTTCATTGCATCGATAACACTGTCTAATCATCTCATCCTTTGCCGTGCCCTTCTTTTTTCTTCAATCTTTCCCAGCATCAGGGTCTTTTCCAGTGAGTGCTCCCTTCTCATTTGGTGGCCAAAGTATTTGAGCTTCAGCTTCGGTATCTGGCCTTCCAGGGAACAGTCAGGGTTAATTTCTTTTAGGATTGACTGATTTGTTCTCCTTGCAGTCCAAGGGACTCTCAAGTGTCTTCTCCAGCACCATAATTCAAAAGAAACTATTCTTCGGCGCTCGGCCTTCCTTATGGTCTAACTCTCGCAGCCATACATTACTACTGGGAATACCATTGCTTTAACCATACAGACTTTTGTTGGCAGGGTGATGTCTCTACTTTTTAATATGCTGTCTAGGTTTGCCATCGCTTTCCTCCCAAGGAGCAGGCGTCCTTTCATTTCATTTCTGCATTGATCTTGAATCCCAGGAACATGAATTCTGTCACTGCTTCCATGATTTCTCCTTCTATTTGCACTCTCCTCTTTTATCTTAGCAAGAGGCTCTTTAGGTACTCTTCAGTTTCTGTCATTAGAGTGGTATCGCCTACATATCTGAGGTTGTTGATCTTTTCCCCAGCAATCTTAATTCTGGTTTGTGATTCATCCAGGCCGGCATTTTGTACAATGTACTCTGCATATAAATTAAATAAGCAAAGTGACAATACATCCTTGTCATACTTCTTTTCCGGTGCTAAACCAATCAGTTGTTCCATATCCGGTTCTAACTTTCACTTCTTGACCCTTATACAGGTTTCTCAAGAGACACATGAGGTGGTCTGGTACTCGCATCTCTTTAAGGACTTGCCATAGTTTGTACTTCTGTCAGTTCTCTATCCACGTACTGCTGAAACCTAACTTGTAGGATCTTGACCATGACCTTGCTAGTGTGTGAAATGAGTGCAATTGTGTGATAGTTTGAACCAGAGGTCATTTCGGGGGGAAGTGCGGGGGATCGCAGTTCCCCCAGGTGAGGTAAGGGGGCGGGGCACATGACGAAGCCCCGCCCCCTGCTTCCGGCCGCCCCGCTTCCGACCCTCATTCAGCCGGGAGGAGGCAGGAGAAGAGGGAGGGTAAGTTGCTTCCTCCCTGCCTCTCCCCACCCCTGCCTGCCTGGGGCCAGGGAGGGCCTTCGAGGGGCTTCCTTGCACTCCCGCCGGCCTTGCAGGTCCACCGCCGGGCCCCTCATGGGGCTCGGCAGTGGAGCTGCAAGGGCGGCGGCCAGGACCGTTGGGGGTGGGGTGTGTGGCCTTATGACACACTTCCGGTGATGTCAGGGGGTGTGGCCTTATGACAAACTTCTGGTGATGTCAGGGTGTGTGGCATATGCTAATGAGTTATGCTAATGAGTTCCCCTAGCTCTTTTTCTATGAAACGACCCCTGGTTTGAACATTCCTTGGCATTGCGCTTCTTTGGGATTGGAATGTAAACTGACCTTTTTCAACCCTGCGGCCACTGTTGCATTTTCCAAATTTGCTGGCATATTGAGTGCAGCACTTTAACAGCATCATCTTTTAAGACTTTTAAGACTCAGCTGGGATACCATCACCGTGGCTAGCTTTGTTGTTAGTAATGCTTTCTAAGATCCGTTTGACTTCGCACTCCAGGATGTCTGGCTCGAGGTCAGTGACCACACCGTCGTAGTTGTCAAGAACATCGAGGTCCTTCTTGTATAGTTCTGTGTATTCTTGCCATCTTTTCTAATTTCTTCTGCTTCTGGTAGATATCTTCCATTTTTGTCCTTTATCGTGGCCAGCTTTGCATGGAACGTTCCCTTGATTTCTCCAATTTTCTTGAAGAGATCTCTAGTCCTTTCCATTCTATTGCTTTCCTCTATGACTTTGCATTGTTCATCCAGGAAAGCCTTCTTATCTCTCCTTGCTGTTCTCTGGAAATCTGCATTCGGTTGGGTAAATCTTTCCTTTTCACCTTTACCTTTCACTATCCTTCTTTCCTCTGCTATTTGTAAAGTCTCATCAGGCAGCCACTTTGCTTTCTTGCATTTCTTTTTCTTTGGGCTGGTGCTGATTGCCGCCTCCTGAATGTCATGAACCTCCGTCCATAGTTCTTCAGGCACTCTGTCTATCACATCTAGTCAGGGTCGGCTCGCCCGCTAGGCGAGCTAGGTGCTCGCCTACAGTGTGCCGGCCCTCAGGGGTGCCAAACTGCGCCCCCCCCAAAGCCCCGCCGCCGCCGGGCGATTGGGATGCTTCGCCCTCGAAGGAGCCGCCCGGGGCTGGAGACGCCACCATCGCCTGCCGGGGGCTGCAGATGCGCTTCCGCAGGGCGGCAGCAGCGGCATTTCGGGGCAGGGGTGCTCCCCGCGGCCAGCCTCCTCCTGCGCATGCGATGAGGACACCGCTTGATGGGCAGGCCCAGAGCCTGGTGGGAGTTGTAGTCCTTGCCGCTGGGCGAAGCTGCGCCCCCCCATCCGCGCAAGCCCGCTGGTAGCCTTTGCTACCACGGTTTGCCTTCTCGCTTCCAGCCCTGGCGCGAGCCGCGTGGGCGCCTCTCCGCAGCTCCCAGGCGCACCCCACATAAAGCCCAGGAACAACAACAACGCCACCCCCCCCGACGGGCAAAGGCAGGCCGCCCCCACTGCCAGCAGCAGCAGCAAAAGGGGCTGCTGGAGCCCCGGACAGACGCGAGCTGCCGCCGCCACTACCAGCCGCGGCTGAGAAGGAATCCAGGCCCGCTCTCTGCCTGCCCGTGCCTGCCCCTTCCTCCGCAGCTGCCCAAGAAGGGGGGCGAGGCGAGGCTGGGAGACTGACTGGCCGGGAAGCCTATCCTCAGCGGCGGATGTCGCGTGGGCCAGGCCTGGGCGGAAAGGCCAGGCTTTAGGACGAGCCTCCGGCTGGCAGCTTTAGACCCCCCCTCCCCGCCCACTCTCCCCGCCAGTCTCTGCATTTCGGAGCCGTGGAGGGGGGGCTTCACTTCTCGCCCACCTTGTTCACGGGGCTCACAGAAGCAGATCAGGACATTTTAGCAGTTTGGTCAATAAAAAGCCACCAGACAAAAACCGCCCTAAACACAGCCCTCCTCCCTCCTCCTCCTGCGGGGTCTCTCCGGAGAGCTCTCTGAGCCCCACCTACCTCACAAGCGCTCTCTCACCACCACCCCCGCGGCCAGCTGGGAGGTCTCCAGGCCCCACCGGGAGGTTGGCATCCGGGGGGGGCATGAGGCTTCCTCGCCTAGGGCGCACAAACCCCTCAAGCCGGCCCTGCATCTAGTCCCTG
Organism: Gekko japonicus; assembly: GCF_001447785.1. NCBI lineage: Eukaryota > Metazoa > Chordata > Lepidosauria > Squamata > Gekkonidae > Gekko > Gekko japonicus. The sequence goes on from NW_015170278.1 coordinate 355,105, forward strand.
AAACCTATTCTTCACCTCCACTGTATATTCATCAGGGATGTGATCTAGGTCAAACCTGAATGGCCTAGTGGTTTTCCCAACTTCCTTCAGTTTAAGTCTGAAGTTTGCAATGAGTAGCTCATGAGCTGAGCCACAGTCAGCTCCAGGTCTTGTTTTTACTGACTGTATAGAGCTTCTCCATCTTTGACTGCAAATGATATAATCAATCTGATTTCAGTGTTGCCCATCTGGTGTAGAGTCCATGTGTAGAGTCGCCTCTTAGGTTGTTGGAAGAGGGTGTTCGCTATGACCAGCGTGTTCTCTTGATAAAACTTTGTTAGCCTTTGCCCAGGTTCATTTTGTTCTCCAAACTTGTCCATTATCCCGGTTACCTTTTGGCTTCCTACTTTAGCATTCCAGACCCCTATGATGATGAGGACATCTTTTTTTGGTGTTAGTTCTAGGAAGTGTTGTAGGTCTTCATAGAACCAGTCCACTTCAGCCTCTTCTGTGTCAGTGGTTGGGGCATAGACTTGGATTACTGTGATGTTGAATGGTTTGCCTTGGATTCAGACCGAGATCATTCTGTCGTTTTTGAGATTGTATCCCATTACTACCTTTCGCACTCTCTTGTTGACTGCGTGGGAGAGAAGTATTGTGGTAGAATAATAATCCCGTATCCAGATTGGGGTGAGGCTTCCCTTGCAAGTTTACAATGAGTTAACAGTTCATACTGGAAGTTGAGTTGTGTACCATAATGATATACGTTACAAATACTGACAGGCAGTTAAGATCAATATAGATTAAGCTACTGAGAGAAGTGTAATTCATAGTAATATTCATATGCAGCACCAATGCAATGCTACATTTGTAAAGAAAGTATTTCAACTGATGGTTACAGATTGTCTCTGAATAGCTGCTCCCATTTCCGCTTGCCAGCTGCTTCTATCATTCTAAAGCCTCCCTTCAGGGAGGATAAAAAGTCATGGCATACATAATGCAAGAGTAAGTTGGGCAGAGTGCCACTTGGAAGGCATCGCTTTATATTTCTAGCTGGTTAACATGGCTGGTATCACTGCGCTATTTGAGTAACAGTAAACAAATAGGGAAACACTGCACTCATTGGACAGGCTCTGCTTGTTCAAATCCATTTAAAAAAACCCAAAAAAACTAGGTATTTCAAAATCTTTTATAAATTGAGGAAAAAATCTATGTCATCATATTAAAAAATAATAAATATTGCATTTGCTGAAACTGGATCCCCACTCACATGGCTATTGTGGGGATAAAATGGAAGAACAGAGGGCAATGTAAGCCACTTTGGGTTTCCATTGTGGAGAAAGGTGGAGCCTACATAAAGTACATACATAAATACTTTTCTATATCAGGAAGGTGCTTAAACTTTATCTGAGGGACATCTCAGCTTTCTGGGAGACATAAGCATACAGGTGGGTAGGAGCAAAGAGTGAGACAGCGGAAACAAGAAGGCTGGTGTAGTCAGTTCAGGGGGGAGAAAGGCCTTTGTTCCAGAGCAGTGGGGATAATTTAGTTGAGCTTGAATGTCTGCCAGTGCTACCACTAGTTCCATAATAGCAATTCAGAACTTAAGTGCCCCAACATTGAATCTCAGTTTCCCATAGAAAAGAAAAATACCCGTCTTGACTGCATCGTATGGTGATCCTATTTTAAATCTTACAGTCATGGAAATGTAATGGTTTAAAGGGGGGAAACCTCTCCCACCAGTGAATCAGAAAGCAGAAAGAGAGTGGGGAGGCTGGATCTCATCACTGCTATTCTGAACCACAGAGAGACTTGCATAAAATATGACAGTGAAGCTTGGCCCATGTCCCAGTATATCTCAGTAGTTATCAGTGTAAATTGGGAATACCTCCAGTGAAGTTAATTGCCTAACATAAATGAATATGTGACGAGAATCAGCCCTCCTAATATTAGACCTACCAAAATGTTTCTGCTGTCACAGTAAAAATGCAGGCTGCCAATTGGGCCAATTTGGATTTTGGATTCAAATTTGAAACATGTTTATAGTGTGAATTCAGATCTCTGTCAGCCATCTATCTTTTTTGCAAACAGACAAATACAAGTTTTTCCTATCTCTTTTATAGATGCTATTTTTTGGTAAGAGGAAGAGCTTTGTGATGCTTGAAACTTTATAAAATTTTATGGGTTCTGGTGCAATTGAATGGCCAGTTTGGTTCTCCATTACTTACATCTGCGTGCTTATAAAGATCTGTAGGTCCCCAACCCTTTTGAGGCTGTGGGCACCTTTGGAATTCTGATGTAGCATGGTGGGCCCAGCCACAAAATAGCTGCCACAGGAGGCAGAGCCAGCCACAAAATGGATGCCATGTTTTACTTTCAATCATATAGTGAAGCTCCTTGAGCTGTGGTGGGAGCTGCTTAAAAAGCAAAACTTTAAAAATCTGCATAGCCAATCAAATCTCCAGTGGTCAATCAGAAGCCTTGCTGGGCAGAGACACCACCTGACCCTGCCCATTTTCTACAAACATTTGGCAGATGCCAGGAAAAGTACCATGGTGCCCATGGGCACCACATCTACATCTGATCTATACTGTCCTATTTAAAATTAATTAGAATCTTAACTGGGGTCTTTTATCACAAGCTGGTTGTTGTGTTTTAGTAATAAAAGATCAAATAAGATCAAATCAACCCTGGAACAAAGGCAAATTCATGTTTGATTTGCTACCATGATATTGCAGTGGAATTCAGATAAACCTGTTAGCATTTATAGAACTGGGACACAGAAAGTGTATTGCTAGGAATTTCTTAAGGTAGGGTAGATCAGGTTTTATTTTAAGGGAGGCATAGGGCTGCCAAGTGGGGGCGGGTAAACCCCCGCTTTGGAGGCCCGATTTTCACCGCCGCAGAATCAGGCCTCGGGGGGAACTCTGCCCCCCGAAGCGCAGCGTGGCTGCGTCACCAGAGATGACGCAACCGTTGATCATGTTCGGGGCGTGGCCCCGATTGTTGGAGGGAAAACTCTATGGTTTTCCCTCCGACGATCGAGGCCACGCCTTCAACGTGATCGACATAGCCTGTCACTTTCGGGATGTGCTGGCGGCGCGTGAGCGCGCATCCACCTACGGCTCCCGGAGCCCGGCGAGGGTCCCCCGCTGCCAAGGTAAATAGACTTGGCAACCCTAGGGAGGCAGAATGGGAGTTTAGGTTTTTTTAAACAATAGTTACATGTTTATCTTGGTTTTCTGACCCTACAGAAAGTCAGTTATTCAGCGCTTCATGCTTTTTCAGCTAAAATCACATTAGTTCTTATTTTCTCTTTTGAGATACACAATTGATTAGACTGTTGTTCATATTGGAAGCTGTTCGCCAAGTCTTTGTTATAGGTGAAGTAAATCATTCAGATACCCTAGAAAATACGTGAATCATCAGCCATTGAAAACAGTATACAGACATAGCAGAAATAAAGTTATTTACAGAAGGACAATATGCAGGAAAGTAGCTTAGTATAAAAACGCAGATGCTGTACAATTCAGAATTATTTCTTTGGGCAACTGGAACATTTAAGTCCTTGTGAGCCAGACCGGATATCTGTATCAGGTAAGGTGGCAAAACTCCTGTATGCTTTTTTTTCCTGAAAGGTGTATGTCTCTGTATTATGTTTTGATGTGATAACACATTCTGATTGGTACCTTATGCTTTTTATGATATCATCAAAGGGGCCAAACCTAATTTCCCCTGCTTTTTCTAATTTGAGCTAAAATATGTGAAGTAAGTGGCCACTTTCAAATTGTAAAGCACTGTTGTAAAGCTAATAAATCCCCCTGTGAATGACTAATACTAATAATGCCTCTATCCATTACAACTTTGTGTCATAAGGCATAAATCAAGGAAAAGTTAATTTTTTCATATTTTTATATTTTTACTGAATATGATTTTTTACTTAATCCAGATAGTCACAAAATATATTGGACAACTGTAGCTTATTCTTTTGTTTTTCCAATGAGCCATAGCAGAAAGAAATTAATTTTGATGTGCTGTAGTTAGGCACATGAGAATGGACTGGATACATGTTTTAAATGATTTGTATTCAGTACAACTGGATAATGGGTAATTTTGTGTTACCGCAAAGAAACATCTTTTAGTTTTGTGAGTTCAGCAACTATTCAGGGTACATATGTTTTTATTTACAAGTGTTACATTATCATTTCGCAACTACTAAAATTTAATATTTTATACAACCTATTTTAAATGTTCATCGTCACTGTAATAATTTTCTGAGTTCTAAAGTTCTAAAGCAAAGCCCACATCTGTTTTCCCCCGATTGCTACATGTCTAACACATAGCAGTGCAAGTAAGTCGGTAGGCTTCAGCTGGGAGGGCGGGGTATAAATTTGATAAATAAATACATAAGGACAGGCATGAGCTGTTCAGGCAATAAGTGGTCACTTCTGCCAACATATTATTATTTTGTAATTGCTCTAGTACAGTGTTCTTTCTTGAAAACAAAGTAGTATACTTAGATGCTTCACACACATACATATAAACATTAACACACATGAAGCTACCTTATACTGAATCAGACCTTTGGTCCATGATGGTCACTGTTGTCTACTCAGACTGGTAGTAGCTCTCCAGGGTCTAAATTAGATATCTTTCATGTCACCTGCTACCTGATCCTTTCCATTGGAGATGCCCGGCAGAACCTGGGACCTTCTGCATGCCAGGCAGATGCTCTACCACTGAGCCACAGTTCCTCCCCTTTCAATTCAAAGTATTTTTACTGGATAGTTTAGATTGTATAATCTCAGAGGTTGTCCCCTTTACCCAAAAATTATCCTTTCCAATTTCAAGAAGATAGGGAAAAGCGTTTCCTGTGATACAGGTAATTAAACTTTTCACTTGCAGAGATGTGAACTGGCATGTGAGTGAACCTTTTCTTCTCTTCCCAGTATTCTCAGGCAGGATATGTGGACAGAATGAACTAATCCCTCCTCCCCCCCCCCATCTCCTCACTGTGCTTCACTACTTTCAGCATTTTTCCCGCCAAGCCTGGCTGTCCAATGCAAAAAGTCTGATGATTAATCCATATGCCTTTTAATGTATCTTCTAATACTGAGTAGTGATGTGGATGCTTCTTTTTTTCAGGACAGGGTATGGACCAATGTAGGAAAAAGTTTAAACTGCATTATTGCGATGGTGGATAGATTGCTTGAAAAAGAAAATATCCCTAGTGTTTCTAAAGAAAATGAAAGTGACCCTTTACCAGCAGAATGTGTGGCATCTCCTTTAAGTGGTAAGAAATGTACTTTTGTATCATTAATAGGCTGAAGAAGTTGCAATAAAATGGGATAGGTGGTGAGCCAATGGATGAAAGTGCTGATGGTATGGTTTCTCACAATTCTGGCCTTGAACATTGGGAAGCTATTTATCAAATTGCATCTCTGTTGTGCAGTCAAGGATCGCTTGCAGTGCTCCATTTTTTTTGTGTGTGCAACACGAAAATCTCTTTGAAAGAACAGTGTTCTGCTTTGAAGTTTCTGACACATTTTAATCTGCTTTAGGCTTTCCCTGGAAGTGTTTTACAGAAGAAGAGTCAAGTGCACACACTTAACCCTTACCAAGTTCATAAAGAAGTAGGAACAAGGCAATTGTCAGATGTGTCCTTGGCATAAATCGTATGCTATTTTCAAAATAAAAATATCAGTGCTGCTTATACATATGTGCTGAGGACTGGGTTCACATACCTGGAGCATCTCGCAAGTGGTAACTACTTTGAAAAGCATTTTCATTGCCTAAAGAAAGCAAAATTAAAAAGAAAATGTATCCAAGGGTACCAGCTTCTTGTAAATTGTCGAGGAATTTTAGGGGTCCAGGCCTCTTCCAGGGATCCCCAACCTCATTAGGGTTCTTTTCTGTGGGTGGGTGGAGTCTGGCTAGGGAACTCAGGTCTCCAGAGGGAGAGAAACACCGAGAGAACAGTTGCCTTAAATGGAAAGTACTTATTGACTCTGAAACCATACATAAGTAAAACTCAATAGCATATATTCAATATCAATACCCAATAGCATATAGAAAACCTCCAATAACTGATATAGTGTACACTTCAAAAAGAACAAGGAATTCCTGGACTGTGGATCAAGACCTCACTCAAGCCTAGGTGGCATGTTGGCCAAACAGCCCCGAAGAAAGCCCAAAGCATCCTTTTTAAACTCCTTTCAGCCAATAGGAATCAAGGGAGGAGTTAATTACACTGTACCAAACTTGCCAAATACCAAACCATCCTAAGTTGATAAGATGAACTTTTGCCTAGATATATTTTTAACTGTTATGTCAAAAAGACTTAGACAGATATGTTTAGGCTTTGAAGGCCATGACATGTGAATTCAGGCAAAGGTACATCTACAGGGCAAGGCTTTAGTTTTATGCCTAGGCTGCCAGCAAAAGAGCAAAGGCTTATGGGACTTCTGAACCAAGAAACCAAAGTCAGTTATAGCAAAGCCTACATAGCATAGAAAAACAGAAAGGCCCAGGCTCATTGAACCCCAAATTCTGCGAGATAAATCATTAGTACTATCAATTGTTTAGCTCTAGGAGCCAAATTACACAAGACTTTTCTAACCATTCAAGAACTCTATTTGGCTCACCTGCAGCACAGGGTGGGGAGGGGAGGGTGGAATGGTTCATGACTTCCTCCCATGTCATTCTCCTTAGCCAAAATGTCCTAGGAGTGCTTATTTCCCATTTTATGCAGAATATCAGATCCAGTTTGTTTATTTTGGCCCTAAGTATGTCCTAATAAAACTGTAATGGAAAAGGCCTTGTGGAAGAAGTACTTTTGAGGATTCATACTCTTTCTAGGAAATGGAATGGATATTAAAAAGCTGAAAACAGGGAAAAGAAATTATAAGAACTGACAACAAATCATCTAGTAGGAAGTGAGCTGAGAGAAAAGTAAAGGGAACAGAACTCACAGATTAGTTTAGCTCTGTGGTAGAGCACATAAAGTAGGTGGAATCGGTTCCAAGCTTAAAGTCCCAACCTCTGCTATCCTCCAGTTAAAGGACCTCAGATAGCAAGTTCTGGGAAAAACCATTCTCTGCTTCAGATCCTAGAACTTCTGCCTGGTGGAGCAGTCAGTAGTGAGCTAGATGGACCAATGATGTGGCTCAGTGGACTAGATCCACTACAAGGCCAACAGAATGAAGCTAGCAGAGAGGTGTTCGCTTGCCTCCCCTTCTGCTTTCAGCTCACTGAGCCACCTGAAATTGTGTTCCTGTGGTCAATAGTGCACTCACTGTGTGTGTTAGGGTTTCCAGACTCCTGGTCCGCCGGCGGGTTCCCCTGATTTTTCAGGCTTCTGCCCACTGCCAGCCAGCTGGCTAGCAAGGGAAGCCCCGCCCATAAGCAGGAAGTTGAAGTGAAGTCATCACATCAAGACATCACACGACGATGCTCTGCTTTTTGGGCCAAACACTATGGTTTTAGGCAAAAAAAACCCATAGAGTTTTGCCCAAAATGCAGTGTGTTGCCGCATGACGTCCCTGATGTGGTAATATCACTTTTGTGTGACGTATCGCATTGGGGACATTGTGCAAGGGGACCATCATCCAAGGGGACCTGGCAACCCTAGTGTGTGTGTGTGTGGGAGGGTCAGGTTCTAAAGTAGGAGGAAGGAAATCACCCTTCCCTCTGGAAGTGTCATTCCACCATCAGAGTGGCAGTTTTGGCTCCAACTCAGCATAAAGCAGTTTCATGTGTGCATATGAACTGAGACAAAATAAGGGACCAAAAGCCAAACAGCTTTTAAAGGTAAGAACTAGGAAGCTAAACTTTGAGCGGAATGCAGAAGGTATCCTCAGAGCTGTGACTGCAGGTTTAATTAGCAAAGGGAATGCAGACGTAAAACCAGGAAACCAGTGAGCTACATAAAGAAGTATCTTGACAGGTAGAAAAAAACAAAAGAAAAATGAATAAAGGTAACAAACTGCTAAATTTTTGGCTTAAGGATCATGATAAAAATGTATAGATCAAAATCAGAAATTCTGCCTTTTGAATGCATGTATACTTTGCCTCATGTTCTTGAATAGAAGAATCTCTGTAGTTTGTAGTTGCCTCAGAAATTCACAAACACAAAGAAGGTGTAAAACAATCTTGCATTTGTGTAATAACTAGTGGTGAGTAAAAAACCATTAGGTTCTCCTATGAAGTTTTGTGGAGAGGAGAAGAAATCCAGGGCCTCCAAGATACACTAAGAGACTGGAAATATTGCTTTACCTTTGGAATACTAGAGGCCTCCAGTCTGAAGGAACTCTCATTTGGCCTGAGGCCTCCCACATGTTGAGAGGGATAGCGGTGTTTCCTTAGCTGTTGTAGTGAACACTGTAGGGCCAGGGATAACACAGGACATTTTATGTATTATAGAACAGTGCTAGGAACCTGCAAGAAAGCAAGAACCTAGGGCCTGTTCTAAAAGTGCTTCAACTCCAATTAAATAGAAGCCATAATTCCAACCTGTTTTCCAGTTGCCATGGAACTACATCCCATCCTTAGTTATAACTCTTTATTGATATGGTCATATTGTTTTCTACTGTTCTCATGGCATGATGAAGAGACCTCTGTAAACGTTGTTTTTAACTAAATGGCTTACTTTAATTATTGCTCATTGCATGGAAACAACCTGATCCCAGTCATCAGAAGTTTGATTCAAATAGTTAAATTCATACAATGAAAGGAACACTTCACTGTAGCTGCAGTGAAGTGGCAGGGTGATCAAAATGCCAAGCAGTATGGTTTAATCAATATGGAGACTGAGAGATGAATGATCAAATTTCTGGAACTTGATTGAACGAATTTTTCGCAAAATCTGGAGCTTATACATTTATTGACCAGTTTTACTCATGTGCCGTGACCTGGCTAGCCCAGTCTCATCAGATCTTGGAAGCTAAGCAGGGTCTGCCCTTGTCATTATTTGGATGGGAGACCACCAAGGAATACCAGGGTTGTTATGCAGAGGCAGGCAATATCAAACTACTTCTGAATGTAACTTCTGAATGTATCTTGCCTTGAAAACCCTAGGGGGTTGCCTTAAGTCAGCTGCTGCAACTTGACAGGGAAAAAATTGCTCATGTACTAATGGTAACAAAAGGATTCAGGAAACCACAGAAAATAGTCTGACAAACATGTAAACCTATTGAGAATACACCTTATCAATACTGAAGTTTTAAAATACAATGGAAATTACTGATTCTTACCTTAAAAGCCCTAAATGGTCTGATACCAGATTGTCTTAAGGACCACTTGATCCCATAGGAAGCTGTCCAACTGTTAAGATCTTCAGCTGAGGCCTTGTTCTATGTGTTGTCTGTAATGAACAATAAATGTGCTCTCTCAGCCTTATCTGTGAGAATGAGGCAATTAGAATCTAAGTTACATCCCAGAAAGGGACGGACAGGTTTACAGTGACCTGCTGAGCTGGGAAAGGAAACTGATTCTCAGTCTCAGTTTTCACTATTTAGGTAAACTGTCAAATGACCTTGACAGATTACTTACTGTTTTCCCAATCTAGACTTTTGCAGTGGTTGGTCAAGACTAGACTTGGAGAGAAACTTTGACACACACACACACCCCTCTTAAATTCTGGTTGACTCCAAGAAGGAACTCCCAGACTGCAGGAAATACATAAATTTGTTATCCTGGATAGTAAGTGTCTGTCAAGGCTAGAGTCAAGAGTATGAAGGACAGGCCCTGTCAGGCTGTGACAAGATGCTCTGTCTTGGACCCATTTCCAGAAAGAGGAATGTAGAGATTCTTAGTAGGTATTGGATTAGCTAGCAATTTTTCTTTTGATTTTTAAAATTTATTTTGCTAAGACTTCTCAGAAAATGTTTCATCCATATTTTGCCACAGTCTGCATTACTTTGCAACCTAGAAGGAGCCAGTGTGGAAGATGGTGCCAGCTGAGGAATATACAGAGATACACAGAAGGAAAGTGGGGAGAAGCCCACATGCCTTTCTTTTTCTGCCACACAACACACCCTCGCACACACAGATTTTCTGGCTTGCAAAATGGCCAGTTTCAAAAGCATTCCTTTTGCTGGTTGCAGATCCCAGTGAGGAAGAATCGAAAACCATATATGTATATGTGTGAAAAGTAAGGCTTTAAACACCAGACTCCCTTGGTTCTCAGCCAACTTGGAGTACGCAGCTGAAGTAGTGGCTGGAGGACACTGAGAATCAAGGGGCAATTTGTGACACCCTCCACATTCTGATGCAAGGCGGGCAGCTTGGAGACACGTCACCTGTCTGTAGGATTTCCTCTCTCTTTCTCTCTCTGTTTTCCCTGGCCACCTACTCATGTGTTGTCTCAAGCTTTTGGTGATAGATATCTGATTTATTTAATGTGACCTTTTTTTCTTCACCCCCTTGATTATTCATGGTATTGTGTTGCTGTTGCTTGCTTAAATTTCATATTTGGTAAAGTAATGATTGTACTGTATAGTGATTTTACTGTATTTTTATCAGTTTGGGGGTGAGCTGCCTTGAGGGCTATGCTGTGAAGTGGCATATAATATATAAAAGAAAGATATATGATGATGAGAGAAAATAGGTCATACTGCTTCTTTAGAATATTAAATACAATATGTGTTACATTTCATGCTGTTGAACTATTAAGTCTGAGGTTCAAGCCAGACCAGTAGTGGAGAGAAGACTAGTCTGCAGGATGGAACTGGGAATGTGCATATAAATTTCTTCACGAAGATGGGGAATTTCAGACAGGTGATATCTCACGGTAGGGAACCGGTTCTCAAACGGGTTCTGGTCTGTCATTTCAGACAGAACCTGTTTGAGAATCGGTTCCCTACCAGAATGTAATTGCCATTTCACACACAAAAGCTTCAGTCCCATTTAGGAACCAGGACTGAAGCGTTTCACCTGTCAACTGCTTCTGAGTAGTCTCCAGTTCCCTCTCCCGGTTCGGATACGCTTTTTCCCCGCCTTTTTTCGCCCGCGCGGGCGATCTCCGGCTGTGTTTTTTTTTGAACGTTTGCTTTATAGCATTATAGCGCTATAACGCGATAACGGAATAGCACTATATCAATCCCATTGGAATGCATGGAGTGTTTTGTTGTACTGCTATAGCGCTATAGCGCTATAAATCGACCGTTTTTTAAAAAAAATCGATCACCCGCGCGGGAAGAAAACGGCGGGAAAACAAAGCAGTGCATGTCTGAAATGCCAAACCGCTTCTGAATCGGCTGGTTTCCGGTAGGGGCAAGCCATGTGTGAAATGGCAGCCCTGTACCGGTTCACCTCAAAATGGAAGAATACCGGCTTGAAACCGGGAGAAACTGGGTAATGTGAAATTCCACGATGTTAGTACCATCTTTTTCAGAATGGCAGTTTTCTAGAGAGGCCTCTAGGAAACCTGTGTACAATTGTATATCTAGTATTATCTTGGAAATTCTTCCTCCCATACTATTGCCTGCATGAAGAGGAGGCTAAACAGGAAGAGGGGAGAACAAAAGCTAACCAGCGGCAACTATGATCTGTTGCAATATCATTATACAGCATTCCCGAGGCAAATTTCCCACCCCAATTACCCATATCATCCATTCGTTTCAAGAGTTTTCAAGATCATATTGTGAATTTCTCTGTGTCTTCTACCAAAACACCTGTTGACACAGATTTCTGGTAGTAAAAGCTGATTCCCATGGTGAATTCTAGTACAACCATAGTGGGGACATCTGCTATGTGAATGACTTTAACCCCCCCACTCCGTAAATGTAACACTTGGGCTTCTAACTGTTTTGCCTCATATGGCAGAAAGGGCGATGCAAGTCCTGTGTAGATCCAAGTGTTATCTCTAGTTTCAAGTACCATATTTGAAAGGCAGAGAAGATTCACATAGCAAAATAAATGGTAGTGAGTTTGGAATGAATAAGCTGGTAAATATCTGTGAAGAATATTTAAGTATAACGCATCAATGTAGTGAGTTAGACTGAGTGATCCTTTGGATCTTTTCCTTCTCTGTGAGTTTTTGTGTGATATAAATAAGCAGTTCTACCACTCACACAAGATCTTATTATGCTTTCAAGTTGCTCCATTTCTGGGAATGCAGGTACTGAATGTCAAAATTACTGAAGCATTAAATAATAGAAAACAAATAATATTACAAAGTGGTGTAGAGGATGGTGTCGATGGTTTTAAGTCTAGCACTGTTTTTAACACTAAAATTTCAAGCATTTTTGCTGTGATTATTGCTATATTCTTGCACAGCCGAGCATAGGAACATAAGTGACTTCTGTTTGGTACATTGTGTACATTTTTATGTGATGGGGGAATTTTGTCATTTTGATTACCATATATAGATATAGATATCCATGATTCCCCTGCCCCCAGTCTCTTGCAGAGGCTGGGTATACAGAGTGATCTGTTGTTCATTTTCAAGGCTTCTGTGCGGTCCCACATGGGACTGCAGTAGGCAGGCCGACCACCGGGAGGAGCTAGCGAGCTTCTTTTTAGAATTTTCAACCCGAGAGGGCTAGGCTCCAACGAGGAGGCGGTTTCCCGCCCAAAACACCACCTGACCTGGGCGGAGCCAGCCCTCTCCCCTCAGTTCTCTTTCTGCCGCCACCGAAAGAGGACGTGTTCTTCGAGCGAGCGAACAACTAAGCTTGAGGGAAGACATTTTCCTCAGAAGAAAAATGGCTTCAAAGAAAGAAGAGAAAAAGGAGAAAGTGGCCCTCTTCAAAAATTGTAAGACTTGTGGGGCTAAGATGTCTAAGTCTGACGAGCACTCAGCCTGTGTGCTGTGTTTGGGAGAGACCCATAATATGGCAGCCTGTAAGGCCTGTAAGGCCCTCACCCCGAGGGCTCGTGAAGGGAGGTCTGCCAAATTGAAAGCGGCGCTGTGGGAGAGGGCCCTGTCCGTATCTACTGCTGGCCAGCAAGAGAAAGTGAAGACCCCTTCGGTGTGCTCAGCCCCGATACGGCCAAAAGCTGCTAAGGCGGTTGCCCAGTCTCGCGCTGGCTCAGTACCGCCGGCCAAAAAGGCCAAAAAGCATAAGAAGACGCAGGAGCGTTCTTCGCCGCCGATGCGCCTCGGTACCGAGGACGTCGGAACCGAGGGATCGACGCCGACTCGGCGCAGACGGTCACCGTCGCCTCGGCGCGGGGATGGTTCGGCGCCACGCTCGACGTCGAGAGGTCGCTCTCCTCGACGCCGAGACATCCGCTCGGCACCGAGCGAACAGGCAGAGCGTGCATCGGTACCGGTGCTCGGTACCGATATGTCTCCAGTGTTGGAACTGCGCCAAGGAGACAGATCGCCTTCACCGGATCTCCTGATGGTCGGGTCCGTCAGTCCGCTTCCGGATGAGGATATACAGATGCCCCCACCGTGGCTTCCTTGCCACTGCACTCAGGAGGCTTCCGCTAGCTTGCAGCACCGATCGATGTCGCCTATGATACTTCAAGGCGAGCCTATTGAGGATCTCTACTACAATCCGGACGCTGGAGGCTTCTCTATGGGGTCGCATTCGGATGCTGAATCGGATGTAAGATCACTCCCTTCGCCTGACGAGGCGATTGCAGATCCGGCAGCAGTGTCACCATCTGAAGACCTGTCATCGTTGGCTGACCAGATTATTCGGATGGCCAAGGCCTTGAATTTGAGGCACGCTGCATCTGAACAACGGACACAAGATCCGCTTATGCAGGCGTTGTTTACCCCTGATACTGGTCCAGTGGCTCTGCCATGCCTACAAGGGTTGCAGGAGGTGATGATGGCGGCTTGGACGCACCCATCCTCCACGGCTCCTTCTGGAAGACGGATGGAAGGCCTTTACAAAGTCATTGACTCTGACGTGCAGTTTTTGACGAGACATCCCCCACCTAATTCCTTTATTGCTGAGGTCATCCCAGCTCGTACTAGAGTGGGGACGCGGACCACCCCTAATGATAGGGAAGGCCGCAAGCTTGATACGTTAGGCAGGAAGATTTACTCTTCCGAAGCTATGGGGTTGCGTATATCAAACTTCCAGGCTGTCATGGGGCTCTATAACCACCTTTTGTGGGATAAACTGACCCCTTACCTGGACCAACTTGACCCTGATCAGAGATGTTTGGCTAAGGTGATAGCAGACGAGGGCAAGCGTTTAGGTAAATTACAGGTCAACGCGGCCCGCCATACCACGGATTGCCAGAGTAGAGCAATGGGATCCGCTATAGTGCTGAGGAGACATGCTTGGCTTCGATCCTCGGCGTTACCCCTTGATACACGAGCTAAACTTGAAGATTTACCCTTTGAAGGGAAGGAATTGTTCAGTCAGGAAACTGATGAGTTCCTGGAACGCATTCGTAAATATAAGTTGCAGGCCAGATCCTTTGGCATCACTGCTCCCAACAACCCTACTCACAGATCCAGGTATTGGCCTAAGCCGTCCCACCGCTATTCCCGCCCATACCGCTTCCATGAACCGTTTCAGAGGCAAAATTATCAGCCTCCGAGACAAGGGTACCAGACGTCCTATCAAAATAGGCGTCAGAGGTCCAAATTTCCGTCAGGGAATAGGGCTCACCGTGACCAACCTGCTAGAGGGGCAGAGGCCCCGTGACTAGGCCCAGACTTTAAGTTTGGGGTTCGTTTATCTTTCTTTTATGACAAATGGTTGGCTATTACTGATGATAACTGGGTGTTATCTGTAATAAAGTTTGGTTATCTGTTAGAATGGTTATCCTATCCACCATTGCCCTGTTTGTCTTTATGTCGCGACAACGTGATCCAGCCGTTGTCGGGACCAGTGTCAGATCTTCTGAACAAAGGGGCCATCGCAGAGGTGTCCTCGGATGATGACCCAGGGTTTTGCTCCCCTTTCTTCCTTATAGATAAAAAGGATGGTGGGGAGAGACCTATTTTGGATTTACGGAACCTGAATACTTTCCTACGAAAGCCAAGGTTCCGTATGCTGTCGTTGCAAGATGTGATCTTACTGTTACGTCCTGGGGCGTATTTTGTCACTATTGATCTGACTGACGCATACTTCCACATAGCGATACATAAAACTTGCCAAAAGTTCCTTCGCTTTCACCATTGCGGGCGCTCTTTCCAATATAAGGTACTCCCTTTTGGATTGGCGTCCGCACCACGGGTATTCACAAAGTGTTTATCCGTTGTTGTGGCTCACCTGAGACTGCGGGGCTGCATTCTTTATCCTTATTTGGATGATTGGTTGCTAGTTGCAGACACGCCTGCTCTACTCCACGCCCAGTTGGAGTTGGTACTTACTACGTTGCAGTCGTTGGGACTGCTAGTGAACTTCCAAAAGTCTAAGCTCTCCCCTACTCAACGAATTGAGTTCATAGGAGCGATTTTGGATTCCGTATCGGCAAGAGCCTACCTGCCCTCGATCAGAGCCGAGCGGATTGCACGGTTCATCAGAGCCCTACGCCACCTTAGACGCAGGCATGCCTCATTTTTCCAATGCCTGTTGGGACATTTGTCTGCTACCACCTCGGTAGTTCCCTTTGCCAGGCTACATCTCAGGGTGTTTCAGACTTGGTTTCTGCGCAATTTCCGCGCTCATATACACTCACCCCGAGTTAGCTTAACTATGCCTCGGGTAGTTCTCAAATCTTTAGACTGGTGGCTATCGCCATCAAACATAGCTGCGGGGATCCCCTTTGGGTTCCAGAAACATGACACCCATTTGTACACTGATGCATCACTCCTGGGTTGGGGTGCGCACTGTGGGTGTTTGGCTGCGCAAGGTCTGTGGACCGTAGGGGAATCAAGGTTACACATCAACATCTTAGAGATGAAAGCAGTGAGATGTGCCTTTTCCTCTTTTGCAGCGCAACTTCAAGGACGCAGGGTGATGCTTCACACAGACAACACCACTGTGCAATATTATATAAACAAGCAGGGAGGTACCACGTCAGTGGCCCTCACCAAAGAGACCCTAAAATTGTGGCACCAGGTCATACAAATAAAGGCACACGTTACGGCCATCCACATAGCAGGCCGGTTGAATGTTCGTGCCGACCATCTGAGCAGAGTGTTTCAGAACACTTACGAATGGTCCATCAACATGCGGTACCTCTATCCTCTGTTCCGTTCTTGGGGCACACCCATGGTGGATCTTTTCGCCACTCCAGCCAATGCAAAATGCGCAATGTTCTGCTCCAGGGCGGCCTATGCGCACCATTCCCTAGGGGACGCTTTCGACATTCCTTGGGCAGGTCTGTTCTGTTACGCATTCCCACCTCTACCACTCCTAAACAGAGTGGTAGCCAGAGCTCATGCAGAAGATGCGGACCTGATATTGGTGGCTCCTTTTTGGCCCCGCCAAGCGTGGTTCCCGAACCTATTGTCACTGGCACAAGGACAATTCCAAGTGTTCCCGGAGGAGACGGACCTAGTGTCAGGTCTTCTTCCGTCCGAACCGGGGATCTCGTCCCTCAAACTAACTGCCTGGCGAATTCGGCCCGATCGGCCTACTGCCCGGCAGTGCAACACATACTATTAGCTGCACGTAAGTTGTCCACGCGGAGATCTTACGAGGCTAAATTCAGACTGTTTTCTACATGGGTATCACGCAAACACGTCGATCCTACTAACTGTGGGTTGCCTTTGGTACTAGAGTTTTTGTCCCACCTCAAACAGGAAGGTTTGTCCAATTCCTCTCTTAAGGTGTACTTAGCTGCAATTTCGGCTAATCATGTACCTGTGAAGGGGGTGTCCCTTTTTGCTTCTAAAGATGCAAAGAGATTTCTCCGGGGTCTCAATAATTTGTATCCCCCTTCCCAGTTGCCTCTACCCTCATGGAGTCTCTCTCTGGTTTTATCTCGTTTGATATATAAACCCTTTGAACCACTGGCTACGTGTGACTTATCATTTTTATCCTACAAAGTAGCGTTTTTGGTCGCAATCACGTCCGCAAGACGAGTTGGGGAATTAGCGGCTCTGTCCACAGAGTCACCCTTTCTCAGGTTCCATAAGGATAGAGTGGTTCTCCGTCCACGTTTGGATTTTCTACCCAAAGTAGTATCCAAGTTTCATATGTCACAAGACATCATATTACCTGTGTTCTTTCCGAACCACTCTTCAGAAGCGGAGCGTTCCTTACATTCACTGGATGTCAGGCGCGCTTTGCTCTTTTATTTGCAGAGGACTCAGCCATTCCGTACTGTGTCCTCTTTATTTGTATGCTTTGGTGGGTCAAAGAAGGGTAAGGCTGCGTCGTCGCAGACTATTTCCCGTTGGATTTGTAAAGCTATACAATTGGCATATGAAGGGGCTGGTAAGCAATGCCCCCTGGTGTTGTCTGCACACTCGACACGCTCTCAAGCAACATCTGTGGCGTTTCAGGCAGGGTTGCCCCTGCTGGAGGTGTGCAGAGCGGCCACGTGGTCGACGCCTTCGACGTTCGTCAAACACTATGCGATGGACGTTGATGCGAGGAGGGATGCAGCGATGGGCACGGCTGTGCTGCAGTCGATATTCCGCTGAAGTCTCCCACTCCCTCCTTCCAAGTGAGTAAACTTGCTAATCTCCCATGTGGGACCGCACAGAAGCCTTGAAAATGAAAACGGTGGTTGCTTACCTGTAACCGTTGTTCATTGAAAGTGGCTTCTGTGCGGGCACACATCCCTCCCTCCTTCCCCACTGTGGGAGTCTTCCGCGACAATAAGCGGCAGAGGAGAACTGAGGGGAGAGGGCTGGCTCCGCCCAGGTCAGGTGGTGTTTTGGGCGGGAAACCGCCTCCTCGTTGGAGCCTAGCCCTCGGGTTGAAAATTCTAAAAAGAAGCTCGCTAGCTCCTCCCGGTGGTCGGCCTGCCTACTGCAGTCCCATGTGTGCCCGCATAGAAGCCACTTTCAATGAACAACGGTTACAGGTAAGCAACCACCGTTTTCTGGTAGAAGTTCAGGTATTGTTGTTTTGATATAAGGGAAGTGTGTGTGTGGAATATAAGCAAGTATTCACCTCTGATTTATCTGGCACTGTATAGAAAAAATACGAAACATTAATTTTTGTTAGTTTAAATGTTAGGAGGCTGAGTTGTTTTTAGAACATACTAGGATGTATTTTAGGGTGTTGTTTTTTATCTTCTATCACAATTCATAGCACTTTCATTTCATCATATATATCCCTTTGGTTTATCTCTGAGATTCTTAACTTTAGACTAGGAATATTTTCTCTTTTATCTTTCTGATTTTGGAGTGCTTTCTTAAGGCTGAATTTGAGATATCAGTTTCCATGGTAACTATCTATGGTGTCATCAGCAAAGCATTATGATTTCACTGCAGGGTAAAGCAGGTAGAAAACATTCATTTTTAAGGAAGGAGATTGGTGTGAAGCACAGTACAATCTTGGTATTCATTGTAAATAGTAAATGTTGCTATTGGCCATACTTCCACTTTTCATAAAATTCGAAATTTGCAAGAAGATTTGAAGTATTAATGTATCCTGGTGGAGGGTAATGTTTCATTCACACATAGAAGTTGTATTTATACATGTGACTTAAAAACAGACTGATAGAATAATTGTGTGAGATATGATGCTAGCAAACATTAGCAAAACATCTTTACTTCCCATTTTATAAATGTTAGTGTTTAAAAGATAAGGTGGGCATACTCACTGACTGCTTCTGCTATGATCTATGAAAAGCTAATGATGGTTGACTTTTGGAATGAGTGATCTATTAGTACCCAAGCGACTGACATCAAAGGATCTATTTCAAGGGCTTCAGGTACACCTGTGGGGATTTTGAGTCTTCTCCTTTGAACTGCAGTCACTCATGCGATATCACAAACTACTTTCAAAGATCACATTCTTTTTAGAGACATTTGCCATGAGACATAATGGGAGTTTGCACATGTACCAAAGTATGTTGGGTACAATTAATCAATATACAGTTCCAATTCAATTCCATCCAGATTAGGGATGCTTAATTGGCCGTATTCAGTCACCAACATAGATATTCCAAGTTCTCTTTATATCTAGTTTTACCTGATTTAATTGTCACGGGGATTGGCATATTGGCTTCTGGAGTGCAAAATCTTGTGTGTGCATCTCAGTGACAAAAATTAGGTACCGTTGTAGAAGCTCAGATTTTTGCGTAAAAGGCTGCAAATGTCTCTTTGAAAATCGGGGATAAATATAGAAATGACCTTTAATCTCTAGATATGCTTTTTATACCAATCAAGTATGGTGGTTTCCCCCAGCTCAAAGTAATTCTCCTTTTAGATTTTGGTATTCTAAAGGTTTTGCTAGGATGATGGACTTTATATCAAATGGCCAAATTCTTTCCAAACTACAGATAGAGGCAGTTTTGCAGGAAAAAATATATTGGTTAAATTATTATCAAATTAGACATATTTTAAAATCGTTAGGTATAATGAGAAATTGGGAAACACCTCTAACCACTTTAGAATTACCGTATTTTTCGGACCATAAGACGCACCTGACCTTAAGACGCACCTAGTTTTTAAAGGAGGAAAACAGGGGGGAAAATATTCTGAACCTTAGGTCCATAAGACGCACTCACTTTTCCTCCCACTTTTTTTGGAAGAAAAAGTGAGTCTTATGGTCCAAAAAATACGGTACTTTTCAAGCAAAGAAAAAGAAGTCCGAAAGGTCTTCTATCTAAAATATATAAATTATTGTATTTACAAAAGAACTCCATTTTATCAGGTAAAAAGCATGGATAGCAGATTGTGATGGTAGAATCACTAAGGATGATTTTGAAAAAGCCTGGAAGGCCCCAAGTTTTAACTCCAAGATTTCAACAATCTATTTTAATCCATTTAAGATTTTACATAGAAGCTATTTAACTCTGATGAAAATAGCTAAGTTTTCAAAAATCCAAGTAAAAAAAATGTTGGTAAGGATGTGGTTCAGTGGGAAATTTCATGCATTGCTTTTGGCTGTGTCCCTCTATTCAAACGTTTTGGAATAAAGTATTATTTTGGAATAAAGTATTATTTCAAACTGAGATAACAGTTGGTCCATAGATCCCCAAAAATCTAAAAAATATTATTTTAGAAATAGGCTTAACAGAACAAGTAGATAAAATCAAGCTGGTTACAATAACAACTCCATTGGCAATTGCTAGGTTAGAGATTGCTAAGCAATGGAAACAGAAGAAAGGGCCTCCAATACGAAATTGGTATGACTCTATTTGGAATCACTTTATGCTGGGTAAAATAAATTATTCTACAGGTATTCAAAATTTTGAAGTTTATTGTAAAAATTCTCAAGCCATTTGCTCTCCTATTCTATTATTTTTGCAAGATAAGGAAATTGTCTCCTATAATATATATTATAAGGAATTTCTGATCTCCTATTGTATGTATATACATATAAAGGCTTGACAAATGTATAAGGAATTTTTAGACCTAAGGAATTTTGTAGTATAGTATAATTTGGATTTTTCTCTGGGTGTACTACATGAATATGGATAGAAGATATAGTGTGTATTTATAATGTTCTTTGGTTTAGTTTGGTAGGGTATTGTTCTATGCCATGGGTATGGTGAATTTTTCAATTAATTTTTTTTTAAAAAGAAAAAAAGGCTGCAAAAAACAGCAGTGATTGACAGAAGGGTTTAAAGTACATGGCAGTTTGGTGTAGTGGTTAAGTGCGCGGACTCTAATCTGGGAGAACCGGGTTTGATTCCCCACTCCTCCACTTGCACCTGGCTGGATGACCTTGGGCAAGCCATAACTCTGGCACAGCTGTTCTTGAAAAAGAGCAGTTTCTGGAAAGAGCTCTCTCAGCCCCACCTACCTCACAGGGTGTCTGTTGTGGGGAGGGGAAGGGAAAGGAGTTTGTAAGCCTCTCTGACACTCTCCTTTGGGTAGTGAAGGGCGGGGTATAAATCCAATCTCCTCCTCCTCCTCCTCTTTGCACTGAAGGGACTTCTTTTGACTGGGTATCTGGTTCCCTACTGCTCTGTGGTACAGAGCAGTTCAGGTTCAGAGCCTGGGGTTGTCCCTAGATCGTTCTGTTTTTAGGACTGCAAATTGCATTTTTTACTGGGTACCTCTTATCAGCTTGTGGCAAATGTGTCAAAGAAATGGGCTCTGTCATGCACACCTTGGTAACTTTGAGGTTAGACAATTGAAACGCACTTTGTGCCCAGAACTTTTAGAAACTGCCTCCTGTATTTTGACAGGCTTGAGCAGAAGGGAACGCATAGCACCTGTGCTCTAACACTTCACTGGTTCCCAGTTTGTTTCTTCTCACAAATCAAGATGCTTCATCCTTAAAGCCTTACATGATCTGGCATCTGAGAATCTGAAAGAATATTCACATATAGATTTTTATGCCTTTAATATTTGCCCTTAATGCTATTCTGAGGAATACCATCATAGGCCTTTTCTATGGTTGCCCCAACACTGCAGAATAGGAGGCTCATATATATCACCTGACTTGCCCTCTGTAGCATAACGGAAGACTTTTCTTCTACTGTGGTTTTATTAATTAATTCATTAATTTATTTATAAGTTCAATTTATACCTCGCCCTCCCCGCTACGCGAGCTCAGGGCAGCTTACAAAGAGGCACAAGCCAGTATAAAACATATTTAAAACCATTTAAAACCACTACAGTACAGTAACATTAATATTAACAGAAGTGCTCTAGATGTTCTACCATGATATTCCACAGATGGCATATTACAACTACTCTATTACACTGCTCTACCTACTCAGCGTCATCTGTTCCGGGAAACGCTGATGTTCCTTCTTCCAGGGCCGGGTTATGATGGAACAGTAGTGATGGTAGTGGCGGCTCCTACTCATACGCCTGGCGGAAGAGCTCTGTCTTACAGGCCCTGCGGAACTGTGCAAGGTCCCGCAGGGCCCAGATCTCCTCTGGGAGCTCGTTCCACCAGGTAGGAGCCGCCAGCGAGAAAGCCCTGGCCCTGATAGCGGCCAGCCTGGCCTCTTTGGGACCTGGCATTGCCAGGAGGTGTTGCGACCCAGACCGTAGTGCTCACGGGGGAACATATGAGGAAAGGTGGTCCCTTAGGTAAGTCACTGTTTTTATTGAATAGCTTAAACTGCATTTGATGAGTTTCTATATATGAAATGTTTAGTTGGAATTTGCTATGCTGTATATTGACTATTTGCAATAAAACTCTAGGACCTCTGAACTGTAGACTGTCCTAATAAAATTCATTTGAGGAATTGTACAGGAGTAAATGTTATATGATTATGGTTATTTTGGATAGTGGTAGAAAAAAAATAAAGTGTAGTATTATAAGAAGGCCACTCACTCCTTGCCATCTTTGGTATCAAGTGCTGCGCAAGAGGAGGAGGAGGAGGAGATTGGATTTATACCCCGCCCTTCACTACCCAAGGGAGTCTCAGAGCAGTTTACAAACTCCTTTCCCTTCCCCTCCCCACAACAGACACCCTGAGGTAGGTGAGCTGAGAGAGCTCTGACAGAAACTGCTCTTTTTCAAGAACAGCTCTTATCAGAGCTACGGCTTGCCCAAGGTCATCCAGCCAGGTGCAAGTGGAGGAGTGGGGAATCAAACCCGGTTTTCCCAGATTAGCGTCCGCACACTTAACCACTACACCAAACTGGCTCTCCTACACCAAACTGGCTCACCAAACTGGAGCAGACAGACAGTAATCCATTTCAAAGAGTTTAGGCATTCAAGAAGTAGATTAATTAAATAATCTATTTATTTTATATAAATAAGTTTTGGAGCATTTAAAATGTTTATTTATTGGAAGAGACTTTGCTTGAAATGGTTAGGCTAACAACTATTGTTTGATACTGCATTGCAGTTTTTTTCAGCTTCTTTCCCTAACACTCAGCATTTTGTATAACCTACTTAATTGCTAGATTAAACAGGAAACAGAATCTTTTGCTGTATCACTTGCCACCTTCAGTCTGTTTAATTCCTTGCTGGTAGAGTGAGGACATGAATGGGAAGTGCTGAGATTAGACTCTGAAATTATGCATGTTAGCTTTCTCCTTGAGTCCAGTGGCACCTTTAAGGCCAACAAGGTTTTATTCAAGATATAAACTTTCATGCGCATATCTTCAGATATGATGAAATGGAACTTGCCAGTCCATACATCTAGGTAGAGGGCAAGCAGTAAATTAGCATACAGCACAATGAAGATGTTATACAGATTCAACAACCAAACAGGAATAACAAGCTTAGTTTATATGGTTACCACTTGTTTGGGTTTAATTCTGAGGGAAAACATAGGAAGGAAATATGTCAAAATTGGAGATTGATGGGCAGGCAGACGTATCCTTAATTGTGGAATGCCAAGAGTAATTAGCTGAGACCCTGCCATTACGTATGGCCCTTCTGGGGGATTGGTGAGAAAGGGATGTGGTGTGTGTGGGGGGTGTTAAGGCCCACAATAGCCTGCTGTAGGACAGTGAGCCGTCCCCCTGACACACTGGTGTTTCAACTCAGGGAGAATGATTTAGCTGAGCAAACGGGTGTGTTCCTTCTGCACCAGGCATTAGCCAAATTGGCATTTTTGAGGGGAGACTTAGCCAACACGTTTGTCTTTTGGCCAGACTGGTTGGAGCAACGTTCATGGCAGGGAGCCGCTCACCCCGGGAAGGTGGATGTTGCAAGGTGAAAGGTGTCTGGCAGACTGGGCAGGGCTGTGGAGGCCATGGGAGGCATGTGGATATGTCATCCAGATATTGCTCAGAGGTTAGAACCTCTGTTCCAACCTTATGGGGTGCATCTGACTTCATAGGCCATGGACATTTGGCTGCATGGAGTGCAACATTCCCTGCTATCTTGGCTACAGCTGTAGGAACGTTGGCGGGAACTGGGCGGGGGGCCCACCTGGCTCTTGTGGCAGTAACAGCATGGGGCCAGATCCATTTATGGAAGTTGGCCTGCGTGCCACTTCCTGGATATGGGGACCACCTTAAGGGGTCTTGGCATGAGGGCTATTAGGAGCAAGCCTGCTCAAGGACTACCAGCGCTTGCCCTCACGACCAGATGGCAGGGGAGAACATGTGATCTCCAGCAACCTGCCATTCCGCAATCTTCACCCAGGCCTGCTGGCTGGGTGATGGGGTACATTGGCTGGCGTGGAGCCAGCTGATGCGCTGGATTCGTTGGACCCATGCTGTGTCTATGCTTCTTACAGCTGTAATCAATAAAGTTGTGGCCAATTTAATCCACATATTTTCCAAATCTGTTGTGAGTATGGTTACTTCATAATGGGTCAGAGGTATCTGGCAGAACCTCTCCATCCCACATAAGAGCTGGAACTGCAAAAAGAAAGTGGAGTTCTGTCAAGAAGCACATGCCTGTAAGGGAGAGTGCGCAACCAATTGAGGAGGAAGCGTTCACTCTTTTTCTAGCTTAGCTTCACAAGGGAGACTTGCTATACTTTGATGGCTATTCTTGACCATTCCTCTTTTCTTACAGGTGACTGGTATGAACAGCTTTATCCACTCACAGTTACACTGAAAGACTGCATTGGAGAGGTGGTGACTAGGGCAAGGCAATCAATGTCTTTTGTTCTGCTTCAAGAACTTGCATGTAGTTTGCCACAATGTTTAATGCTGACACTAAGAAGAGATATTGTCTTCAGTCAAGCAGTAGGTGCTTCTTCCATTTTATAAACTTCTTTTTGTTTTCCTTTATTTCCTTTTTTTTGTTTTGTTTTGTGAACAGAGCAGTCAGCTTAAGCCATGCTAGGGTTCACCAAGCCACTATTTTAAACAATCACTTTCCCATAGCTATTGAATGGTACTCTGCCAATCCAGACAGTAAGAAAGGAAATGATTCCCTTCTCTCTCCACAGTTACAGCCTCAGAGCTGCAGTTGTCACTATCCCTGGCTTGCTTGATGTGAGGCAACAGAAGACAGGTCCCTTAATTTCCACTAAGAGCGGACTATGTTTGGAGAGTGTTTGCCAAACTTCCGCACCGAGCAGCACATTTACTTCTTTTTTTCCAGCACCTCAGAGGCCCTTCAGAAGTTACTGAAAAAACAGTTTATGGTCTTCCAAACACAGGGATTTGTAAAGTAGTTCACAGCTCTTGTCTTCTGCCGGTGCTTCTGGAGTCACATATGAGATCTTCTCAAGAGCCTCTGGCCACCTGCAGAATCCATCACAACTGGATTTCCAGAGTTTCTTTTTAGCCATTTGTTCTGGTCATGAGAGTAGTCTTCAATGGAAACAAAGGAAACTGTTGTACATTCATAATGCAAAACGTGGGTGGGAGGGATTTCCCAGGAGGGGTGTCCCAGCAGTGCTAGAAAGTGTCTTAAGCACAAAATATTCTTATGTACTCCCCAGTTTGGTGTAGTGGTTAAGTGTGCGGACTCTAATCTGGGAGAACCGGGTTTGATTCCCCACTCCTCCACTTGCACCTGCTGATGTGACCTTGGGTCAGTCACAAGCTCTGGCACAGCTGTCCTTGAAAAAGGGCAGTTTGTGTCAGAGTTCTCTCAGCCCCACCCACCTCACAGGGTGTCTGTTGTGGGGAGGGGAAGGGGAAGGAGTTTGTAAGCCGCTCTGAGACTCCAAGTGAAGGGCGGGGTATAAATCCAATCTCTTCTCTTCTTCTTCTTCTTCTTCCCCTTAATAACCAAGTAGTCAAATTACACAAAGAAATAAATAAGAAAATGTGCTGCTTGTGGAAATATAAACCCAGTCTTAGGACATCTGCACCCATAGACCTATCCTTCCTCTTCTAGTTCTTTTCTTAGGAGAAAGAGAACAACAATAACAAAAAAAAAAGCTCAACACAGGAGTTCTAATATTAGCAAAGCTGGAGATTAATTTTGAAAGGACAGCAGGTACAGTGCAATAGTAGGTAAATTGTGTGGTATTATCTCATGGCCGGAGAACCTGGCATCGTTCCTTTTAGAATAATGGTCCATGTCTCAGAGGGAGGCTTTTAATGACCCGAATATTCACTCTCCCTGTTGTGCATCTTTCTTTTTTGACAGATAAATTCATACTGAAAGGTTTATGGGAGGAATAGGCAACACAGAAGAGCCAGTAGTTCAGATTTGAGTCCTTCAGATCTCTGAAACAGCTGCCATCTGGTCTTGCTGGTTTATTATTGTTTGAAACATACCCTCCACCTAAAAACTCTCAAAGCATTTTAATTTGTGGGTTTTCTTCTGCAATATCCCTTGGGAAATTTTTTTAAACCACCGCAATCCATTTAATTTTTCAGTAAAAAAAACCTATAATCCAGAAGGCATTTTCTAAGGAATAAGCCATAATGGAAATTGTACTACTGTTTTTAAAAAGGAATACATGTTCAGAGAAGACGTAACATGCTTGTGCAGCCCCTGAGTTAAATAGTGCTGTTGTTAAAATCCAGCATTGTACCCTTAATAAATAGCCTCTCTGTCCATCATGATATTATCCCTGGTATTGAAATCCATTGAGTACAAACTCAGTACAACAAACCCAAATGCTGAGGTATTGTTCATTTTAATAACGTAGGATCCAACCCCTTTTGAACAAGACCAAGGTTTTTGTTGTTATTAAATTCTTAGTGTTAAAAAGGGTAACTGATCTGTTAATTTATTTCTAATGTAACTAATGTTACCTGTTTGTACATTTTCATCATCATTTAGCTTGCTGGACTGGTATGTGGATTTATAATCAAATTGCACTCCAGTTTACACGATCAAGGCTTCCTCCAGCAGCTTCATACAGTAGGGTTAATAGTTCAATATGAAGGACTTCTCAGTACATACAGTAAGTATAGCATTTTAATTGCTGAGTTCAACCTTATAAAAACCTTTGAAGGTGGTCATCTAGCAGGCTCTGTATTTCTACTTCTGCAGGTATCTTTATGAAGTAGTTATGAAAGCTTTGATCAGGAACAGTGTACCATTTCTATTTTTTTACTATGTGTTAAACATTTTAATAGCACTTTGGGGTTGCATTCCTAAACATACTTATTTGGAAATGAAAAATCTGTCTGAACTTATGGCTCAATAAACACATTTAGTGCTATTCAGCAGGCCTATGGAGGATGATGTGGTTTGTTGTTTTTGACTTGCTTGTATTATCATTTTATTGGTTATGTATCGCTACAGTTTTAATATGTTTTAATTAGTATCAACTAATATTTTATAGCTACTTTAATGGTTTTGGTTGTTCGCAAGCTACCCAGTGAAAGGATATAAATTTTGTAAACATGCAAAGTGCTTTACAACTTCTACGTAGCTTGCCTTCACAAGTAGCTCTGAGGGTTCCAAAACTTCCAGTCTTAAGTTGGAGCTAAGGCTGTGTAACAATAAGAGCAAATTCTCACTTGACTCAGTGGGCATGTTTGTATGTGTACCAGTATTTCCTAAAGGGTCCAAAGCACTGTGTCTGGGCTTAATCTGGTCTACTGTATTACAGGTGACCATAAATTTCTCCCCACCCATCCACCCATTGTGAATTAGAAAAATACAGGTTGGTTTTTACTTGATACATAAACTATATGCCATTTCTGGGGAAAAAAATCTTTAATTGACTGAAAATATTTTATTTTAAAAAATTAACAACTGCCTCTCCAAAAAAATAACATGTGTCAGGTGGCTCATATTATCAATATCCAAAGCTAAAAACAGAATAAAAAATGAAAGCCGCGTCATACACAATTAGAAGCAGGTGGAATGGGAAAAAATCAGCAGGTAAAAGATGAGGACACAGTATTTTTGAAAGCATGTGCTGAACAAAAGTGGGTAAGCAGAAAAGCTTTCCACTCTTGCCTAAAGCTTAACAAGCCACCTACCAGGTGTACTGCTGAGGAGTAGGCATTCCACAGTCAAACTAAAGAAGCCTTTTCTCTGATTCCCACCCACCTGATCTCAGAAGGGGGGGGGGAATAAAACAGAGACTAGTTTGGGGCAGGTTGAAATGGGAATAGCAGTCCCTCAGGCATGCTGATCCCTGAAAGTTTAGGGCTGTGGAACGTAAGAAGCAGCACTATAGTATTGTGCCTAGCAACCAACTGCAAACATGTGATGGTATTTTAGAACTGGAAGGATGTGTTTTCCATAACCACTGTGAATTAACACAACTGGAAGAAGTCTTTACCCAACCAGGTATTGGTGATGGCATCAGGTCCAGGATAACTAATGTTGCAATACAAACTGACCTGCCATCAGTCCTGAATCTTTAGGTATTTAATCACCTGTAACAGCCATAATTTTAGATCCAATGGTGTACTGGCTAAATTAACATAGTATTGTTGGTTGAGGGACGAACTGGAACAGGGGGAGAGTTCTGTTTCTCTGATACATGCCTCCTTCTCATGGCCCATCCGTCTCCATCCCATGCCCAGTACAGACAAATAAGGAGCCTTTTTCTTCTGTTACTTGAAGTCCCAGCATGTTATAAAACACACACACACACACAAAATGCTCCCTCTAAGCTGTGGAGTCTTGTGAGCAAAACTCCTACTTTGTGAGCGACTGTCATTAAAGTTGTGAGCGAGTGATTTGGCTACCGCATAAATTAGTTTGCTTTGGAGCCATCCTTCCTGAGCAAAGGCAAAAACGTCTGAGCCAGAGGCTAAAACACTGTGAGCTAGCTCGCACTAACTCAGCTTAGAGGGAACCCTGTACACAATGATCACCCACCTCCAGTCTTATTTCTCTGTTTGCTCCTATGTAGGCAGTGGCGTACCTAGCCTAATTTTTTTTAACAACCCCCCCTCTATTTTTTTGCCATCAAGTCACAGCTGACCTATGGTGACCCCACAGAGTTTTCAAGGCAAGAGACCTTTGGAGGTGGTTTGCCATGTCCTGCCTCCATGTCGGTCCTGCTGAACTTCTGAGATCTGACGGGATCAGGCTAGGCTGGTGCTATGCAGGTCAGGGCCCCTCCTCTATATGACAAAATTATTCTCTTTAATAATAATAAAATAAAATAAATAATAATAGTAATGGCCATAAAATAGATTCGGGTGGGTAGCCGTGTTGGTCTGAAGCAGCAGAACAAAGTTTGGTCTTAAAGGTGCCTCTGGACCCAGACTTGTATTCTATGGCCAGAAAAGAAACGCAGACAATGAAAAATTTCTTGTATTTAACTTTGTATATATAATCATACGAGTACAAAAAAATAATAATCAAATTCTAACACAGTATTCCATCATGAGAGCCAGCGTGGTGTAGAGCTTAAAGTGTTGGACTAGGATCTCGGAAATCCAGGTTCAAATCCCCACTCGTGCCATGACAGTTTGCTGGGTGACCTTCGGCCAGTCACATTACACTTGTCCTAGCCCTGGCCTGGATAACCCCAGGACAGTCAATCTCATCAGATCTCAGAAGCTAAGTAGGGCTGAGTGGAGGCAGGCAATGGCAAACCACCTCCAAGGGTCTCTTGCCTTGAAAAATCTACAGAGTCGCCATAAGTCAGCTGTGACCTGACAGCAAAAAAAAAAAAATCCATCAAGTTCTGAGCAGGCACTTGTGGGGGCTTCTGTTCTCCATTTTGAAGCCCAAGAGCTGACCATTCAAAAAATCTACAAGGCATTTTTGAGAGCTAGGAGTCTGCCTTTGTACTAACTTTTACTACCAGCCGAAGCATCACAAACAGTGTTCCCTCTAAGCTGAGTTAGTGTGAGCTAGCTCACAGGTTTTTAGCCTCCGGCTCACACATTTTTGCCTTAACTCAGGGAGGAGGGCTCCAGAGCAGACTTCTTGATGCAGTCACCAAATCGCCCGCTCACAACTTTCATGCCAGTAGCTCACAAAGTAGAATTTTTGCTCACAAGACTCCACAGCTTAGAGGGAACATTGATCACAAAATACTGAACATAAGAATGTAAGAAGAGCCCTGATGGATCAGACCAATGGTCCATCTAGTCTAGCATCCTGTCTCACACAATGGCCAAAAAGTTCCTCTAGACTGCCAACAACAGGGCATAGAAGCTGAGCCCTTCCCCTGATGTTGCCTCGTGCCTCTGAATGTGGAGGTTCCCCTCAGTCACCATGGCTAGTAGCCATTGGCAGACTTATCCTTATTCAATCCCCTTTTAAAGCCTTTTATTCCTGTGGCTATCATCCTCTGGCAGCAAATTCCACATTTTAATCACTCTCTGTATAAAGTAGTATTTCCTTTTGTCTGTCCTGAACCTACTGCCCATCAGTTTCATTGGATGCCCTCAAGTTCTAGTATTTTGGGAGAGGGAGAAAAAATTCTCTTTGTCAACTCTCTCCATCCCATACATAATTTTATAAATCTCTATCATCACAAGATTCACCAGACTAGATGTAAAAAACACAGTACCACAAAGAAGATGCCCTCGTTCTTTATTGTTTCCAAAAGACTAAAGTCAAACCAGAGAATCTCTGCAGTAGAAACTGAGGGGGGGGGGGTTTTTTGCACACAGCAGAACCAGTGCAATGTACAGAACACCCAGCATAATATTAACAAAGGTTTGCCACTTTACTACTCTTAAATACAGGATAGAGATGAGAAGGTCTTGAGACCAAGAAGTGAAAATAAGGGGGGTGAGGGGAGAAAAATTAGGTGAAGAGAGACAGAAATGAATGAGAAACGTGTGGAAAAGAGGGAGAGAAATTAAGAGAGGGAAAGGTTGTTTTATTTTGCTGCAACACCCTAATAACTGCTTTGCAAGATCTGGCTTCCCAGCACCCCTAGTGGCTGTAGCCAGAACTGCACTTTAAAAATAAAAGGGAAGACCTTCAGCTGGAGGCAGCAGGACGACGCTGGCTTTGAGGGGCCCCTTCAAAGGCCTTCTTTAAACTGCGCCCAGGGTGGACTGCCCCCCTCCCCCTTCGTATGCCACTGTATGTAGGCCCTCTCATCACTGGGATATATTGTCTTGGCCTCCCCTGCTCCCCTCCAGTTCCTTAGCCTGAGCCACTCTGTTCTGTACAACAATGACAAACAAACTAATAGCAAATAAAAATCAGGACATTAATCTCCTGCTCCTCAAAGTGGTAACTGCAAGGGAGGAAACCCTTAGGTTGCCCATTTGGAGGTAACTTGCTAAGAACATCTGTCAAAAAATATCCCCTACCTTGAAAATATATGCTCTTCATCTGTGTTTCTCAAACTTTAGCAAACCTTCTTGATTTAATTTTTCTCATGGGCTTCCAGCCCCTGCCTACTGCTTGCGCCACATGGCAAACGGCCCCCTTTCAAAGTACACACCCTCCCTCCCAGTTTCAGCAAGGAAGCACATCAATAGCCTCACCCAGTCCCACTGCCAGTGGAGCTGCTGCTGCTGCTGCTATCAAAGTGAAGGTAGTTCCTAAAGTAATTGCTTCTCCAAAATTGCCTGGTCTAGAGCGGCCAGTGCCCATCTTTGGTAATCTTCTGGCTGTAAGGTTGCTAGCTTTGGCTTTCGAAATACCTGGAGATTTTGGGGGTGGATCCTGGAGAGAGCAGTGTTTAGGGAGAAGAGGGACCTCAGCAGACTATAATGCCATAGAGTCCACCATTCAAAGCAGCCATTTTCTGCAGGGGAACTGATCTTCGTTGTCTGGTGATCAATTGTAATAGTGGGAGATCTCCAGGTGCCACCTGGAGGTTGGCAAGCCTATCTAGCAGCTACTGAATATGTAAGCTGTTATGTAATATGCTGTGCAATTCTATACAGAGTTACTCCAGTCTGAGCCCTGACATCAATGAACTTAGCCTGGAGTGATTTTGCATAAGATTGCACTGTTAATCTGGTCTGTATTTGATGTGCAACAGTGATTCAGTTTTGCATTATATGACTTAAAGAGATCAGAAAACATTATACATAATTTAACCAAATGCAGATGATAATATGAATGCAATTTCTAACAATGACTTAGTGCTACATTGCAAAAACTGTGTATCTGCTGTAGTGGGTAACATTATAATGTCCACATGAGGATATGAGAAATCGTCACAGAAATAAAATATCAGGTTTTTGCATATCACTAACCAAACTTTCAAGAACTGTATGGGATGTGCTTATGAAACCACATGTTAAACAGCGATATAGCTGCTTGACAACAAATTTGAGAAATCTTGACTTACGTTGTTACTTTTCAAAAAACCCAAAGAGTGATTACTCAGTTGTATTTTACGTTTCTCAGTGCATTTTCTAATCTACTTTTCTATCTATGCAGGTGAGGAAATTGGGATGCTAGAAGACATGGCTGTGGGAATATCAGATTTACAAAAAGTCATCTTTAAAATAACTGAAGCCAAATCAAATGACCTTTTGCCTGTTGTAACTGGAAGGCGGTAAGATTTTTTCTTTCCTAAAACGAGAGCATAATGTTATTTTGTGCCAGAACAAACCACAGAAGCTCAAATTGTTTTTCTGCTGTTATTTTCACTTGTGTAACTGTGATTTGTATGGCATAGACAGAAAGGCGAATGACAGTGCAATCCTAAACAGAGTTACACCCAAGTCCACAAAAGTAAATTGCCTCAGAAGGATGTAAGTCAATTGCCTCAGAAGGATGTAACTCTGCTTAGGAATGTAGTATAAATGCCATGAGGGTCTTGTAAACATAATAGTCTTTTGGAACACACTAATTGTTAGATCGCGCTAACAAAGGACTCGTAGAGTGATTCAGCAAGTGATTCAGCTTTATTGGAAGTAACGAACAAGCACTAAACTCAGTAAGAAACCAGAACAGAAAACAGTGGGAGCTTATGCTCCTTTTAAACATAACCGGGCTAATGTAGCCACGCCTATTTACAATTAACAACCAATGAGATTGCTTAGTTAAGGACCAATGGGAGTCTTTCCCTCCTAGGGAATGGTATCGTTCTGATTGGTCGCTGTTACGAAGCGACCAATAGGAAGTTCGCTCAGAGGAGCCCTGGTCTGGCTCGAAGCTTAACATAGGAGTCCTATGAGGTGATTCATGTAATCGTTTCAATACATTACAATTCCTCCCCCCTAAGTTAAGTCATCATCCATTTGTTTTATTATTTACATACATTCAAGTCATGCTGTTGTACATCAACTGTTCCAAAATACTTTATTACAATCGTAGTCTTTTAGATAAGTCGGCATCTGCCGCGTACGCTGAGACCTGCGAAGCGGTGCAGGCTCTATGGGCACACAAGGTTGTGAGTCACTGTGGGGTTCACTACAGCCTGGTTCAGGCACAAACTCTACTGGGGTTTCAGCCCCGCACACAGGGGTCTGCCCTGACTCGGGGACAGTACCGGGCCCTTCGGTACTCACCGCCTGCTCTGGGGGTCTCCACTCAACATTGGGGAATTCAGCCGTCGGAGAGTCAGCGCTGTCCTTAGCCCAACGTCTCCTTAGCTGATCTATGTGGCGCCGCCATACTCGACCGTCAGCCAACTGTACCACATACATGCGAGTACCCACAGAGTCGGATATTACCCCAGGAAGCCATAAGTGACCATTAGCATAATTCCGTGCAAGAACCTTGTCCCCTTTTTCAAACATTCGTACCTTCGGTTGTGAGTCGGTACGCTCGGAATGATCGTCAGTGAGATCCGGATGCAACCTGTTTAACCGAGTTGTGAGCCTCCGCCCCATTAGCACTGGCTCCAGTCCCCTTCGTCCATTTTACCCAGGGCCTCTTTGGCCGTCCTGACCATCCGTTCGGCTTGGCCATTAGATGCCGGATGGAAAGGGGCCGAAGTCATTTGGCGTATGCCATTACTCGTGAGGAAGAGCCTAAATTCCTCAGACACAAATTGAGGCCCGTTGTCACTGACGATGACGTCAGGCAACCCGTGGGTGGCAAAAAGTCGGCGGAGCGCATGGATCACAGCAAGTGATGTGGTCGATTTCATATGCACGACCTCCAGCCATTTGGACATAGCGTCCACCACAATTAGGAACATTTGCCCTTGGAGAGGGCCAGCAAAATCTATATGCAATCTGGCCCAGGGTTTACCAGATGACTCCCAGCCTTGGGGTGTAGCTTGTGGGGGATCGGGTCTGACTTGCTGGCATTTGGGACACCCTCGTACCCATTCTTCGATCTCTTTGTCCAGCCCCGGCCACCAGACATACCCTCTGGCCAACGCTTTGGTGTGTACCATACCGGGGTGACCCTCGTGCAGCGACTCTAACACTCTCGTCCTGAGTTTGTCAGGAACCACCACCCTGTTCCCCCATAATACACAGCCCTTAGAAATGGATAGTTCATTTTGACGGCTTTTGTAAGGGCCGAACTCCGGTTCAACGCTTCCAACCGGCCACCCCCTCCAAACCCAGTTTAATACTCGGGACAGCACGCTATCCTTGGCCGTGTGTGCTGCAATGTCCCTGGATGATACCGGGGGTCGAGGAAGCTCCTCAATTGCCAAGACCTCACAGGCGGGGGCAGGGTCTGCGCCAATGTCCGGCACCGGGCACCGGCTGAGGGCATCCGCATGCCCAATCGCTTTCCCAGGCCGGTGCTCTAAGTCAAAATCATAAGCCTGCAAAAATATCGCCCATCTAAGCATGCGTGGGGACATGATGTTTGGCAATTGCTTATCGGGCGCAAAAATCCCCAGTAGCGGCTTGTGGTCAGTGACCAGCAAAAATCGTCTGCCAAAAATAAAATCATGGAACTTTTTGACAGCCGCTACCAACGCCAGACCCTCCTTGTCTATCTGGGCATAGTTCCGCTCTGCCGCAGATAGTGATCTAGAATAAAAAGCGATAGGCGCTTCGCTCCCATCAGGCATCAGATGGCTTAAAACTGCGCCTACTCCAAAAGGTGAAGCGTCAGCAGCTAACACCAGGAGCTTGTGTTCATCATAATGCGTGAGTACGGCATTAGATGTCAGCAGCTCCTTGACTCCCACAAAAGCCTTTTCCTCGGCCTGCCCCCACTTCCATTTTGCCTCCTTGTGCAAAAGCGCGTGCAAAGGGGCCGCCACTGATGCCTTATGCGGTAAAAACGCATGATAAAAATTCAGGAGTCCTAAAAAGGATTGGAGCTCCTTCTTACTCACCGGCCTGGGGGCGTTTTGGATTGCAGATACCTTCTCATCCGTGGGGTGGACTCCCTCTGCGTCAATGCGAAACCCCAGGAAGTCCACACTTTCCACCCCGAGCGTGCATTTTGAGCGCTTAACTCTGAGACCGGCATTTTGAAAACGCCTGAGGACCTCTTTAACCCGGTCCAGTAGTTCCTGTTCAGACCCGCCCGCAATCAGCACGTCGTCAAAATAGGGCACTGTGCCAGGTACCCCCCTTAGTAGACGTTCCATGAGGCCCTGAAAAATCCCAGGTGCTACGTTGACCCCGAATTGCAGCCTGTTCACTTTAAAAGCCCCTTGGTGGGTTACAATTGTTTGGGCCTCGGCAGCCTCCGGGGTGACAGGCAACTGCTGGTATGCCTGGGCCAGGTCAAATTTGGCGAAAATCTTGCCACCCCCCAGGGAAGCCAAAATGTGGCTTATTACCGGGACCGGGTACGAATGTTGCTGCAGCGCCTTGTTAATCGTACATTTGTAATCGGCGCATAGTCGTATGGACCCATCTGATTTGACAGGGGTTACGATCGGGGTCTCCCATTTGCTGTATGGTACTGGCTCTAAAACCCCTTGCTCAACTAGTTTGTCAATCTCTTTTTCCACCTTATGTTTGAGAGACACAGGTACTTTCCGATACTTCAACCTAATAGGTTTGACTGACGGATCTAAGTCAAACGCAACCGGGGGGCCCTTGTACCTCCCCAACCCTTCGGCAAATACATCAGGGAACAGGTCGTACAGCATGC
Source organism: Gekko japonicus (assembly GCF_001447785.1). Classification (NCBI taxonomy): domain Eukaryota; kingdom Metazoa; phylum Chordata; class Lepidosauria; order Squamata; family Gekkonidae; genus Gekko; species Gekko japonicus. The sequence goes on from NW_015170278.1 coordinate 390,768, forward strand.
CCCATTTATTTTCAGACATCCTGTTAATCCCAGAAATACCAATGCCCAATGGCTCAAACCAATCTAACCCTAGCAGGTTAACCCGGTCTCCCTCTGCAATCAGGAATGACAGTTTAACACATTTCCCCTTATACTCAACAGTAACAGAGTCCCGTCCGGCCAAGGGAATTCGGTTGCCCTGGAAGTCGGACACTCTGGTTCCCGCAGGCTGGAGCCGCCGCCGGCTTCGGTTCGGGAACAACTGGCGCCAGGACGCGGCAGAAATCACCGTCACGGACGATCCTGAGTCCACCTCCATTGTACAGGGTCGGCCGTCGAGGAGTGGAGTCACGGTGATCTTGCCCTGGCTGCTGGTGCGATTTACGGCCGATGCGCTCGACAAGGTCGCCGTCAACTGGCAGCTTGCTTCCGATGCTGAGGAACGGGTCTTGCCTTGGGTGCTGACTGGAGTGCCCCTCTGCGCTGACCGGTTGTTAGTTGAGGGATCCTTCTTTGCTGATCTGCAGACTCTGGCCAGATGACCACGCCGCCCACACGCTCTGCAGTCGACATCACGAGCCCAACAGGAGTCGCGCTGGTGTTTCCCGCCACAACCGGAGCAAGGCTTGACGTTGGTAGTCTTCGCTGGGGTCCGCTTGCCTCGAACCGCGTTGACGTCATCATCCGCGTCTTCGCCCTCGCTGTCTCGTTGAGCGTGTATACTGGGCTCTGCCACCCGCTGGCGGACCTCCTTCGTGGACTTCTCCGCTGCTTCCGCGGCCACGGCCTCTTCGTAGGCCACTGCCCAGGTCAGGGTGGTGCGGGCGAACAGCCTCTGTTGCAGCCTTTCATCTTTGAGACCGCAGACGAGACGGTCTCTGAGGGCTTCCTCCACGTTGTGGAAATTACATGGTCGTGCGGCTTTGCGAAGGGCCGCCACGAAATCTGCGATGGTCTCGCCTCCGGCCTGGTTCCGCTTGTAAAAAGCGTGCCGGCAGGCGATCTCCGACGGTTGTGGAGAATAGTGAGCCTTAAGCTTCTCAGTGATGTCAGCGTAGGTGACAGTCTTTATATCAGTTGGGGCCACCAACGACCTGGCTATGTCGAAGGTCCCCTTCCCGCAGGAACTCAGGAGGCACGCCCGTTTCTTGGCCTCGTCTGTAATGTCGTGTGTCTCCAGATGGAACTCGAACCTGGATAGGTAGGAGTCCCAGTCTTCTGAGGAGGGTTCGAAGCACTCGAACTTCTGGCTTCCAGCCATCGTGGGAGACTTGGGCACCGGAGCTGGTGGCGCCTCCGCCGGATCGGCTGCTGTGCTCTGCTCGCTTTCTTCCGAGTCCGAAGTGTGGATGTCCGCAGGGCTGCCTACCTGCTCTAACATCCCACCTTCGTCGCCAATTGTTAGATCGCGCTAACAAAGGACTCTTAGAGTGATTCAGCAAGTGATTCAGCTTTATTGGAAGTAACGAGCAAGCACTAACTCAGTAAGAAACCAGAACAGAAAACAGTGGGAGCTTATGCTCCTTTTAAACATAACCGGGCTAATGTAGCCACGCCTATTTACAATTAACAACCAATGAGATTGCTTAGTTAAGGACCAATGGGAGTCTTTTCCTCCTAGGGAATGGTATCGTTCTGATTGGTCGCTGTTACGAAGCGACCAATAGGAAGTTCGCTCAGAGGAGCCCTGGTCTGGCTCGAAGCTTAACATAGGAGTCCTATGAGGTGATTCATGTAATCGTTTCAATACATTACACTAATATTTGTTAGAAAAATAGACCACTACAAGTTTGGGAAAAGGGGAAGTGAAACATTTTGGAAATTTCACTTCATATTTTTATGCATACCCCAGTCTGCAAAAGCTTCTGTCTTGTCTCTGGGTGGACTAGTTTTTCTTCTTTCATTATTGGCATGAACCATCTACTTTATTGTCAGATACAGAAAGCCACATCAAAAACGTAATGGTTTTGTTATTTTGCATTCCCTTTTTAGATTCTTACACTTTCTTTCTTTTGACTATAAACTAAATAGCACATTTTAATTTTATGAGAATGATTTGAGAACAACATTTTTATTTTTTTTATTTACAAAACTATGCCTCACTTTCCTGCCTTCAGCAGGGCCACCAAGACAGCTAAACCGATTAAAAATATACATAATAAAAACACATCTTAAAAACCATTAAAACCAAACAAAAACTCATAATTCAAACAATTAAAACCACATTAAAATACATAAAGGTCAACACCAGCACTGAATTGTGCTCAGAAACAAATTGAGAGCCAGTGTAGATGGGCTGAGATCAGAGTGATATGGTCTCTACAACCCACTCCAGTCAACATCCCTGCTGCAACATTTTGCAATAATTGAAGTTTCCAAAGACTTTTCAAGGACAACCTGAAGTAGAGTGCATTGCATTACAGTTAGCTAATCTAGATGTAACTAGGGTATGCACAACAGCGGCCATATATTTTCTGCCCAGGAAAGGCTGCAGCTGACAGTCAAAGCTAATAAAAGGAATTCCTGACCGCAGCTGCCACCTGCTTATCCAGCAGCAGGTCTGGATTGAAGAGACCTGAAGCAACAAACCTGTTTCTTCAAGGGGAGTGCAGCCCCATCCAGAATGGGTGACACTTGAAGTCCCAGGTCAGACTTTCCACTTGCGAGTAGCACTTCCGTCTTTTAGGATCACACTTCAGTTTATTGCCGCACATCTACTCCAAAACTGCCTCCAGGCTCCAGTTCAGGATTTCTAATATATGTGCCACATATTTCAATCTGAGGTAGAGGGTGTGTAAATGAAAATATAATGCTAAGCTGACAGAAATACTTGAACATTATAAAAGAGCTAGTTAGCATACCTCGAGGCCAAGGCATGAGTTGTGAATAGATGTGATTCTGGAGGTATGAAGAAATACACAGCATAAAAAGACAGTCCTATTGAAAACAATTTGCTCCTCTTTTTCTCCTCTTATCATTCCTCCCCTTCTCCCCCTTTTGTCCTACTTCTCTGCTCATATGATTTTTGTTTTTTTGTTGTACATCTGAATGGGTATGTGAAGTTTAAATGTTCATAACAAGTTCCAAAGTCTTTAATTAATCATGAGTAACTCTTACAGAAGAACAGTGATGAAGGCAAGAAGTGGAAGAATATGGAAAATTAAATGGAGATCTATACTGTTGTTCCAAACAATTTGGGATGGTTGACATGTTTGTGTTAAAGATAAAAGTATAAACAATAAAATTATCAGCCTCCGTGCCATGTGGACACACAAAGACTTTTCAAGCAGCTTTTGTGATGCAGCATAAGGGCCTGCTCAGCTGTTCAGAACAAAACAAAAATAGTCCAAAATCCTATTGTACATGCATAAGCCTTTAAGTGTGCCTAAAGTACCACTTTGGATTCTGGGCACTGTTTCCCAAATAGCATTGCTGGCATGATAACAGATAGAATGGGATCATGCCCTGAGCTTCTGAGAGAGATACAGGGTAGAAATGTGAAATACAAATGAACAAAAGAAGAATTTTAGGCTGTTACTGCTCTGGACCCAGAGCAACTGATAAAACAGTAGTATTCTATATATCCTGAAAGGGTTATTGATACCTGATGTGAATAACACTTTTATGTCATCAAGAGATCTACTTTTCAGAATGTACTAACAGTTTTTACATGAATCACACAAATTGGAAAACTAGACTTTATCCATATGCTGTGTGAACTGAATGTTTTATGCAAGATGAGATAATTGTGAAGAGTCCTTTGTCTCATTCAAATGAGACCTTGTATGGTATTCTTGGTATATGTATAGATATGATTGAATGAGAAAAGACAGTGACAGATAGTCCAGGAGTTCCATCAGCTTAATGGCTGTCAGCACGCTTTAAAAATTACACCAATATTCTTTATCAACCTCTGGCAATTATCTTGGACGTCTTAGTTGTCAAAGCAATAGTTAGATGGTCAAATCATGCCACTTACATATTCTTGTGTGCTTTTCTGGACAGACAAACATCGTCAGATAGGTCCTCTTTGCAGCAAGGGTTGAATTTCATATTAACATTAGCAATTTTCCTGTCACTGAGAAAAGTGAGATCACAGGGTTGGGGCAATGGGAGGCAACCAGAACCTCAGCCAGAGGACTTTTGGTGTTGGTTCTCTGGAACTCTTTGTCAGGTCATTGCCAGCCTTTGCAGAGAGTGGCAAGCACAATTTTGTCAGTTTGCTCTCCGTTTGCCATCAGAGTTGCTATAGTTTTGTGATTCCCCCCCCATTTAAAGATTATTTTTGAGTGTCTTTTTAGATTAATTTTATTATGCATTTGATATAATTCTAGGAGGCTAAGAAATAGGGCAACGTTTTCAAAATAAATAAATATGAATATGTAAATTCAAAATTTAACATCTACCAAAGCAGCTATTAGTAAAAAAACCCTAATATTTCAGAACTGCAAAATTTAATACATTTAAATCATTAGTATGTGCTACTCCCATCAAAGAGATAAACCTAAATTCATATTCCATGGGGGAGTGAATTGGGGATGTAGCACTTTTTTTCTTTAGATATATGTTTATCCTAAGAATTCCTCTTGCAAATTCCTCTTTTGTTTTCAGTAAGTGCTACCTCAACACCAGATGTCTTTCAGGTTCAAGAAATCCATTATAAGAATAAAAGCTGTGGTAACATTTAAGTTTCATAAAAATACTAGGTTGCCAGCTCTGGGTTCAGAAGTACCTGGATACTTTGGGGGTGGATTCTGGAGAAAGTGGGGTTTGTAGAGGGACATAGAGTCCACTTTCCAAACCAGCCATTTTCTCCAGGTGAACTAATCTCTATCGTCTGGAGATCAGTTGTAATCCCAGGAGATCTCCAGCCACCACCTGGAGGCTGGCAACCCTATATTTGTGTGTGTGTGTTTATAAAACTCCTCTGCAATAGCAGAAACTTTAATCCTTAAGAATATGAGAAATTGTGAATAAAATCCACAAGTAAATCAGTAGAACTGGGACCACAGGTATTTAGTTCTGTTTGATCTAAATGAGATTTAAGTGTCCTACTTTTCTTTAGTCTGGGTTGGATCCAGAATAATTTTTTAACTAATAGAAGGGGAAGTGTATTTTCTGCCTATTTCCCCTCCCTGCTATTTGCCCCTCATGCTATTCCTGGTTTCAGTTTGGTGTTGTGGTTAAGTGCGTGGACTCTAATCTGGGAGAACCGGGTTTGATTCCCCACTCCTGCACTTGCACCTGCTGATGTGACCTTGGGTCAGTCACAAGCTCTGGCACAGCTGTCCTTGAAAAAGAGCAGTTTGTGTCAGAGCTCTCTCAGCCCACCCACCTCACAGGGTGTCTGTTGTGGGGAGGGGAAGGGAAAGGAGTTTGTAAGCCGCTCTGAGACTCCAAGTGAAGGGCGGGGTATAAATCCAATCTCTTCTTCTTCTTCTCTTCTCTTCCTTTCCACAAGAGGCAAATTTCCAGAATATTAATGGAGGGGGAGAGGCAGGAAAGTTCTGTTCTACTGATGGAAGTGCCTTTTTCTTCCTGCTATGAGCACATATAATTGAACTGGCATTAAGAAAAAAATCCATTCTAAGAAGTAGCTCTGTAAGACTGCTTCAGAAGTTGATCTCCCTTCATTTATACTATTGAAAGCAGATGAGAAGGCCAAAAGCTTTTCTTCAGATTTTTAGACTTTTGCTTTTTAATCCCCTTTTTCCACTTCAGTGAAGCAGTCATTATAAAGGGACAGTTTGTAATTAAATTACTGATCCCATTTCTTATAGATTCCCTATCATTTTAAGACAAAATGAAATGTTAGTATCCAAACGGTAAGCTTTTTTTTTATATAAGTAGTTTTTATTGGGTTTTTAAACACAAGACAGACATAAACCAGGACAAGGAAAAAAAAAATATATAAGCAAGTTCTACATATTCTACATGACTCCTTCACCATACCTCCCTCGTATATAACAATATCAAAAAGAAAAAACCTAACTTCTAATCAATCAAATCTATGATCCTCTTGATCAGCCATATTCCAAATAGTTGAATCACTTCCACCTTCCAATCAGGTACAAACTAAATTCATCTGATTTTAAAGTTGATATAGTCACTTGATATACTTAATACGCTTAATGTAATCACTTAATATTCTTAATATGACTAGCATAGTCTAATATATATACAGCAACAGTAAATAATAAGTACAACCTCACCTACATTGGAATGAGACCAATATCTATCTCTTTGCCTCTATAAGATAAAGGATCAAGTGGCTAACTCGCAGTGTTTTTAACTCAAAACTCGTGGGCAGAGGTTTATGCTATTATTTAGTACAATTTCGCTCCTGCTATTTTTGTTAAACGCAGTTTATCTTTTGTTTTTCAAGTTTCAACAAGCCCATATGCTTCAAACAACAAAACTTACATCAAAAGCTAAATATCCTATCTGCAAACATCCTTTTTTAGTATGCCTCCTATCTTTGTCCCTCTAGCGGCAAAAACTCATGCATCTGTATAGTGAAATTTGTAAAAATTAATTAATAAACAGTATCAGCAATCCATCTGACCATCCTAGATTCCATACTTAATTCATCCAGTATTTCCACGCATCATATTATGGCTCATATATCTACATAAAAATAAATAAATGAAGTTAATAAGCAGTAACAGCCATCCACATTTTCTGTCCACCTTAAATTCCATTTAACCTTAAACTTAGTTCAACCAGTGTTTCAACTTCTAAACATCATATCTCTTTGCATATCTTATTGAGCCACATATATCCATCCTCTGCTCATCCCAATCTATAGAGCTCGCTCAGAGTCACCATATAAGTAATTTCTTTTTTATACTGATTTTCCTTCTTTTCTATCAGATGCCTCTGATCTTTGTACTCCTTTAGGTTAACTCCTCTGCCGTCATTCTTGTATCGCTTTAGTTCCAAGTCTTTAAGTTCTCTTAGTCGTTTCACCTGTACAATCATCCTTTTGCTCTTTTTATTTTTCTTCCGGGTGGTATATGGTAGCCTTTTCCCTCCACCGCATCTTTTCAATGTTTTTTCATCTTCTAAAACCATGATTCTAACGTCCGTGTTTTGCAACTCTGCCTCTCGTCGTAGCGGTACATGTTGAGAGACCGGAGGATCTTCTTCCTGCTCAGCTTCCTGCTGTTCTGTTTGTCTTTGTAGCTCATTTGTATATTTCGTCTTGAGGTTTCCCTCTGTACCAATGAATTGTGCATTTTTCAGCGTCTTATCCCAGAACAGTGCAAGAGAGTTCTCTAGTTCTCTTTTCAGTATCTCTTTAAAACTGTCTGATTTGAGTTCTGTAAGTATCGCGTCCCGTATCTGGGCACAAGCCTCAATTAACGCCATTTCCACGCCGGATTGGGTCCGCTTATCTCTCGCACTCTTAAAGGTACACCCGTTGTGCCTCAAATCCTTCCAATATTTTATAATCTTTAGGAAAGTTCTCCGTGGCGCTCCTGCCTCGGGGCAGACCGGACACCCCCCGTCCTTGCCAGGGAAACGGGGGGGGCGGTTAAGCCTCCTACCTTGGGCTCCCTACAGGGGCTCCAAGCGGAGCCCTCCGAATTTCGGGGGGCTCCGAGTAAGCGCGCACGAGCCGGGCGTTCTCGAGAGCTCCCGAGAAACACGCCTGCGGCACAGCGCCATGCCGCCAGAAGTCTCCAAACGGTAAGCTTTAAGGTTGTTCAAAATAAGGATGAAAACGTTGATTTCTGCATTTAGATTGGTGTTTTTGAACTTAGATTTAGAGGTTACTCATTTAAATCCACAAATTTCAAAGCATGAGATGGGTACAAGCAGTTTAAGTTTGCCAGCTCTGGGTGGGAAATTCCTGGAGATTTGTGGGCAGTCTGGGGAAACGTGGAGTCTAGGAAGGGGAGGGAATTCAGCTGGGATGTGCTGCCATAGAGTCCACCCTCCACCCTTCTAGATGAATCTACAGTTACAGGGTGAATTCAGATTTCCTATTCTCTCAGTCCTGAGCCTAATTATTTGTGGGAAACAATCATAGTAATAATCCTTAGCATTTGCAAATCACTTGTAATATTCAGAACATTTCTTGTTGTAATCCTTAACACCAGCCGTCTGAGGGTAGGCCCAAAGGATGCAAGAATGAGAGAGAGAGAGAGTGCATGGCTTGTAGGGTTGCCAGTCCTCAGGTGGGAGTGGGGGATTCCCCGATTTCACGGGCATTTGCCTACCTTCTGGTGGTGGGAAGCCCTGCTCCCAACTGTCTGGTGGGGGGAAGCCCTGCTCTGAAGCCACAACCCCATGCAATGTCCCCGACATGATGACATCATGGGGAAGTGACATCTTCACTCCGGGTACATCACGCAGTGGTGCTCTGGTTTGGCAGCACTCCGGGTACGTCACGCAGTGGTGCTCTGGTTTGGCAGCACTCCGGGTACGTCATGCAGTGGTGCTCTGGTTTGGCAGCAAAACTCAATGGTTTGAGCCCAATTTTACCATAGAGTTTACCCAAAAACCAGAGCATCACCACACGATTTCCCTGGTATGATGGCATTGCACATGGCAATGTCACCCCCCCCCCCACTCCCAGAAAGCTCCCATCCTCCGCCAGCATGAGGTAAGGACCTGGCAACCCTAATGGCTTGCCTGTATAGTGAGTTCATTGCAGAGATTAGATTTGAATGAGGGACATACTGGATCACAGCTCATTCTTTTAGGCACTACACTACACTGGTGTATGAATGCCAGTTCATCCCCAGGCCTCCCCAGTCAAAGTAATGTAGACAGCTGTGTGTGCTCCTAACTTTTTCAGTGAGATTAATTAAGAGTGTTGGGACAATTTACACAACAGACTCCAACTTTTCCATGGCGGACTTAACAGACTTCATGGGAAATTTTTTGTGTTATGTCTCTGACTTTTTTGAGGTAGGATGACAGTAGTGAACTTTATCTGCATTTATTTAAATTTGGTGAAGTTTAAGTAGTTACTTAGGGAAATTTCATTGTTTCTGAGGTAGGCCAGAACCTTTATTATTTTTCTGTTTCTATTATTTTTCAGGAACTCTACTCCAGGGCAGGCTTCAAAAGTAAATTATTTATTTATTTATTTTTAAAGTAACAGGTTAGTCTTATTTTTGTTTTTCTAGGGGTCATTATGTAATAGAAATCAAGCTTCCAGAAAAGATGTTTGAACTGCTTCCACAAGAAATTAAAGAAGGAAAACCACTCCGTGTATACCCTGTCCTCTTCAATGTTGGAATCAATGAACAGCAAACACTTGCAGAAAGGTAAAGAGCTATAGATAGGAACTCTGAGGCAAGGGATGATCTGTATTCTTGGTATTTGGGGGGCAGGGCAACAGTGGGAGAGCTTCTAGTGTCCTGGCCCCACTGATGGACCTCCTGATGGTACCTGGTATTTTAGGCAACTATGTGACAGAGTGTTGAACTGGATGGGCCATTGGCCTGATCCAGCATTGGCTTCTCTTCTGTTCTTAGGAATCAATGGGAAGTAGACCTGGCATCCAGACTCGGAGGTAGCACTGTTGTTATCTCACTATCTGTCTTCCTTCCTTTTTCTCCCAGAGCTATATTAAGCCTGGGATTTAAGCATGAGGTAACACTTACATATGCATATATTCTTATATAGGACTCTTTTTGGTAGTGGTCTTCACAAAAAGGGAACTTTGCCCACTTAAACAATAGGCTACCATTTCCACAAGATCCAATCTAATCTGTGCCTAAAATTTGTCTGCTGTGCCATTCATACTGTTGTAACCTTGCACCTGAACACTGAAACGCCACACATGGTGTTTTTGTTTTTTTTAACCAACTTTCATCCCAGTATATGTAGTCTTGTATTTTTGTTAAGGGCAAATCTTAATAAAGAAAAAGTCTGTTAATATAATATATTCACTCTTATGATGGTGAATATTTTGGAAGGATATGTATACATCTGCCCAGACAACAGGGTTCAGACTGTAGTATTCCACCAGAAGCATTTTGTAGATCTAGGGCATATTAAGTAAACATGACTGTAGAAGAAAATCTCTTAGAGATGCTAATGCATGGTACTCAGATAATTTTTTTTTCAAACTTCCACCAATTCCGTATTTAAGATAATTTTAAAAAATGGGTTACAGAGAACATTTTAAACAACCAAACTTGGTCCTGTCAGTAAAAAGACAAAGCCCTTTCCAAGCCTTTGTGGGGAACTCATTCGGGCCAGTCCTGCTAGGGTTGCCAGCTCCAGGTTGGGAAATTCCTGGATATTCGGTGGTGGAGTCTAAGGAAGCCAGAGTTTGGGGAGGGGAGAGGCCTCAGCTGAATAGAATGCCATAGTCCACCCTCCAAAGTAGCTATTTTCTCCAAGGGGGGGGAGAGATCTGTTGTCTGAAGTTCAGTTGTGATACCTGGCGATCTTCAAGCTCCACGTGGTGGTTGGCTACCCTAGGCGTAGCAATTAGCCCTTCAGAGCAGGGTCTACCAGACCCAGGTTCTTGCTGTGGAAGTTGAGTGGGCGATTTTGGACCAGTCACAGACTTTCAGCCTAACCTACCTCACAGGATTGTTATGCAGATCAAAAGGGGGGGAATGATTAAGCTGCTTTGGTCTCCACTGCGGAGAAAGTCTGTACTTTTCCTCCTGGGGGACCATTGCTGCCAATTCCCAGGTGAGGGCTGGAGATCACTCAGAATTACCACTGTTCTCCAGATGGCAGAGATCAGTTCCCCTGGAGAATATGGTGGGCTTTGTGTCATTATACCCTGCTGAGGTGGCCTCCCCAAGACAGCCAGTGTGATGTAGAAGTTAGCGCTTCAGAGCAGGTTATTCCAGACCCAAGTTCTTCCGGTGGAAGCTAATTGTGTTATTTCAGACCACTCACAGACTTTCAGTGTAACCTACCTCACAGGGTTGATATGCAAATCAAAAGGGGAAGAGGATAATGATGTGAGCTGCTTTGGTCACCACTGTGGAGAAAGACTGTACTTTTCCTAGGTAGAGGCTACAGGGAGGGGAGAAGAGATAGAAACCTGAAGTCAGGGGGCAGATAACGGTATGTTGATGGTTGGCTGGGAAGGAGATAGGGTTGCCACCTCCAGGCTGGGCAATTTCTGGAGATTTTAGGGATGGAGCCTGGAGGGTTTGAGGAGGGGTGGGACCTCAGACAGGTACAATGCCATAGACTCCACCCTCCAAACTAGCCATTTCCTCCTGGGAAACCATTATTGCGAATCTCCAGGTGAGGGCTGGAGATCACTCAGAATTGCATCTGCTCTCCAGATGGCAGAAATCAGTTCCCCTGGAGAAAATGGCTGCTTTGCAGGGTGGACTCTGAATCATTATACCCTGCTGAGGTTGCTTCCCCTCCTGCTTGGGTCCCCACTGAAGAGGAGAAAGACTGTACTTTTCCTAGGTAGAGGCTGCAGGTGTGAAGGGGGAGATGGAAAGCTGAAGTCAGATGGGTTGATAACGGTATGTTGATGGTTGGCTGGGAAGGAGATAGAGTTGGTACCTCCAAGACCGGTACAATGCCATAGACTCTACCCTCCAAAACAGCCATTTACTCCTGGGGAACCACTGTTGCCAATCTCCAGGGGAGGGCTGGTGATCACTCAGAATTACAATTGCTCTTCAGATGGCAGAGATCAGTTCCCCTGGAGAAAACAGTAAGCTCTGTGTCATTATACCCTGCTGAGGTCACCACAGCAAATTGACGCTGAGTGCCCAAGGCCAGGGCACCCACCCAGAGCCTCTTTCTAGAGCTCGTCCTATTTATTTCGACAACAAGCCTTATTCCTAGTTTGAGATAATTCTATTATTGGTACAAAAAGGGAACACAGGAGAAACACTCAGGTTGGTTGTGAGACTTACTGTGTAAAAAGAATGCTAGGGAAAAGTCCTGATGGTTGCAAATGTGTGTGATTAGGCTTCTCCTTAAAGGACAGCATTTCATTCTATGAATGTTCTTATATTTTCTCTGTCACATGCAGAATTTAGATCACTGATACCAGAAGTCATCTTTAGGCAATTGAGTTACAAGTAAATTAAATAATTTAAGTAATCCAAATGATATAACTATCATCTGATACTTCCACTGAGAATTCTTTTGAGCAAGGTCTCAGTAGCAAGATCCCTATTCCCTTTTTAAAACTTGGAGTGGTAGAAGAGAATGTTTGAGAACAGCTGGAGGGTTCTATTGGTGTCTTTGTTTAGTGAATGCTGGGTTGCTTCTTTAGGCCCAATTGACTTGGAATTAATTCCCACTGATTTCAGTCAAAAGTACTTCCAAGTAAATATGTTTAGAAGCAAAGTCTTAATTTCTTTCATTGTCACAATTTAAGACATTTTAAAACTTGATGTTGAGTTTAGATAGGGCCAATTATTCAGAGCTGGTTCAGGGTATTGTAGCCTTCTCTCACACCTTGACTTAGACCTGGCTGGCACTGGAATGGTTCCAGGATTGATGCCTGTTTCAGGATTTGATGCCAGGCTATGTAACCAGCAATATGGCAATGTTTCCGGTGTGTACTGAAAGTAGCTTCATCACGTTGTACTGTTGCAGCACCGCTCTGATATTTGGGCAAAAACTCTGGTAAAAATTGCTTCTACCATAGAGTTTTTGCCTATATACCGGAACATCACTGTGACATCGCCAGCATGATGATGTCACTTCCAGTCCAGTACACGCCAGAAGTGATGTCACCACATCACCAGCAATGTAGCCTGGGCCTCCCTCCTGCTCCTAACCAGTCCCCCTGCCAGCCAACTGATCAGCAGGGGTGGGGCCTGGTGTTGGGGGATCCCCCACTTCCTGCAGGGGGGTATTGGCAACCCTAAATTAATCCCATACAGCCAACTAAAGGAAGGGATACACCAAGCAAAACTCTGGCAGAGAAGGCACAGCAGCCCTCAGAAGATCACGGCCTGAACCCTTCCTATTGGCTAAGGCACACAGGGCACCTAAAAGTCACAGCTCCCATTGTGCCTTACAACCTTAGTTCCTTTGAAAGGATCATTGGCAAAAGCATTCCTTGACCCCAGTATGGTGTGGGAGATGGGATTCTCAGCCTAGTAAAATCAATGGGAAAACTAAGATCTACTACGAGAGTGAATCATAGTAACGATGGAATCCAGTGCTGAAGTTTTTGTGTTTCCAGCCCCTTTCCTTTGGGTGGCTCATGTCTGCTTTTATAGAGCTGGTTTTATGCCTATTGGTCTTTTGCAATTGTTCAGGTTTGGAGATACCTCTTTGCAAGAAAGTATTAACCAAGAAAATTTGGAGATGCTAAAAGAATATTACAAGTTGTTCACAGAAAAAATGCCTCCTGATTGTGAGTATTTTATTTATCCCAACTTGGTTTGTTTATTTATTTATTATTCAGATTTATATTCCACCCTCCCTAGAAGCGGGCTCAGGGTGGATCACAACACAATATCAGAAGCATATCAAAAATTTCAGACACATAAATGGTTGCAAATGGAGCTAATCTATATGCTACCTTTTAGTGCTCATATTTTCATTCATAACTCTCATCACAAACCTAATGGTGTATTACAAATATTGCCCTGTTAGTCTCCCAAAACTTCCCACTGTTATCAGTAGGAATTGGCTCAAGGATTAGATGAAATAATATTGAAAGCATGTTTTCATTGATGTGCAGTCAGTCTAATTATGAAATTATTTCCTACAGTTTATCCTCAAGTGCCTTGATTATACTAATTAAAATGATTGTAGTAATAAAAGTCTCTGTTTCATCCAACTTGTCCTGGGGAGTTGGATCACTGATCATGAGGCTGGGCAATTTGTGTTCTGCTTCAAAGTCCCAGTAGCGCCTTTCTGATATGAACTTAACCCAGAGGATTCTGAGTCCTCTTCATAGTTCTTCTCTCACTTAGTTAGGGATTAAAAAACAAAACGGAGAGTGCACAGCTCCTTTTTCTTTCTATAACCTGCACAACTGTGCAGCATGTCAGAGAAATTTTATTTTTTCTTAAAGGATATAGTAAAGATTTAGGTGTTGCTTCTCATAGGGACTGCATTAAGCTTGAGATCATCTGGGTTGATCAATAGAACCCTCTTTCCTTCTTTCTGCTTCACTGCTCTGGATCTGAGGCAGCACAGTCATGAAGAATTCTAACACTGCAATTAGTTTTCTGCCATATCCACTTAGCCCATTCTTCTGTTGATCTTTGTTCCTGCCTGCAGTATATTTGTTTTTGCATTAACGTCTTGTGATATGCACATGGGTGCTCTCTAGGGAAAGCAGGGCTGCATTCATACATCACAACAAACAAGTTAGTGATGTGCAATGCTCCCTCTAAGCTGTGGAGTCTTGTGAGCAAAAATTCTATTTTGTGAGCTACTGCCATTAAAGTTAAATTAGTTTGCTCTGGAGCCATCCTTCCTGAGCTAAGACAAAAATGTGTGAGCCGGGGCTAAAAAGACTGAGCTACGCACACTAACTCATCTTAGAGGGAACACTGCTGATGTGGAGAAACTCACTTTGCCATAGTTGCTACCTGTGCCAGACTAGGTGAACTAATTTTCCCATTGCCTGCTTCATTCATGTTTGAGTACGATGATCAAATACTTCAAATATAAGAGAATATTGGTCGACACCAAGTAGCTTTGGGAATCTCTTCTGCATATATTTACTCAAGCAGTCTACTGTTTCCCGGCCTTTGCATTGAGAATATATTCTGGTACTGCACCCTGATAAGCCCTAGTTCAAGTTAAACCCTGATTACATTTGCCAAATATACTGTTACATATAAGTATACTGTTATTATTCAACAGGAATTTATTTAAAGCAGGTGATTCTTGGTGCTGTGCGGCATTTTTTAATCATTATTGTTGTGTCAGATTGCCTTCATGCTGATATGACAGGCCTGACTCAATGTTTTGTGGGTTCGTTTGCTGAACAGAAGCCAAAACCTACGTCCTTGCTGCCTAACAGTGTAATTAGACTGCACGTAGGTTAGGAGGTTGTTGCTTGCTGAAATCTTCAGTGACAACCAGAATTAGTGCTAATCAAGTTAAACTTTTTTTTTTTTTTACCATGACAGCTAATCAGAAAATTGCTTTTTTCTTTTGCTGCTATGTTCTGGCTTTGATATTTGAAATAGACATCTCTGTAATCGGAAAGTGAGTGGAAATCTAAGTGCTATATAAGGGAGACTCTTTAGCCTGAAGGTAGCAAAATTGGTACAGTAGCTTTAGACCAAATTCTTGCTAATGAAGTTTCCAAAAAGAACTTTCAGAAGATTCTTCAAGAATAATGGGGTATTTTCCCATGTTTCTGATACCACAAAAAATTGACTACCTGCAGAGAAGAAGAGAGGGGGGAAATGTGGTTCTGATGGTTATCCAATGAGTAGTATTCTATCATGGCAAAGCATGGAAAATCTGTTCTTAAAAAATTATACAATTTGTTCTACTGGTATGTAATTGGGTTTAGAGAATGTGCAAGCTGCCCAGATTTCAGTTAAATCGTGTGAGTGAGCTGATATACAGATGTTCATTGAACAAGTGGAATTTAGCAGTAAATGCCCTGATAGAAATTGAGCAGGTCCAGCTTCTCTAATTATTTCCCCCCAAGCCCAACTCTCCAGACTTGACAAGCAGACTTCCTTTGGAGAATAAAGATTTTTTTAGGAAAGAGAACAAATTAGAGTTAGATGTGCAAATAGTCCAGGGAGGATTGCTTTAGCAAGTCAGTATCTTGATGTTTAGTGATCCAATAAGTTGTTTGAAACATACTAATGAGGACATCCTCTGACAGCCAATCTCCTGCAAAGCTAATCTTCAACTGCAGAGCCCAATCTTTGTTTAACCAAAGTAATGGAACGTTTAGCTTCAAGTAAAATAAGCAGAGTTGCTGTTCAGGCATTCTGAACGTTGCTTGTATATTTTAAGCATTTAACTAATTCACTATAAACAGGTTTAGATTGGAAAAACCCAGTTCTATGTATTTTTATTAACACATTCAAGATTTGTTTGGCTAATTCTTGCTGATTGGACAGTGCCTTATGACAATACAGTCACTCGCCCCAAGGCTTGCTACCTCAGTCTTGACTCTTTCAGCATCTAACACCCGTCATTGTTCCCACCATATAAAGTCCATTGCTAGCAAATTTCAGTTTAAACCAAATGAAAGCACACTATCACTAGGCAGCAAAGTGCCCACTGTCCTCAGCTTTAGGGTTAACTAGCCTTCATATAAATATCTTAAGAATTTTGTGACATATTTATTAATGGTATGGAAAGCCCATTTGAGGAATGGATGCAGCAACAATGCCAGTTTTAGAAATTAATGTTATTACAGATCTCATTAAATATCTCTGAAAGAATGTTTGTTTTAAGGGGTTGGTTGTCAGCATTAAAAGTTTAGAATCTGCAAGAATGTACTTTATTTTTGAGTACAAAAAAAGACTTGTAGAAATCATTCTTAAAACTCTGTGGTTTTCTAATTGCCTACTCAAACCAACCATTTCTTCTTCTCACTTTTGGGTGTTGCCTTCTTGCAGCAGAGCTTACCAGTAAAACTCACTGCAAGAAGTGCTTATGATAGGTTATACTTGCTAGCAACTAAGATTACAAAGTGTCATAAGATTTATCTTAGATATAAGGATATTGCCTTGTCTCTAATTAAATCCTTTGATGTTGCCATTTGGTGATATCATAGGCACAAATGGTCTTTTCCCCCTTCTTAGATATTCAGTGGATTATTCCTACAGGCTATGATCCAGCAGACATACACAGCCGCCCTTTAATCTTCTCCAACCAAAATGTCAAGAGGCTTTATCATCTTGGGAGAATTTAAAGGCTGTTTGAAGGCTTGGGGGGGGGGGGAGGCAGCTGATGAGAGCTGACTTTTTCAAAGTCTTTATTGTATATATGAATGCTGTGCCTTCTGGATCATGACCAAACTAATTACTTAATACTTTACTTTTGCAGTGTAGAGCCCTTGGTAAATACTACTGAAAAATATTAACTTGAGTTTACTGTGAGATTTGAACTTTGGATCAGAACCTAGAAAATGGCTTTCCATTTAATCCAAGTGGATTGTAAAAATGGGAAATGAAGCAGGAAAAGTATTGATCCTCTGTGAGGTTTAGCTGTTGCTCTAAAGAGTAAGAATCACATCTGGTTTGTTCTGCCATTCATGAAGAACTGCCATGGCTGCTACTCCTGGGCAGTGTGCTCGTCGGTACTCTATTTCAGTGTTGTTGTCCTCCCTCAAAAAAAAAAATGCATTCACAGCCATAGAACTGTGAATATGTTGTCCTGGCCCCTTCTCCAGTTCAGGTAAGTCACAGGATGAGATTAGCTGGGGCCGGGTTCTCCAGCCAATTGGAAGTAAGGCTGAAACTAAGAAAGCAGTTCTGTGCTCCTCCTGTGCAGGCATCGACCGTGCACTATTAGGAGACGGAGGAGAGAGATACTACTGCTGCTGTCCTGGCTTCATTGTGGAGGAAAAGACAGGCACTGCTCCTTGTTTGGTTTTGGAAGCAGATAAATAATTTGTGTGGGTTAGACTCTTTTTTGGATCCTCCCCCCCCCCCCCAGTACAATATAAAACAGGTTCTAACTTTCCCATATTACCATTGCCTGGACAAAGTCACCATAAGGAACACTATGTACTTCAACCTTGTCACCATCACAGACGTACCTTATAAATTGTCCTACCAGCCTGTGTGTAGATTCTTTTTAAAAAAAACATTCCTTGGCCCCGGTCACATGGCAGGCTTTGATCTGCGAGAGGGACGGATCAGGGGCACATCAAGTGGGCGCGATCACACCGCAACATCTGGGAAGCGGCGCACACCTGTCCCCGATCCATCTCTTCTGGCCGAAGATGCAGATTTAAAAAAACCCTACAAAACACTACTACTTACCAGAAAATCTGCAGCAGGGGCGGCCGTGGGATCGCCGGATCGCCCGTCTCCGGCAGCATGCAAGGCCCCCTGCCAAACTGCGCAGGCGCACACATGCGCAAAGGGCTCGCCTCGCTCACCCGTCTGTGGCTTCCCCCCATCATCTGATCATGCCGGGGAGCAACTGCGCAGTGGTTCGGGGGATCTGTCTGATCCTGCCACCGCACTTCTCTTTTGATGCGGCTCAAAAAAGCCACACTTCAGCCGCACCTTTCCCCCCAGTGTGACTGGGGCCCTTGTCTTTCGTTTGCTCCCAATTGATCATCTGTTCTTTGCACAAAGATACTGTGAAAGTGCAAAGATCAGCACAAGAAAGGGGTGACAGGATGGTGACAAGATGGAACAGGCAAGAAGTAGTAGGTTGTGGAACTCTTCCTATTCCCATTCTGATCACAAATACTGAAGATGTTTGGTGCATCAAAAGAAAGCCCTTCGGTAGCAAAATTGTTTTCTCAGTCATTAAACGATGGCATTGCTATGTTTGATGAAAATGCTCATGAATTCCAAATGAGACTTTACACTGTTGAAGATCTTCTTTAGTGAAGAAATCCTCGGCCCATTACGCACGCACATCTTACTGCACATTTTCAGAGCTGTAGCCTTTAATCTTGACTTCAGATTCTGAACCTGCCTTATGTACCATTCTTTTTCCTACAGTTACAATTTTTAAAAATACATGTTCCTAAGTCGGGGTGGAATGTCACTTGTGACATGTGGGGGGTGTTGTCCAAAGTTTTAAAAAATTACGCCCTATCACAGTTCAGGTTTTGCACATGCATTTTAGCATTAGTTGGTTGAATGAAAGGGAACAGAAGGGAATGCAGGGAAGGAGGGGGAACCCGAAATTGAAATTGACAAGATTTTTTTTTAAACTGACAAGCAGCTGCAGAGCACTAGGGGATGCTCTGCTGAGTTATCAGCCACTGTGAAAAATGGGAAAGAGGCACACAATCTCATAAAATAGGGGGATATGTAGGGTGTACAGAATGCACGGTAGTACCTACTGACACTGGCATTGCAAGCTGTGATCATTGGCAATATATGTGTGTGCACATGCACCCATGTACAAAGTCAGCTGCAACTCCACCACACTTTGCACAGGGCTGCAATTTGTATGGGGGAAGAGTCTTCTGGAGAGCTTTTTCAGTCTTGTGCCACTATATTGAAAAAAATAGGGGGGTATTTTTACTGATGCTCTAGCTCAGTTGCATAGTGACGCTAATTTCCTGCCCTTCCTTGCAAATTTGTGTGGTTTTCTCTTTGTGATTCTCTAGTTTGATCCTGCACACTGGTTGTGATCTTGGCAATTTTTTAAAGCCTGTCCTGTGCAGATGGATTGATCTCAAATGGATTGATCCCAAACAATTTTTAAGTTTGGTGGTTCACAGAAGGTCCATGTGGCTCAGCTGTCATTTTAATGTTAGGCTTCCAGAGGCTGCCAAAATGCCCCCTCCCAAACTTTGTTCACTAAAGCATTAAAGGGGGAAATGTTTTCAAAGCTTTAGGCTTCCCATCCCAGTGTCTCTCTCTCTCTTTACATCTCATGTCAATTTCATTCTGCACTGACAGTCTCCCCTTTATTTTGTTTGCATGCAGCACTGAAATCCTCTCTCTCTCTCTTTTTTTTTTTTTGCACTGGGGACACTGCTGTTTGTGCCTCTCCAATCCCCCTTCAAGTCAATACCAGAAGGGAACTCAACCTCATGCAGCAACCTCATGCAACCTCATGCAGAGCCAGTTTGGTGTAGTGGTTAAGTGCGCAGACTCTAATCTGGGAGAACCGGGTTTGATTCCCCACTCCACTTGCACCTGGCTGGATGACCTTGGGCAAGCCGTAGTTCTGATAAGAGCTGTTCTTGAAAAAAAGCAGTTTCTGTCAAGAGCTCTCTCAGCCCCACCTACCTCACAGGGTGTCTGCTGTGGGGAGGGGAAGGGAAAGGAGTTTGTAAGCTGCTCTGAGACACCTTTGGGTAGTGAAGGGCGGGGTATAAATCCAATCTCTTCTTCTTCTTCTTCTTTTAAACTTTCCCTTATTGTTTTAATTTTTTTAAATTCAGTGATCAAAGACTAGCAATAGTCTCATATCACTAGACTCATGCCACTTGTAAAAAAAAATAAAATTTAAAAACAAGGGGGAAATGGAGCTTGTATACTGATGAAAGGGGAGAATGGCAGGAGGTGCAGAATGGGTGGAAGAATCTCAATGTGGGTGGGGAGTGACCTTCGGGAGGTGGGATAAATGGGGGGTATCCAAGGGAATCTGTATGTTTTTAAATTACCTTCGGCTTGGAAGCAAAACAAGGGGGAAATTGGCACAAAAGCACTCTTAGAAAACCCGGGGAAACAGCAACCAGAAAGCAAACTGAGCACTGAAGGGAGGAAAATCAATGCAGAATGACAAAGAAAACCTAACAGACATGCACAGTGAAAGTGAGGGAAAACACCCGTGCATAGTAGGCCCTCAGCTCAACATAACTATTATCACTAGCTGCTTCCTTTTCCTTTCCAGGCCTACCACATTTTCAAGAACAGAATGACTTAAAAGGATTACTAGAAAATCTGCATCAAAATATTCAGGCTAAAAAAAGAAAGAATGTAGAAATCATGTGGCTGGCTGCAATGGTAAGAAGCCTCACCTTAAAACAGTTTTATTCCATTTTATTCCAGCTTGTTAAAGTGAATAGCACTAAAACAGTTGAAAGTTACTAACATTTAGCTTGTAAGTTTGCTAGGTCAGTTACCCTAAACTTCCTTTACTTACAAGCATTCATGTTAATAGTAGTTCATTAGCTGCATAGTCTAATCAAAACCACTATACTGCTGTGTTTTTCCTAAGCCACTGTTTTTACTTCTCTATTTCAGTTACCAGGAGCATATCCAGTACTAGGGATTCCACTTAAGTGGTTCTTGGCTGTACATTTATAACTTTTTTTTCCCTTTGTATAAATGGGTTCTAATCAGGGAATGCTGCCACATGTCAGTATAGATGATAGTAATGGCATGGAATAGTAATGGCATGGAAAACTTAGCTATAAAGAGAAATATAAAGCCTTTGTATTACTGTGAAGTGACAAGGTCTACTAAGAATTTTTTTTTTCTTGAAAGACAGCATGGCAATTCCTGTCTCCATACTTCTGGTGTGACTCTTACTCAGTTCTATTGGACCCGGAAAATATCGGTATTCTTGAATATTCCCAGATACCAATATCGGTTTTGTATTGGGATTTGGGTAAATATTCAGGAAACTCAGAAGGAACTTAAAGAGACTGTGGTCTCTTTAAATGCCTTTTAGGTAAAGGTAAAGGTTTCCCTTGCTCGAAAGCCAATCAAATCTGACTCTAGGATTGTGGTACTCATCTCCGTTTTCAAGCCGAAGAGCCAGCACTATCCGAAGACATTTCCATGGTCATGTGGCTGGCATGACTAAATGCCAAGGCACACGAAATGCTGTTACCTTCCCACCGAAGCGGTATCTTTGGAGCCGCCACCACTACCACCTCCACCGCCAACAATTAGTATCTACTCTAGTGGAGCCCTGGCCTGCAGGTCTCTCAAACACAGCCTGTGCCAATGACCTGAGATAGCTGCAGAAGGCCGAAGAGTCAATCGGAATATGATAAATGTTGCTAGCACTTTATCTTGTTGGAATTTTAATGCTGTATTTATGTATGTGATTTTATTGTGATTGTATTATGGGAATGTTATCCGTTTGTAAGCCGCCCTGAACTGGTCTTGGCCGGGAGGGCGGGATAAAATAATAATAAATAAATAAATAAATTACTTTCAATTTCTTCCTTTCAAACTGCTAGGTTGGCAGGAGCTGGAACCAGAGATGGGAGCTCACTCTGTCATGTGGCACTTGGGTCTCAAGCTGCTGAACTACCGACCTTCCAGCCTGCAGTTCAGCGTCTTAACCACTTGAGCCACTGCAGCTCCTTAAATGCCTTCTAGCTGTGCCCAAATAAGTGTTGAATAATATTGGCTTTTATTTGGGCACGGCTGTTTTAGTAGCCAAATACAGATCACTGAAAAATATTTTTTTGGTATTTATTCAGCTCAGTATATACCGAGCACACATCCCTAATTGGCACAGGTTAAAAAACAGTTATTAGAATTATATTTTAGAAGTACACATCTGAGAGCGAGAAGGGTATGTTGTCTTTCCTATGATAAACTAGAACCTCCAGTAACCCTTCTGTTATGGACTATGTCCAGATACTGCGGTATTTTTTGGGCTGCCAGATTAAATGTCATACCATCACCAAAAGTAAAAGGCCAATTTGCTGGAGTCCCTATTTCAGGACGGTGGTGCTTTTGTAGGGAACATAGGCACCTTGGTTCACTAACGTCCTTTATTTAGTGAAGAGAGAGAGAGATGGATAACCCCAATGCTAGAGAAGGATGAGTTTATGAGCAATAATCAAAGTTTTTCCGTTCTTCTGCAGGATAAGAATCTAAATGTTAATAAACCCTTGGCTTCTTATCTTTTAATAATCAGCATAAAATAAAAAATAAATATAATTAGGGTGGACTTAGAAGGGAAAAGGGAGATTTAAAAAATATATATATTAGTGGGGTTAGGCTTAGGACTATGGCCAATAAAGATGTACCATTGAAGGGAGGAAAACCCAGTTCTTCTGTGAAGCTCACTGGGTGACTTTGGGTCACCTTCACTCAACCTAACCAACATTCAACCTAACTTTCCCAACGAAATTCAGCCTTACATTCATCCTGTCTCATCCTCACTTAGCCTTACATTCAGCCTAATCTGTCAGAGAGCTGGTGTGAGAATGAATGGAAGAAAGTTCATTCCATCCTGAGCTGCTTGAAGGAAGGATGGGATAAACACGTAATTAATCATTTTACTCTCTTCTGCTGTATTGATCAATCCCCTGTCCCACTGTACATTCTCCAGATTTAGAGATCTTCTTCTCTTGTTCCCCCCCCCATTTTAGTCTTTGCCAAAGTCTGTAAATTCCCAAATATTGGAATCAACATAAATTTTAGAGAGCAGTGCATACAGGTGTGAGTTAATTTATTCTGAACACACAATTTGCATTTTGCTAGTAAAGAATTTGGAGTTTTGAATCAGAATAGACATCGTTTAGAAAAGAAATCAGATAAGTAAAAAGGTTATAGAGTTTAAAAGATATAGAAAACCACTGAATCTGAGAGCGCCTTTCTGCCTAAAATTACATTACTCTTTATCAATAAACAGTAGCCTTTAAAAAAGAAATGCCCAATTAACTTCTTTATCTTGTATCATACAAAGCTATATTTAATTATATAGTTGTTTTATTTTTGTTGAATCTAACAAACCACAATGCAAGGGGTTTCAAGGTGCCCTCAGGGAAATAGTCAACAAGTCCCTCTCGGAGGCAGAGGTCAATTCGGGGGGATTGCAGGGGATTGCAGTCCCCCCGGGTGAGGTGCGGGGGGAGGGGCACCCGCCGCCCCCGCCTTGCGCGCTGGGGATGTAGATCTCGTCATAGTCCTTCTCCAGAATGAGCTGGTCCACAATCCGGATGGCCGGCCCAGCCATGCCCGGCACCAGAGCACCCGGCTACCGGCAGCGCCGCCGAGAAGGAGGAGAAGAGGGAGAGCCAAGCCCCTCACCCGCCAGGCCCCGCCCGGCCAGGCAGGCAGCGAGTGAGCCCACTCCTCCGCCAGCCCACCCGTGGGGTCCCGCCTTGGGCACGTGGCGGCGGCGGCCTTCTGGCCCCAGGGCGGGAGGCAAGCGGAGGGCTGTGGCGCTGCACGGGGCCCCTGGTGCTGCTCCTGCTGCCACGGCTTCCCGCCCTTCAGCGAGAGAGGGAGATCGAGAGGCGCGCCGAGCGGAGCTGAGGCCCTTTGTCGCCGGCGGGCCACCATGGCCGTTGCCACGGAGACCAAGCAGGAGGCACTTCCGGGCGCCCTAGCAATGCTGCCGGGTGATGGACGCCGAGGCGGCCCAGAGTGGCTCTTCCTTCCAGCCCCGGCCCCGCCCTCAGCCTTCTGCTTCCCATCGCCTGAGGGCCCTGCCGAGAGCGGTCCCGGCCTGCGCACTTCGGCCCCTGGCTGGGCGGGGGGCTCTGTGGGGCTTCCCTGTCTCCTTCTCAGAGGCGCCCTTTTTGTGCACCGCTGAAACGGGAGCAATTCTGGACATTTTGAAGCGGGGATGGGGCGGCTCTACGCGCAATACTTGTTATCCAACCAAAGTTTAATTCCTTTTAAGGATTGAGCCAGACTCTTAATAGCTTAAAACTGGGGTGTGGCACTCATTTGTGATGAAGGGCCGGGCGCGTGTGTGTCGTAAAAAGGTCATGACCGGTAGCGGAGATAGAAACTTCATAAAGGACACAGACAGGAAAAGGTTTTTTCTTAAAATAAAAACATGCTGAAAACATTGGCACTCTTTTAATATTTTGTTTATTTAACAGTGTCTCGTAACTGTAGGACAAGGGACCAGTGGATGGGTCACTTCCGGTGATGTCAGGGGGTATGGCATATGCTAATGAGTTATGCTAATGAGTTCCCCTAGCTCTTTTTCTATGAAACGACCACTGCTCGGAGGGACTGTTCCCAGGAGCGCTTAAGGAAACAGTGGTACATCCTCTCCTTAAAAAACCATCTCTGAATCCGGCCGAATTGGCGAAATATCGGCCAGTTTCCAACTTGCCCTATCTGGGCAAGTTAATAGAGAGAGCTGTGGCAGAGCTTTTTGGATGATGCTTCCATCCTAGATCCCTTCCAGTCCGGCTTTCGCCCAGGTCACAGGACGGAGAAGGCTCTGGTCGCCCTCACAAATGATCTCCGGAGGCATCTGGATCGAGACAGAGTGACAGTTCTGTTGTTGTTGGACCTGTCAGCTGCATTCAACACTGTCGACCATCAGCTACTGGCCCACTGCCTCACCAGCGTTGGAATTCAGGGGCCTGCTTTGCAATGGCTTGTCTCCTTCCTCCAAGGCCGGGGACAAAGGATGGCGCTGAGGGAACAGCTTTCCTGAAGGCACCCACTTGATTGTGGAGTGCCTCTGCGGGCGGTGCTGTCCCCAATGTTATTTAACATCTACATGCGTCCCCTTACCCAGATTGCATGGAGACATGGGCTGGGGTGTCACCAGTACGCTGATGACACCCAGCTCTTTCTGTTGTTGGGCAGCCAGTCCGACTCCAAACTGGAAGATCTTGACTGGGTGTTACAAGACATGGCTGGTTGGCTTAGGCTGAGCCGGTTGAAACTGAACCTGATGAAGACGGAGGTCCTGTGCCTGAGTCGGGGTGGACCAAGGGTAGGGATCCCACTCCCGACCTTCAATAGGGCTCCGTTAGCGCCAGCGCCGGAGGTTGGGAGTGCTCCTGGATGCCTCCTTAACAATGGAGGCCTAGGTAACAGCCACTGCCAAGTTGGCCTTCTATCTTCTTCGGCTGATTAGGCAGCTGGTTCCCTTCCTTGAACACAACGACTTGTCAACGGTGATCCATGCGATGGTCACCTCAAGGTTGTACTGTAATGTTCTCTACATGGGGCTGCCCTTATCACAAATTCGGAAGCTACAGCTGGTGCAAAATGCTTCAACCAGGCTGTTGATGGGCTTCCCAATACGGGAGCACATTCAGCCTGTGCTGAAGGCACTGCACTGGCTACCGATAGCATACTGAATTCGCTTTAAGGTGCTGGTTCTTACCTTTAAAGACCTTTATGATCAGGGACCTACATACCTGAGGGACCGCCTTTCCCCACATGTTCCCCAGAGAACACTGCAATCAGGGCCTCAACACCGACTCACCCTTCCCTGACCAAAGGATGCCAGGCTAGCTATAATCAGGGCCAGGGCTTTCTTGGTGGCAGCTCCTCTCTGGTGGAATGAGCTCCCGGAGGAGATCAGGGCCCTGCAGGACCTTATGCAGTTCCGCAGGGCCTGCAAGACGGAGATGTTCTGCCAGGCGTCCAATTAGGAGCCACCCTGGGGGATAATGCCCTGTTCCCTGAAATTTTTAAAGCAGCCTGAGCCATCCGTACAATAGCAGATCGGGATAGACCCCTAGGATGGCACGAAAGTCTGAGCGCCATCCCAAATGTAATGTTATCTGTTTAGTGGTAATTGGATTATTATTGTTAGCACCTTTTAATGTTGTGATTGTTATACGGTTTTATGATTATTATAATATTTATTGTTGTTTTTATGCTGTTGTAAGCCGCCCTGAGCCGGCCATGGCTGGGAAGGCGGGGTATAAATGTAATAAATAAATAAGGTGAACAAAGTTTGAGTCCAGTGGCACCTTTAAGACCAACGTTATAAGCTTTCGTGTGCATACATACTTCTTCAGCTATCTTTTCTGAAGAAGTGCAAGATATCTAAAGAAGTGTGTGTGCACACAAAAGCTTATACCTTGAATTAAACTTTGTTGGTCTTAAAGGTGCCACTGGACTCAAACTTTGTTCTGCAGCTTCAGACCAATACAGGTACCCACCTGAATCTATCTGCACAATGTAAGGTGTAACTGTTAGCTAATTGCTCTCATGAAACTGACACTAACAAAACTTACAATTGTGTTTTTGTGTAAATAAGGTGCCTGAGTCGGGGCACATCCTTTAATTGTGTTATTAAGGATATCAGTATTGTTCGGATAATGTTCTATCACAAATTACCTTTCTTAGAATTACAGTTGTTTTCTCTTTAACGTTTGGTGAGATGGTACATAATCCAATGGCAAAGATAAAAGCTTTTGATTTTTGATTTGCTAGTTAACTACACTAATTAAGAAGATTTAAAGAAGAAGAAAATTGTGACTAACTTGTACATTTTAGATACTTAAAGAAATTGTTTTCAACCACTTTTTAGAAACTTGGTAGATTTGGGTGACATAGACAGGCCTCTATCATACTATAAAATATTATAATTATAATTATGCATTTTGTATCTTTCTCAGTTTGTTTATGACCAATCGGTCTGTGAGCATTAATAAACTGAATGAATGAAAATGAATACTTACTTAAAAATGCTTTCCCCACTGAATAAAATTGGACGTTTCTGAGTAAACCTGCAGTATGTAGTATGTAGCCCACTATCATAAGAATGTGGGCGTAAACTTCTGCCAGCCTATCACTGGTATAAATTTCCATCAGCCAAAAGGTATAATAAGGGCAGATGGAGAGGTTTTGAGACATAGGGGCAGAAGAACTGTGTCACATTTGCTTTACCTAAGATGTAGCTTTATATCTTTGGGTCAGGTCTTTACTAGTGCTTAGGATAACTTAACAAATGGAAAGGACTGGCCTGTTTAATTTTAATCCATTATCATCCTTTATTCAGGATCATGAATACAGAACTATTATTAATTTTATACCTGTGATCCTTGACTTAGTCCATTAAAATCAATGTGCTTTGAGGCACATTAATGGACAGTTGATTACATAGATGCAGTTTCTCTTTGTAGGTGCTTTTGATCATGGTGCTTCAAAATTGACATTGTGTGCATGTGTGTGTGTATGATTTTATATTATCCACTTATGTGGATTTTGTTCAGCTCTACCAACTAGAAAAGGTGTTTTGTAGCTGGATCCCCCCCCCCCACAGGTATTCAAGTGATTCTGTTATGTGACATTTTAAGATCTGTCCAAGACCCAGATTTTCAATGTCAGCTACAATGAGAAATTGCAAATTATGTATTAAAGTGGTTTTTAAAGTCCCTTAAAATTCTACTCTTGGTATAAGTTGCTTTTCAGTTTATCAATTTATTCCAGCTGCTCCTCTGGCATTTCATTCTCTCACAGTACATTAAGCATTTGAATATTGTGGGTGGGGATGTCCCCTATATTATCAGTCACAATGACAAATGCAATGAAATAATGTAGATCACTGAACTGAATGGACTCGGAAGGGCGTAACTTTGCTTAGAATGACACTGTAATTTCCCTGTTCAATTCAGTTTCACTAGTTACTTATTCAAACCCACTGTATTTTCCAGTGGTCCTTTTTACTGTTGATCTCTTAATCAAAATGGAAGATAACATGTTTTCTCTTTGCCCATATTGTTCCTCTTTGATCATATATTAGACCAGGGGTGGCCAAACTGCAGCACATGTGGTCTTTCACACAGTCTAATTTAATGTTAATAAAAAGCAAATTTGCATATTTTTCAATAAAAATGTGTGTGTGGTATTCATGTCTTCCAGCTCTCAAACATATGACATTTATCCTGTGTGGCTGTTACATTAAGCAAGTATGGCCACCCCTTTATTAGACGGTCTTGGGTTACTTTCTTGTGCTAACTTTATAGAGTTATATATTGCAATAACTTATAACATGCACCCGTATAAAA
The DNA here is from genome assembly GCF_001447785.1 of Gekko japonicus. Lineage (NCBI taxonomy): Eukaryota > Metazoa > Chordata > Lepidosauria > Squamata > Gekkonidae > Gekko > Gekko japonicus. Next base: position 418,987 of record NW_015170278.1, read on the forward strand.
TGATTTAATCGCCAGAAAAAGCTATCATTGACTAATTGGTGGCATATACATTTGCAATATATTTGCAAATTTGACGGCTGAGGGGTGACATGATCGAGGTTTATAAGATTATGCATGGGATAGAGCAGGTCGAGAAAGAAATACTTTTCTCCCTTTCTCACAGTACAAGAACTCGTGGGCACTCCATGAAATTGCTGAGCGGTCAGGTTAGAACAGATAAAAGGAAGTACTTCTTCACCCAAAGAGTGATTAACACATGGAATTCACTGCCACAGGAGGTGGCGGCGGCTACAAGCATGGACAGCTTCAAGAGGGAACTGGATAAACATATGGAGCAGAGGTCCATCAGTGGCTATAAGCCACAAGGTATAGATAGGAACTCACAGGCTGGGGCAGGTGATGCACTTTTTCTTGGTGCCCGGGGTGGGGTCAACAGTGGGAGGGCTTCTAGTGTCCTGGCCCCACTGCTGGACCTCTTGATGGCACCTGGTATTTTTTGGCCACTGTGTGACAGAGTGTTGGACTATTGGGCCATTGATAGATGGGCCATTGGCCTGATCCAACATTGGCTTCTCTTATGTTCTTATGTGTCCAACTGGTAGTTAAGAAAAGGCAAAGACACTTTTTTCTTTTCTTTTTAAAGTCCCTGCAGATGTTCCAGCCAGAATAAGAGCCATCCTTGAAAAAGAGTGGTTTCTGTCAGAGCGCTCTCAGCCGCACCTACCTCACAGGGTGTCTGTTGTGGGGAGGGGAAGGGAAAGGAGTTTGTAAGCCGCTCTTAGACTCCTTTGGTAGTGAAGGGTGGGGTATAAATCCAATCTCCTCCTCCTCCTCCTCCTCCTCCTCCTCCTCTTCTTCTTCTTCTTCTTCTTCTTCTTCTTCTTCTTCTTCTTCTTCTATTTAGATGAAAAGTGGGCACTGAGTTTCTGTTTAGACTGGACCAAGGGGTTTTGCAAATCAGACACCATGTTTGTGTCCTTCAAGCATGCCTCCTTGGGAAACAGAATTTCTGCTTCTAACATCAGCAGGTGGCTCAGAGGTTGTATTCTTCTGGCATATAAGGCCAGGGGCCTGGATCCCCCAATGGGAGTAATGGCCCATTCACTTAGAGGGGCAGAAGGGACCTGCAGCATACCTTTTCAGGCTAAGGATCCAAATTTCCCTCCTGAGGCATACTTCTTTTATATGTCTCAAATATCCAGACTTCCCCACCCCAGACCACCAGAGAATGGAAGGTTTATTTCACTTCCCGTGAATCTCCCTTCTCGGCGGTGCTGAGGTGGGGCAGTCTCTTCCCACCCAGGGGGGGAGCTCAGTCTCTTCGGTGATGGCTCCAGGGCCAGCCTAGGTAGGCTGCTTTTGGTCTAGAGAATCTGGGGGTTGCTCTCCTACTGTTTCATGTCTCTGTTCTCTGCGTTGAGGTTTTTTGGTTTGATGGTTAGTAGAAAAGTTTTAACTGTTGAAATACCTTTGAGTGGGAGCTATACTAGAACTCAGCCAAAATATGTGTCCAACAAAATGACATAGCCAATTAATAATATTAAATTAATGTCATCCTCAGTACTTTTTAGGAATTTAGAACTGTACATTTACCAGCAATTGTGTTTCTATTACATAAAAGATGGATTTTAGACACTAACAAGAAAGGGGACCCGCGATACTCGTGGGGGGGTGGGAAGAGCTCCATGCACAGCAGCAGCAGGAGGAAGCAGCAGGAGATAAGCTTCCCCCCCATCCCTGGACACCGGCAGCGCAGCCTGAGCAGCTGCCAGCCACCGAGCCCACCAATCCCCCCGTCCCCAGTCTCCTCCACTCCCCCTCCTCCCCCACCCCCGGCTCCTGCGGCGAGACCCGAGCGGGTTCCAGCCGCTACCTTTCCCCCCCTGGCTCCGGCGGTCTCCTCCACCGCTGCTGATCTCCTCCTCCCCCCCCCGCTCCTGCGGCGAGGCCTGAGCGGCTTCTAACCGCCAGCCCACTGCAGAGTTCCCAGAGCGTTCCCTGCTCTGGGAAGGCTCTTCTACTTTTGGGGGGATTTAAATATCCCCCCTATATTTTTTCTACTTTTTAGATTTTTGTGCACACCTGGGGACTGCCCCAAGTGTGCAGGAAAATCTCCCTTCCCCCCAGGTGCCCCCGATGTGCGGATTTAGATATCCGCTCACAGGGGGCGCCTTCGTTATTAGATATATAGATTTTCCAAAGAGTTTTCCGCAAAATGGCCTCTTGATTGACTGCTTAATCTTTATCTTCCTACACTCCTAGTTTCCTCAACTGATTACTTGCATATTTTTTGACAGCCAATTCATACAACTTTTCAGTGGACTTAAACTTGTTTTGAATACACACACACGCTAAGGAACCAAACAGCCCTTGACTTGTTCTTCCTTGCCTGTGCACAGCTACTAACAATATCTAACAATATTTCATGTAATAGCATGTACAAGTGATCTCATGGGTTTGGGTAAGGTTTTTGCCTCTGGACAAAGTAACAGGTTAACTTCAGTTTTATTTTTAAGTCAAGATTGGTGGTGGTGGTTTTGGTTTGTTTGTGTGTGTGTGTTTTGCACTATAGTTTACTGTAACTTTTTATATGCAGTGAATACCTAAATAATTAAAATGATGTTTCCTCTCTGAAGTAGATGTAAAACCCCTGCTTCCTTCTGTTGCTGTCACTTTCTGTCATCTTCTTTCCCACTCGCAAATACGTTTATTCTCTAAAAATTGTCAAGAACTTTATGCCCAAGACTAACTCTTCGACCAGTACAACTTATTTCTTGTCACTTTACTGTGTTTGACTATTTGCTGCTGAACTGCCCCTGCTGAAAATACTTTTCGTACAAGTGATTGGTATAAAAGCTTCACTGGGGCGTTCTGAGCCACAGGGCAGTCAGGGTAGCTGCCCCGGGCCCTGCACTGGAGGGGCTGTGCTGGAGGGCTCCTGGTCACCCAGCTGCCATGGCACTGCCACTGCAGGCCTCTTTCTGGAGTTGCAGTGGGTGGCAGTGGCTTGAGGGCAGCAGCTGTGGAAATCAGCTGTTGGGCAGTGAGATGCCCCCCTCAGGCTGCCACAGTCATCAGGGGTGGGCTGAGTGCCAAAAGCAGCCCTGGAAAGAACCCTGGCCTACCCATGGCCCCACCCTCAGTAGAGGATGAAAAGGAAGAGGAGCAGACTCTTGTTTGGTGTAGTGGTTTGGTGAGAGCCTGTTTGGCATAGTGGTTAAGAGTGCAGACTCTAGTCTGGGAGAACCGGGTTTGATTCCCCACTCCTCCACATGCAGCTGCTGGTGTGACTTTAGGTCAGTCACAAGTTTTTTCAGAGCTGTTCTCTCATGAGCAGTCCTCGAAAGAGCTCTCTCAGCCCCGCCTACCTCACAGGGTGTCTGGTGTGGGGAGGGGAAGGGAAAGGAGATTGTAAGTGGCTCTGAGACTCCTTTCAGTAGTGAAGGGTGGGGTAGAAATCCAATCTCCTCCTCCTCCTTCTTCGTAGAGCTGGGTCTGCCCACTTGTGGCAGCAGATGCTCATTGCTGGCCACCTACTCACAGTGACAGCTGCTCACCTCCATTCACCCATTTGTGGGTATTAGGCGGCCAACTTGCTGCAACACCTGCCTGCCTGCCTTTGCTTGCAGTCAAGGTATTTCCAGGGGTTGGCAGTTATTCTGGTTTTCCCCCAGGATCTCAGAATTATTAAGATTCCCCCCTGAGATTTGCCTGTGATGTATTGCCTGGAATGGCTCATTTTCATATGCAAGTTATCATTTTGGGAGGGGAGTTATTATGGCTGAACAAGTATTTGGGAACTGAGAAATCCCCAGATTTCTTCATAGGGAGTTTTCCACACAAAGAATTGTTTAGATCTCTGCCCACAGAAGAACATAAGAAGAACCCTGCTGGGTTAGACCACTGGTCCATCTAGCATAGCATCCTGTGTGCCGCAATCAGTATATTGGGTACGTTGTTGTTGTTCAGTCGCACAGTCGAGTCTGACTCTCCACGACCCCATGGACCAGATCACGCCAGGCCTTCCTGTCTTCCGCCGTCTTCTGAAGTTTGCTCAATTTCATGTTCGTTGCATCTATGACACTGTCTAACCATCTCATCCTTTGCCGCCCCCGTCTTCTTTGACCTTCAATCTTTCCCAGTGGTTAAGTGTATGGACTCTAATCTGGGAGAACCAGGTTTGATTCCCCACTCCTCTTGCAGCTGCTGGATGACCTTGGGCAAGCCATAGTTCTTTCAGAGCTGTTCTCTCAAGGTCAGTTCTGGAAAGGACTCTCTCAGACCCACCTACCTCACAGGATGTCTTTTGTGGGGAGGGGAAGGGAAAGGAGTTTGTAAGCCACTCTGAGACTCCCAATCATCTCCTCCTCCTCCTCCTTCTCAGATGCTCCAGAAGGTATACGAAGCCTCTCCCTGAGCATAAAGGTTGTATTTTTTCATCATGGCTAATAGCCATTCGTGGAACTATGCTTCATTAATTTGGCTAATCCCCTTTTATCAGAGTCCTCATCTAGGCATGGAATAGAATGCGATGATAGAAAATGTGGTGTGGAATGGACTGTACTACTTCAGACTACAAGTGAAGGATTACTTTTTCCAGTTCCCCTAAATTTCTTGTCAGTAGAAAAATAGCACACCATGCAAAAAGCAAGGTTAAAATCTTTTACTTTAATGTGCTAATTTTTAATTGACAGAGAGCTTTTAAATGGGAGAACATTAAAAATGTGATTTCC
>NW_015170278.1:423754-461968 GCF_001447785.1 Gekko japonicus
TGCATATTAAAACCAGGCCTAAACTTGTGGCCTTCGGTACATGTTCAGGTTAATGATGCATTGTGCAATGAAGAATTCGCTTCTGTTTTTCCTGAATCTCCTGCCCCAAGTTCTAGTATTTAGGGAGAGGAAGGAAAAATCTGTCTGTTTTATCCATACCATACTTAATATTATAATTCTGAATCACCCCTGCCCCCAATCACAAAAAAGTGTGTTCCTCCCCCCTTAAACTATAGAGCTTCAGAGTATTTAGCCTTTCCTTGCAGTGAAGGTACTCTAACCTCTAGATCATTTGGATTACCCTTTGCTGTACCATGGTGTGCTTACTGAGCACCCCATGGCCTGTAAGCAATACTAGACTCTCCTCTACATTTCTATAAAGCAGATTCTGGGATATGATTATATGTACAATACACACAAAGGAGATAGGACTGCTAGAGTATAAACCTCTTGGTCGTGATCAGGTCACATATCAGTGGAGAGGAGAGAAAGAGTTCCAACTCACTACCCAACTTTCCCCATCTTCCCTACTCTCTGCTGCTGAGAGTAGGAGCAACATGCATATGTGCACACATGCGCACACAGAGCCCATGTGTCCCCTGGGTAGTATGGCACCACTTGCCCAGTAGGGAGTCTTACTAGCAGAGACTAGCAGGAACAATTCTGTCCTTTGGCACAATATAGCACATGTCACAAAACCCGTCTCAAGTTACCAGCTGTGGGTACACCAAGTGACCTCACAGCCTGGGGAAAACAGACTTTGTGTGTATAAAGAGGAGAGAGGATATAACTAGGAGGCTTAGATTGTCCCAGGATTGGGGGAGGGGGGAGAGAATTGCAAGAATTTTCCAAAATAAAAGATTCTGCACAGTCCTAACTATCTGACGAAGTGAGCTTTGACTCACAAAAACTTATACCCTGGAAAATTTTGTTCTAGTACTGCAGATTAACACAGCTGCCCACCTGAAATAGTCATAAAGTATACTTTTCCTAGCCTAGAGTTGCTTCACTCCAAGTCTTGAAAGACCTATTTGACAAGTGCTCTCCCACCTATCCTAGGTGGACATTTCCTTTCAAGCTCCAAACACAAGGGACTTCCTCTTCAATGGGTCCACTGGTTTTCTATCACTCATTGAGCAATTGGAATGATGGTCTGAACCAATTGTTAAGATACAACAGCGAGGTTGCTCTTGCTGAGGTACAAGTGTCTTCCAAGGCTTTTTATCCCCTTTTTAAAGAGTAAAATGCAAAGTACATTTCACAGTGCTTTTCCCTTGTGTGTGTTGCATTCTTCTTATCCTCCTTCTATTCTATTGCCAAAACCTTTGTTCTTCAATATGTGTTCTGTCTAATTCGGGTCCCTTTGAAGTTTTTTGTTTAACTTAAGAAAGCTTAATCAGGAATCCTTTAATTATTCTGATTTGAACCCAATTTCAAAATAAAAGTACAAACTTCAAAGGATACTGAATATAAGTGATTGTTAATGCACCGGGTTAATGCACATGTATTTAAACTATGTCAGTTTAAAAATACAGCTTAATCCCCATTGTTTTGTAGTGACATCTCATATAACATGAATTAGAATATAAAAATTAAAACAATAGGGAGGGACAGTACTTAATCATCCTTGGCACTGCTGCCATTATTCGGATTCACTTGAAATCTAATGGCATTATTTTTGTTTCTGATACACAGAATGGCTGTCCTTCCCTTAAGCATGCAGCAATTCATACAATTATCATTATGAAATAATAGCAATAGCTAGAATGGGACATTATGATAGTTAAGCACCTCTTTCTATCCCTTATAGCCAGTTTGGTATAGTGGTTAAGGGAGCGGACTCTAATCTTGGAGAACTGGGTTTGATTCCGCACTCCTCCACATGCAGCTGCTGGCATGACCTTGGGTCAGTCACAAGTTCTTTCACAGCTGTTTTCGAAAGAAAAAGAGCTTTTTCAGCCCCACCCACCTCACAGGGTGTCTGATGTGGGGAAGGGAAGGGAAAGCCACTCTGAGACTCCTTCAGGTAGTGAAGGGCGGGGTATAAATCTAGTTTCTTCTCTTAAATAAATGGGTTTAGACTCCTTCCAGTTTGTGTGCTGTAGAGAGCTATCTGAAGTAGGTTTACTCAGAAGTAAGTTTCATTTCATTCAGTAGTGCTTACTTTCAGGGAAAATATCCTTAAGACTGCAGTTGTAGCCTGCACCCCAATACAACTGCTACTAAATTTTTAACAGTGAGGATATCAAGGGTACTTATTCACTTCCATTTCGGACAGATTGAAATGAAGTTTACTTTTATTTGGAAGTCGGACTTCTAAAGCATGCATAAAATTACAGTCAGAAAACATGCAGTTCAAATGAGAAAGTCAAATTCATGTTGGGTGACTAGTTTTGAAGGTTTTTTACACACTATTCAGGGGGGGGACTATGGTTTTCTTTTGCTTCAAGCACAAAAAGTGACCCTTCTTATATTTCATCTATGTAATACTAGTTTTCAAAAAATTCTTAGAACAACAGAAAGCAGGAGCGGGCTTGTATTTCATGGGTTATGGTCAGACATTGAATAAAAAGAGGGGTGGAGGGAGGATGGTCGGATAGGAGGGGTTTGGGAGGGGTTTGGAGCCGAGGGGCAGTGGTGGGAGGAGGTAGATTGCAGGAAGCCACTCCCAAGGCTGTAATGCAAAAATGAAACACCCGCAGCAGACCCGGGGCAGACTGGCTGGAATTCCTTTTACTGTGAAATTGACAAAAATGCTTCGGAACAGGAAATTCTGGCGGAAACCAGGCGTAAGTGCCAAGTGAGAAATCGGCCTATGTATTCATTATGGTTTGTTATTATTTATTTATTCACTTCAGTTACAGGTGGATTACACAATTAATTAAACACAGTGCAATAGGAACAGTATAATACGTATAGCACTACAATAAAAACTGGATCACAGAACTAGTGTACTACATACAATAAATCCGGATTACAAAACTGAAGAGCAGTGCAATGAAAACACTGTTATGGTTGCCTAGTAACGGCCAAAGATGGCATCTCTTAAAGCTACAGGCACTCTTTTTATCATTGGAGTGGGTTAACATCCAATTTTCAATTATTATAATTACTTTTTTTAGATTTCAGAATTTTCTGCAAACTTGGGATATTTTTCAGTTTTGTAGAAAGATCTGTCTAGTCTGTTCACAGGTCTAATCTCCAGATTTAAAGTATCCTCATATTTCAGCAACTTTGTTATTAGAATATATGATATGTTGTGTAAAGTCTCAGCCAAACCATGGTGATCCCACAGGGTTTCGAGGCAAGGGACGAATAGAGATGGTTTGCCATTGCCTACTTCTGTGTAGCTATGCTGGACATCCAAGTACTAACCAGGGCCATGCCTACTTAGCTTCCAAGATCTGACTAGATCAGACTAGCCTAATATAACTTCAATTCTGGTAACAAATATCTGTTTCCACTCCTTGAATGCATTATATTGCTGGGATATAATAATAGCATTCTGTCAATTGAAGCAGAAAAGAGAGTTTGAAGATATTGAAGCAAGTATAAAATATTCCCTTGGAATAAGGCTGGCACTAAGTTGCTTGATTTTCTCTGTTATAGATTTGCCGCAAGCTCAATGGAATCCGGTTTACCTGTTGTAAAAGTGCCAAAGACAGGACATCAATGTCAGTGACACTGGAACAATGTTCAATTTTAAGAGATGAACATCAGTTGCACAAAGACTTTTTTATTCGTGCACTGGACTGTATGAGAAGGTAAGTTCCTAGTTTCTTCGTGTCGTTCCCATGTGTCAAATCTCTGTTTGGCTTCACAGTGGATAAAATGTAGCTTGGAGTTAAAACTGTGCAATTTGATTTTAGCCTGCTCCAAGTCCAGATTCTCCCAAACATATAATTCTCATGCAAACACCCTGTAGTATGTATAATTAAGTATTACTTAATTAAAAATAGTAATTAGTTCCACCTAGTGCCTTCTGTTAGTTCCTTTAATCAAAGATAAATAAAATGTAGCAAACAAAGTGGAGACAGATGTTAACTGTCATTTTTTAAAATTAAGTCCTCCGCTGTTTGTTTTTTGTAAATAAAAATTACTTTGCATCTTAAGTGTTATGATTCAGAGATTAAAATGGAATTAATCAAGTACAAGTGGGGACCTGTGAGAAACTCAAAGGAAAATTCCCCCACTGGCCACTGCTTAGTCCTCTGGCTTCTGACACCCCCCAGTTAGCTTTCCGTACCTTTTCCTCTCACTGCCACCTTGCTATTCTGCTTACCTACCCAACCCTCAGCACTCTGCCCATGCCCACCCTTGCTACTCTCCCTATCTAACCCCCATCCTTGGCATGCTACTCACTGCCCAGTAGCCAAGGCATCCTCTCCCCTTCCATGAGTGCAAGGGAGTCTAGTGCAGCTGAGGGACTCCTCCTTCCCCCCCCCCAGTGCTGAGCCCGGCAGTCTGGCCAGTTAGAAGCCAGCAGGAAAGTTTTAAGAGGGCAGCTGAGCCAGCAGTTATGGAGGAGTGTGGTGAGCAAGGAGCCTCTTTCTCACCTCCACCTCTGCAGCTGTTGCAGGAGCCGTTGCAGCTCCCAATCACCCCAACCCCAGCGTCGCCTCTGGGCCTGGCGTGGCTCCTGGCCTCCATCACTGGGTGGCCACTGCAGTCATTGCCCCCTGGCTCCCAGCCACTCCCCATTGCCACTACCCCCACTGGGCCCAGTGTGTGTCCTGGCCCCCATGGCCATGCCTACCAATGCTCCTCTGCCCTCCCTTCACCATCTGATGCTTGGAGGAGGACATATGTGCATTGTCTGCACATGCTCAGACAACGGTTTTGTTTGAGGCAAAAAACCCCAATGTATTTTACAACGTTATCAGATTTTTCTGCAAACCTGGGGAATCCCCCACATTTGCAGAAGTATCAGTTTTTAGTCAATATTGCCCCAATTCACAGATTTAGATATCCACAGATGGGGACACACTTTCACTATTCAATGTATTGAAAGTCCGCAGAATTCTTTTTTAGTCAGTATTTAGACTTACCCACAGATTGGGCCACACTCTTGTTATTAGATACATAGATATGTAATTAGGAGATGTAGTAGTGATGTTTTGAGTATCAGCATTAAAGTTAAATAAAAACAATCTTGACCTCTACAGTTTACGTTTTATGTTCAAAGGAAGTGGCATTATATAAGCCATTAATTTACATAATGTTAAAAGTCCCCATCTTAAATATTTCTGCACTTGCTAGCTAATATATCATTAAATTTGACATACCAACATCAAGTTTGAAAGTAGTGCTCAAATGATGCCACTTAGCCACCTCTACCGTTTGTGACAGCCCTTAGTTACTATTTTAGAAGCCTATGTAGGGAGATAAGATTTAGCCTCCCCAACTCTATTTAAAGGTGCGTTCTAAGGGACTGGGATTTGTGGATTTCATTAAGGGCACCCTTACCTTCTCATCCATAGTTCAAGCACTATCTCAAAGGATGAGTAATTGTATGTTCCTCACTCTGGTGAAACAAAATCATTCAACAATCTTTCACTATGACTTTTAAAGCAAGGAAGAATGTCTTTAAAATTTGGACATAGTGATTGATGATTATTCTGGATTCTTTTTAGTACCATTTTATCAACATAAAAGGGGTTAACTATACAGTATCCAGTAATTCACCCTTTGCCCTTCACCATGAAAATGAATTTTGTTTGTTAAAAAGATGCTAATGATACAGAAATAAATCAGCAGAACAGTACAAAAATGCTGATGTTTAGCTTGTTTGGAAATTGCTCATGTATTGTGTTGTATTAATGTTACATACATTTCATACATATCATTATTGCTCATAAATTCTATTTCCACTGCAGCTTTCCAGCCATAGTGGGTGATGCATGCGCTAGCTTTCAGACCTAAACATGCTTTTACTAATGATCCATTTGTTTTTGTATATTTAATCATAGTTCCTATTGAGGATCCACCTTCTCAAGTGTTCTGTGAGTTTGTAATCCATTTGACAGATATAATGCTGTAATATAGCTCAGCTTGGTTCTTGAATAAAAACATTTCAGCCTAAAAAATGTTAGTGCAGGCAACAGAATAGGAAAAACAGAAACATTAGGAACCAATGCAGTGAAAACGACAACTATATCACTCCAGTTCTGAATAACGAACCTATTCACACCAATTGTACCTAAGCACTATGGTCATCTTTAGAGGCCCTGCTTTGGGTACACCCACCTTCTGAGATTAGGTGGGTGACAACACGGGAATGGGCTTTCTCTGTAGCGGTGCCAAAACTCTGGAACTTTCTCCTCATGGAGTTTCATCTGTCCCCTTCTTTTGCCATCTTCCTTCAGCAGGTGAAGACTTTTTTGTTTCATTTGGCATTCCCCCAGGGATCCCTCCTTGCTGCCCAATGGTTTTTATTTATTTATTTATCAGATTTATACCCCGTCCTCCCAGCTGAAGCCGGCTCAGGGTGGCTTACATAAAAGAATGAAAACACATAAGTAAGCAATTTAATCAATCCTAAAACCATATAAAAACAGTCCAACGTTATGAGGTGCTAAACATTAAGTAATACTGATAATAATAATATTTATTTATTTTGTTTTGTATGTATTCAGGGCTCTAGTCGGGGGGGAGCTCTCAGGTACGGAGCTCCGGAAGAGAACCTCTAGGGGGCGGGGCGGTCACGTGGTGAAGCCCCGCCCCCTTCTTTACCCCGCCCTCTGCTTCGATCCTCATTCCGTTTGGGAATGAGGATGAAGCAGGAGGGTAAGTAGCAGGGCTTCTGACACACTTCCGGTGATGTCAGGGGGTGTGGCCTTCTGTCACTTCCGGTGATGTCAGGGGGCGTGGCATATGCAAATAGGTTATGCTAATGAGTTATGCTAATGAGCTCCGGCAGCTCTTTTTCTACAACAAGACCCCTGTATGTATTTATATGTATTTTAGTGTTAATTGTTTTAATTATTTTGGAGGAGCAGTTTTAATGGTATACTATAAACTGTGTCCTTTAGTGGTTTTAAAATGTGCTTTCATTGTTTATGTTTTAATTTGTTAGTCACTTTGGTAGTCCTTTTGAGAGCAAAAGGGCAGGATATTCTGTACCCTGTCAGCCATGTTCACTGAATCTTCAGCCAGCCATACATGCTATAACTTACAGGGTTGTTTTGAAGATAAAATGGATGAGAAAAGACTCATCAGTGCTACCCTGAGCTTCTTGGAGGAAGGGCAGCATAAAAATGCAATAGACCCATTTTCTCTGCACTCTGTATAATTGTAGAAATCATTGTTCCTTCCTAATATAGGTAAAGGTAAAGGTTTCCCTTGCTCGAAAGCTAGTCGAATCTGACTCTAGGGGGCGGTGCTCATCTCCATTTCCAAGCCAAAGAGGCAGCGTTGTCCAAAGAGGTTTCTGTGGTCATGTAGTCAGCATGACTAAATGCCAAGGCACACAGAATGCTGTTACCTTCCCACCGAAGCAGTACTTATTTATCTACTTACAATTCCTTGTTTTCGAACTGCTAGATTGGCAGGAGCTGGGGCCAGAGATGGGAGCTCACTCTGTCACACGGCATTAGGGTCTCGAACTGCTGAACTACAGACCTCCCGGTCTGCAGCTCAGCAGCTTAACTTCTGAGCCACCACGGCCCCTGTTCCTTCCTACCCTTGCCCTAATTATCTCCCCCTCCCTTCAACTACAGGGCCTTTCTTTGTAAGGATTATTTTAGCTGCGTCTTTCTATATTATTCTAGTCAATATTAATTATATTTAATGAAGAAGTAGCCAACATAGAAAAGAAAGTGGGAATTGACTAGAGGGAGGGAGAAGTCCAAACCCTTCTTGCAACTCCTAGTCTCTTTATTATAAGACTGCTGTGAATGTTCATTCTTTGTTACTGTCGTTGAGCACCTGAAAGCTGTAAAGAGCTCATGTGAATGTGCATTTCTGTTTCCTGCCATTGTTTTCTTCTCTGCCAGTTCTTTGGCACCAATTTGGGGGGCCTTCTTCCTGAGGATAGTCATAGGGCAGTCATAGAGCAGTCCCTCCCAACCTATTAGGCATCAGGAACTGTCTGTGGTGCCATCAAAACATTGTGTAGCCAGCCTGATTTTGTCTGCAGGGCAAAACTATTGAAGACAAACTAAGCCAGTTGCCATTAAGATCAGTAATTCCTGGATCTAAATGGATGAACACCTTTGTTCTAGCCCCTAAACATTAACCCCTTTCAGCCCAGCTTTACTCATAGTCATGGTTCAGAGTTTGGCAGTATGCCTGGGATAAAAATGACTAAAATTGTGAAGTGTTTCTTCATACACAGGGGTGAGTGAAGAATGCCAGCAGCATAACAGAACTCCCTGTCCCAGTGGATGCTCCAGAGCAGTAAAGGGGAGTGAAGAAAATTTGGCTCAAGCAGGAGTTGGTTAGCTTGCAGTAATCTCCATCTACCCTAAGTGGCCTTTGCATTTTTAGCGAAAGCATACTATATTCAAGACACTCCTCAGAGATTTTGTAACTTGCTTTTGAGCCTGGTCCAAGATTAATGGAGTGGTTACAGGATGTGACACTTGTGAATTTATCCTTCTGTGCAATTACTCCTGTGAAGTGTTATTGATAAAGCTATGCAATGTATTTCTGAGCTCCACAAACTTCAGGCATAAAAGTTTCTGTTTTCATTTGGAAGGGTAGGGTTATTTTGTGCAGGAGACACTGGGGCTTCAGGGCTTTATTTTTGCAGCTTGAGTTGTGGTCAAGTGACCACGATGCCACAGAGAAGTATGTCAAAACTCTGCTTTGACCAATAATAATGGACAGAAAGAGTCCTCCACACTTTCAAAAACAAAACCCTACAACACTCAACATACCTTGACACTCCAAATGTCAAGAATGGCATGAAGATTATTTCCTATCATTTATTAGTAAAAGACAAACTAAACTCTGTTAATGATTTAATTATCAGTTTGTATTCAAGTGACAGTACAATACCCACCCACACTGTCTCCCACTTTTCCCCACTTTTAAATAGCTGTGTGAGTCATTGGCCAATCCAGACTCTTACATTTGGAAGGCCATTGTTACCTGGACACCATTATTAGACCTTATAAATGCATACAGCAAACATTCTGTTTTCAGTACCTTGGTAACAATACTTGGTTATCTGTGGACACTTTGGAATTCTCAGTTATGATGTTTCTCAGTTATGATATTTGAAAATGTGTTGAAGAGCACTATAAATCTCACCTTATTAAATGTATTCTAACTTGTTTCTTTTTGCAAGGAAGAACAGTTTTGATAACCTTTTCCAAATGTTCAGGAAGATCTCTAGAATCAATGATGTTAAGAGTCAGAGTTGAGGGACAAGGAATAAAGGGGTGATCCTGGATGCTGCATTGAAATGAGAGCTGGAATTACTTCTCAGTTCCACCTAGTAGGATGTGGCAGAAGTAACAGATCAAGGAAGTTAAGCCTCTCATGCTCTGTGGAGATACCAATATGGGAGGGGGCATATAAACCTTTAAATTTTTGTTTGGTGTCCCTGAATTGTAAACACTCGTGTTACTTTCAGGATCACTGACTTGGCACTAAATTGGGTGAGGGCAGCAGAACCATGGCCAGTTCATCCATAGAGGCGAGGTTAGGCAACTCCCTTACGGCGCCATCTCCAGGGGGTGACACTGGGCCTGCCAATATGGACACACACCAGCCCTGCTCACTGGCTGACTCTCCCAGCAGCTCTGTCTGATCGTCCACCCTCCCCCCCAGCGTGCACCATGACGGAATGGAGAAAAAGAGCCCAGTGGCCATGAGGCACCCAGCAGCTGCTGCCTCCGCCCCCCAAGAAACTCCGGCAAGGTCCTGGAGGAGTGGGAAAGCAAGGGCGAGATTTCGGGGCTGCCCAACAACGCCTACAGGCTACAGCACAATGGAGGTGGGGTGCCACCTGTTGCCTTTGTCACCCGCCCCCTGCCACCATGCTGAGGCGGTTTACGCAGCGCCATTGGTGCGGCCTCCTCGCCTCCCCTCCACAACCCAGACTCCAGCAGGCGGTTGGCTCACCAATCTCGTGGCACCTGGCTCCCACTCACACTGCAGCCCTCCCTCCTGCCTCCCCCTGGCACACTGAGCCAGCCAGTTGGCCCCTCCATCACCGCTGCCGTAGCAACAGCCCTCCCTCCTGCAGCCTCCTGCTGCCTGGCCTCTCCCCCTTCCCTCCCACACCCTTTCACGTTCCCACCGTCTAGTCCTGACAAACGAGCCCCCTCCTCCTCCCCCCGGCAGCCCCCCCCATGATGCCCCCATCTCCACCACCCGCACCCCCATGAAGACTAAGAATAGGCTGTCTTTTATGTGTTTCTGTGTGCTAGGTATCTGCCTCTTCTATCTTTCTCCAGATCCCCCTCTCCAGCCCCCAAGCCACAGCGACCCCCCCCCTCTTCACTTGTAGAAAATGGCCACTTCAGAAAGTGAACTCTATGGCATTATACCCCATTGAAGTCCTTTCCCTCCTCAGGCATTGCACAAGTCTCCAGGTATTTCCCAGCCTGGAGTTGGCAACCCTAGTGAATGTTCCCCTAGGAATACAGCCCATTCTACTCTCTCAGAATTCTACCAGGTCATTTGGATTAGACGAGAGAATTGGCTGTCTTTTGTGTTTTTCATTCTTCCTAAAATACATTTATGTTTGAAAATTGGGGGGAGGGGGGGCACCAGAAGGTAGCCTTGCCTAGTGTGCAAAAAAAACCTGTGGCACCGGCCCTGAGCAGAACAACATTGGGTTGGGGCAGCAGTACTGAGAATGAACATGAAAAATGCTTTTGGCTACTCTTCCTGGTCAAGGCAGAAGTATTCAGGTTTTGAGCTTAAATGAAGGGATTTCACTTTATTTTGTAAAGCTAAGTCAATGTATATTGCTGCAGTCTATTAAAATGGGTAGATAGTTCATTAATGGTTTTTATTAGGACATTAAATTAATTGGAGTCACTTTATCAGGACTGGACAAAATAATCCCAACATGGAAAGGATAGATGCATGATCATCACAGATCTAGAGTTGTGTCTCTCTGAATACGGCATTTCTATTTATAATGGATATATGGAAAGTGGTTGAATATCTATTAGTGTGGAGTTCCTGCTTAAAGATATTCCATTATTTATTCACGCGTCCTGAAAATCATAGCATTGAAAAATAGGTTTTCCAAATGAATGACTCCTCTCACTTTTCATGTACCAACTCAGAGACACTTATATACTTTTGTGAAGTATGAGTGCCACTATAGAAATCTAAGTGAGAATTGGCAAAAGGCATATTGAGTTCATTGTAAGGGGACTGTAAGTCTCTTTAAGATATTGGAAGCAGCTTTAATTGAGGAAAATGGATTTTTTCTTTTTTGGGGGGGGTTTTAAATTTTTATGATATAAAAAAATAAAGGAAAATGGATTTTTTCAATACATACCACTGTTGGGGGAGAGAAAACACCAGCCATGGTAAGGGGGTGATCATTTGCATTTTCTGCTTCAGGTTCTAAAATGTGTAGGGCTATTTCCACATTGGAATGATTCCATATTGTGTATTCATTGTTGCTGCAAATGCCTCTGCATTTGTAATCACAATGGAAGGTCCACACAGGGCTATTCCCTCATGGCTACTATTCCCCCACACACCAGAGTGCTTTTTCCCAGCATTTTTTCAAAAAATCTGTAGTAGGTATATTGCTGTAGCGTTATAATGTCATAGTGATATACCAACAACCATTTTAAAAAAAAAAACCTGCTGGTGGCAGGGGTAATAGCAGACAAGTCAGATATGGAGGGAAAATGCCACAAGATACAACCTGGGAGGTTTAGAAATCCACTACTTCCCATTTGCACTGTGGTCAACTCCACTTTTACTCCAGTCTTTCCAGAAAGATTAGACCAAAGTATTTTTGGGAAACATCCTGGGAAACCATGGAAGGAGAATCATTGGAGGAGGGTGTTGTGTGGATGATCCAAAAAACCCCACTCCCGTTTGAGAGCCAGGCCAGAGCAAATCCTTCATTTGGAAGCAATATAAGGCTCTCACTCAGGAATTTTACATTGCTGCTACAGTTTCTTCTAACATGAGTGCTCCTATATGTCTCACACACACACACACACACACAAAAATAGTCTGACTTGAATCCTAAATCGTACAAGTGAAGTCATGCTACAGGATGACAGTTTTCCTGCTTATTTTAGCCTTCTGTGGCCCCTGTAATTGTACTCCTGTGTGTCAGTGGACCTGAAGAAACGGTAGGGGGAAGAAGTTGAGAGTCTGCAGCAGGATGGGGGGAATCAGCAAAAATGGTCCTATTCTCCTCTGCAGATGGAAAAGTTGGTCCATCAGAGGAGCTACTGTACCAACAGAGCAGCATCGTAGGATCCTTATAAAATCACATAGGTACCCTCTAGCCTTATGTGCCAAAGCAGTTTTGCCACAACAAATGGAATGTGACAATATGCTTACACTATCACTTGGCTGGATGTCAAGATTCCCTGGGCAAATGCTGGTTTTTTTCAGCTGAATGTGCTTTTACTGCCCCCTAGAGAAAGTAGCATGATATTTAATCTGACCCATTATTTATAAATTAATTTATAATATTTCTCTACTCATAACCTAAATTAGGCAATATGGAGTTGAACCGACACTGCCTCGCTGAATGGTAACATATCCAGAATACATGGTATTTAAAGTTCTAAAATGGATTTCACGTACATAGTGATACTCCAGGATCTAATGTGAATGCCCAAGCAAAGTGGTCCCTTCACACTATTTTATGTATTTGTTTAAAATGCAGTAATCACCTATAGCACATTGATGATATAATACTTTAATATTGAATGTTCAGGAAATAAAATAATAGTTCAAGAACTTGTCAAATATAAAAGTGTCTGTCTCACACAGTAGTCCTGAAGAGGGTGGAGTTCTTTTTAAAGCACCTTGTCTTGTCTTGTTTTTCCCCTGCCCAGTACTGTAAAAATAAACCCTTTCTGTTTCACTGTTTCTCTGCCTTGGTCATCACGCTCATGTTTTCTTGGCTGTAAAAGGGGCATTTTGGATGGGCTTGAGGGACCGAAGTCCAGGGTGGTGGCGGCAGAAGGTGGAGACCCCCTGGGGTCATGACAGTTGGTATTAAAGGGGCCACTAGACTCAAACCTTGTTCTATTATTCAAACTAGTTTGTAATATCTAGAGATAGGAAGAAATAGGATAAAACAAGTAACCTATTATTCATCCTGAACCTCAGAAATAGGGTGAGCTATCTACTCAGATAAATACACCCTTCCTAAAAGTTTTCTAGATTCTTCCTGCCCTCAAATGTTATCAGGAACCACTGAGCAAAAACTCTCAGAATTTGTATTCTTATCGAGCATATTCTATCCTGATGTAATGGATGTTCCAAAATAGAGGAGTTCACTAAAAACCATGGGAATGTTCATTAACGTGTATTTACCTGTTACTATCAATTCTGAACATTGTACAGTTCCTAATTCCCTCCAACATATAGCATCAGGGCTGGCTTTATTATTAAATTCTTGGGAGATTGCAAGCTAATCTCCACAGCAGTGGAGATCTATTTTCCTTAGCAGTCTTATTTCTGTCACATAGGAGCACAGAATGAGTTTGCTATTACTGTCATACGAGTACATTTTGTACCTGCACTGAGCAACTGCAGTTGAGAAGTTAATTAAGGTAAATTAAAGCTGATAAACTTTTAATCTAAAGGAGAATGTAGTGAGAGCCACCTGTTCTGCCGCCTCCTTTGAAGTTAGGATGGGAAATGAGTGCTGACTAGAGTGCACACACACATGAACACACACTAACATCCTAAAATTGCTTGTTTAGTAGTGGCATAAAATGCAGTTCAGGAGAAGAGATGCTTATATGTCAATGGCATCTCCAGGCAGCTTCATACTGTCCATACAGCAGATACAGTTCAAACAGGTAACACAGAAAGCAGTAAAGTAGTAAAACAATTTAAAAATTGCTAGTTCAGCACAGTGTGCAGAGTACACTTCAAAGTAAATAAGAATATCTCAACATATATCCTCCAATCCAGAATGTCAGGTTTACTCCTCTCAACCCTAGCTGGGGATGTGTTGTTGTGCATGGTCAAGGGTACATGCAACCAGTGGCTCATTTGACAAAAGGGATCAGGCTTCTAATCAGATTTGGAAGAAGTGCTTTTAATGTGGTATATTCAGAGTTTTAATATGGGGAATAATGCACACTCATGCAGTCACAATAATATCAAGCATATGGCAAATATGCTTGATACCAATACCAAATAATGGCATAAAGACATTGAGATGTAAATACTGCAGTCATCCCACAGACACACTAGGTAATGTGTGTCACTCAAGAACTGGAAACCAAGAGACCAAAAGAGGAAGAGGGTGAGGCTCATAACTACCTGTCCAAGCGGATACTCGGCTGGGTCCCATGTACCTGAGTAGCCAATAATCCAAACGGGAAAGAGAGTACACTGCAAAACAAGGCACAAAGGAGCAACCCAGCCAGAGCACATCAAGCATCCACTGCCAGGGCACAAAGCAGCAATCCAAACTGTATTCCAGCTGGAGATCCAGAGGGGAAGAGAAGCAGGGAAGTGCCAATAGGAAGCTTGTCTAGCACTCCATGGGGGTGATATCAACACAAATAAACACTGTGGGGTAGTTCTGGCTTCAGTTATAGGGCTTGGATAAAAACAAAAGATTCTTTTTTCCAGGTTTGGAGAAGACATGGGTAGATCCAGTGAATGAACAGATTGGCTGGAGATGAAAATGGGGCGGGGTTAAAAGGTCCTAGGAATGTTTCCAAATAAGTAATAGAGAAGAGGGAGCTACACTGGAGGCAGTCTTAGTTAATCACATTAAATACCAACCAATCCATAGTTCTCCAGTGTGAATTGAGAACATTTTAATTGAAAAATGCTAGTGTGAATCTAGGTCTTTGTTGACAGGAATATTAATGCAGTGGGATTGTTAACAACTATACTTATATACTTTTAAAGTTTTTAATTTTTTTTCATTTTCAACAATTAACAAATAAGTAAAAAAGAAAAAACATGAGCATGTCTTGATAAAGTAATACAGTACTTTTAAAGTTTATATTCCAAGATCATAACATTTGTATGAACTCCAGGAGAGCCTTCCAGCCTTTCAGTGAAAGGGGATGACTTGTTTGGGAAAGAACCATTCAAATCTATTAACTATGTAACCCCTTTATTAGGACACATGGAAATAGTTAACAGAGTCTGTGTCCTGCGTAAATGAAGACCTGCAATGTCAAGGCTAATCCTGTCATTTCTCTGTTAAAGAACCTCTCAGTTATTTGCAAAATTCTTTAAAATTAGGTCAGCAACCCCTCACTACAATGTTAACGTGGCATATTATATGACTACAGTTAATAATTTCATCTATTTCTAAGAACAAAATAACCAACAAAGCAACCTGGCCAGTTCTCATTTGCTTAGAGCAGTCAGGGGGGAGAGGGTTTGGTGACAATCTTTACCTTCTCAGCAGAGAGAGAAGGAAGAAATTTGTTTAATGTTCAAACTGGCCAAAGCCAGTTAGGGACTTCTGTGGCCCAAAATATTGCTTTCTCTGGTCAGCATGACCTATTTTTCTAGCTACATCAACCAACATGTCTGATAGAGAAGCCAGAATAATAAGCAAAGACCAATCTTCCTCTACAAACATTTAAAGGCCAATTATTTAATAGTTTTAAAGTAGTGGATATATTTGTATATTTGAAGGTAGAGGATCTCATAGAATGTAACAGATCGTTTATAATCATTGACAAGTCCTGATTAATGGCCTGTGACCTAAACAAGGGAAGAGGCTTGTTTGTCTCTGAGGCTGCCTTTGTTTCCAGTGAATGTGGCAAAATTAAGCAAATTATGCCTAATCCTGCCCCTTCTCTGCTAGCTCTCAGCCTTTGTACTGGAGATGGCACAAAACTCATTTTCTGTATTTCATTTGACTAGCAGAGAAAAGATGGTTTTGGTGCCTACAGTGTGTGTGTGGGAGGGGAGAGGACAACAAATTGGAGGCCTGATAGCAACAGATGAGGAACCTAGTTTGTATCCAGGCTTATTTTATACAGGAATATTTTAACAACTTTCTCATTAACACTTTTAAATCATGGATATGTAATGCTGACTGTATTCCTATTCCAAAGAATATCATCATCATTGCTTTATTACAGTTCGTAACTAGCGCAAAACACTCCAAACATATCAAAACCTGAAAATTTAGATACTAATGTAGAAACATTTACAAATAATTAGAATGAAATATCATACAATCTATATCTGTATCACACCTTTACATACTGTTTATGAATTCTGTAAGTTGCTGCTAAAAATTTGGCACACGCCAACGTGATCTCTGGATTAGAATCTGATAGAAGCATATTGCTTATTACAATATTTGAGAAACCAGAAAAGTTTTCCTGTATAGGCTGATTAAATCTATCTCGTATTTGATTGTAATACCCACAACTAAGCAGAATATGTGTGATCGTATCCACTTCTCTAGTACCGCAAAGGCAGACATGCTCAACCATCGGTGTCTTTCTATAGCAGCCCTCTACCACTTCTGAGGGGAAACCATTATAACAGGCCATAGAAAAGGCCCTTCGATGAGATGGAATATCCAGTTTTGACAAGTATGAAGCTAGGGAAACAGTATATTTTGTTCGAGGTGGGGCTAAAAAATTTGGAACCCTGGCAATGTCATTCTGTCTCTCTACATCAAATATTCTCTGCTTGACTAGGGCCCTGGCTTGATTTACAGCCATTATCTGCAAGGACTTGGGAGAGAAGCCAAGCATAGATAGCTTCTGATGTATAGCTCTAATCCAGCAGGAACTGTGCCTATCCTTCAAAATTAAGGAAGTAAGATCTGCTGGGCGATGATTTAACTTGAGCCAGGTGTTGCTTGAATTGAGGCTTATCCTAGCTTCTGTTCTTATCATTCCCAATTCCAGGCGCATGATGGCGTTAGAAACACTTTTAGGAAACTGAAATATAGCTCTCAGGAATTTTGATTGTATTTTCTTGAGAGATGAAAAAACTTGATGATACTGGACCCAATGTTGTCCCATACAAGAGTTGGGGTACAGTTTTAGCAAGAAATAATTTGAGGGCCGCTGGTATATATTGATCCCCTTTTGCATTAAAAAATCTAACGATACCTTGTGAGGATTTATACCCAGAGTTTGTGACATACTGGTGGTGGGCCTTTTTTGTCCCTGAAGAATGGATCATAACCCCTAGGTATTTATAGGTTGCTTCTTGTTGTAGCTCAGGGGTCATTTCGTAGAAAAAGAGGTGCGGGAGCTCATTAGCATAACTTATTTGCATATGCCACACCCCCTGACATCACTGGAAGTGTGTCAGAAGGCAACACCCACCGCTCAGGCTCCACTGGACTGTTTTCGATTCCTAGATATTGGGGGGGGGACATGCAGATCTGTCCTTGCAGAGGAGGGAGAGCTTGTACCTGAATAAAACTTGGTCTTAAAGGTGCCACTGGACTGTTTTGGACCGAGGGAGGGACAGGGGGGCTCTGCAACTTACCTGGCTGCTTCTTGCTCTGACTGAGGGCTGCTGGGAGCAGGGGGTGGGGCTTGTTGCATGTGCCCACCCCCTGGGTTCTTTACTGCCGGAGCTGCGCTCCTGTGCGCTCCTGCAGAAAATGACCCCTGCTTATAGCTATTTAAGATCCATTCCCAAACTTTAGGTTTTGTACCAAAGTCCATGATTTTTGTTTTTCACTGAGGGCCAAACTGGCAAATCTAGCAGTGCCTCTTGTTTCAATGAGGATAATGAATAGTTGATTTCAGAGTAAAGCTTGCAAAAAAATATTTCCCATTCCGTAGGGGAAGTGCAGGTGTCAATTGACAAGAGATTGTTAGAAAAGTGGATTGATACCAGTTTCCAAAACTGAGTCAAATTATTCTCATTGGAAGATTGAATCACTCTTTTCCAAAGCTTCTTTGTTTCCTCATTTTTTTAATGTCACCATTTTTTATAATGTCTCTTTAATTGTAAGAGGCATTGTTGGGTATATAAGATATCATGATCTGAGGAGTTCTTGTAAGCTTTGTAAGCGTCTTTAAGGTCTCTTTTAGCTTTTTGGCAATGTGTTTCATTTGACTAGCAGAGAAAATATGGTTTTGGTGCCTACAGTGTGTGGGGGGGGGGGAGAAGAGGACAACAAATTGGAGGCCTGATAGCAACAGATGAGAAACCTAGTTTGTATCCAGACTTATTTTATGAAGGAATATTTTTAACAACTTTCTCATTAACACTTTTAAATCATGGATATGTAATGCTGACTATATTCCTATTCGAAAGAATGCTGTTTTTTAAAAATTAAACCCTTCTGAAGTTGCTGAGATTCCACAGGAACTTAAATATTTGTTTTGACAACAAGTGTATTTCTTCTGTTATACTGATGCTCTAGAAAGAAGATATAAAAACATTGAAGTGTAGGTGGGCAGCACCATCTGCATGCAGGTGCTCCATTTTCTTTCCTCAAGCCCCCTGGATTGCTTTGGCAAACAGAAAAGATTGCCAGCCTCACCAGGTGGCATGTAGCCAAACACGCTTGCATAGTTGCGCTTGCTGTCTGACCTGCTCTTTACTGCTCCCTAAGTCCTTGTATGCATCCCAACAAAGAATTGCCAACTGACTGATTTGTGTGTGTCCTTTCCTTTTATACCCTTAGAAGCTCATTGATTCACAGATCTTGAGCAGCAAAAGATACTTGTTTTTTTATGCAAGGGCTAAAAGGACTGATACAGATTTTGCAGTTGCTAGAGTAAACTTAGGATCCTTATTGGTGAGCAAAAGAGCCAGGGTTTCCAGAGTGTAGTGGCACGTTTGGTTGATTAAAGGCTTAGTATAGTGATCCTTTATATTCTCAAAGAACCTGCATTCAAACAGGGCATGGAAGGATGTATCTATCCTATTAATGCCACAAGGGCAGATTCTTTGAGAATAGGGCATATTCAAAAATCTCCCCTGTAAATCCATTGTAGGAATAATATTCAATCTTGCAGTATGTGTCTGTGCCAGATTGAAACAACTATGAGTGGCATTCAATGTAAACTTTTACCAGACAACAAAGGAAAGAAATAATATATGCATTTAGTCATATGCCACGGTTCACTCCTGTCTCCCCGACCCCCACCGTCAAGTCACAGCTTGGTAACGCCGTAGGGCTTTCAAGGCAAGAGAGGAGGCGTGCCATTGCCTGCCTCTGCATAACCACCCTGGACTTACTTGGTGGCTTCCCAGCCAATCAGGGCCCATCGTGCTTAGCTTCCAAGATCTGACCACATTTGGCTAGCCTGGGCTAACCAGGTCCAGGCTCACTCCCATCTATCCATAAATAGATACAATTCTGTGGTCTCCCTTCCAAACTCGAGCCTTCTATTTCTTTACCCAAGCACACAGTCAGCTGGGAAGAATCATCTTCTCCCATCTATGATGGTAACTTGGAAGAGTTATCAGGGGAGCATCTCCTAACTGCACCCACTGAAGTACACTCACATTCTCTTGGCATGGGCACTAGCTCCCACCAGGTAAGCCACTTTAGGCCAAATGCACTCACAGTAATCAGTCAGCAAACCCACAATAATGCCATCTGCCCATGCATTCTTTCTCCTTATCTAGACATTTCAGCTAAGGCCTGGTTTAAATGTGAGATTGGTCAGTGAGAAGAACTTACCTGTGATACGATGCACACACCCAGTGTATCATTTAAACTGGTCTCTCAGCGATGATACATGCAACCTTTTGCATGAATACTCACCATTTTGCTGATTGTTAAAAATTGTCACTGGTGAGCAGATATCCTGAGATATAGGTGAATAAAAGAAGGATAAAAACGTGGTATAGACATAGTCTCCTCATTCCCTCCTTAGTGGCATCTTTTCCTTTCATGCTCTACCCATTAGCTGTGATCCTATACTTGATGTGCTGTATCCCATAGCATTACTATGTTTCTACCTGTTTCTACCCTTTTAGCACTTGTCTCCTAGAAAGGACAAGTCTGTGTTACCATTCCTTCACAGACATGGCTCAGCTGGCAAATGCTTGGTTTCTAAAAATCAGAATAATCTCTAGATATGCTTGACAATGCTAATAAAACTCATGTGGGCCCTGATCCTGGGAAATACATATGCAGCTGGAGACAGCCTCAGTATGGTGGCACACGCCTAACTGCAGGTGATCAGCATTGCCAATTTTGACTGGTCATATATACAGAGATTTAAAGTCTCTTGAAACAAATATTCGATCTATATAGTACATTTTATCCCATCCTTCCTCCAGTAAGATCAGTGAAGTTTATATAGTTCACCTTTCCTTAGTTTACTCACAACCCTATAAGGTAAGGAAAGGAGAGATTGTTCGCGTGTCCCCAGATCACATTGTAAAAGACTAAATACAGCTGCTTTTCTTTTTATGGATCACTCAATTAAGTCTCATTATGGAACCTTTGGAAATGCAGGTGAGAGCTAAAATGCACAGAAAATTCAATTCATACCTAAGATGAAGAAATATTAATTTTGTTCTATATATAAAAATAAATTTTATTGCTATGACCCTGATAAGAGATTAGCAAGATTCTCATAGCTGCCTGTTCTCTTTTAAGCCAGGCAATAGAGATGTTAGGTATTTACTGGTATACAGTAGCATAGTTTTGTTGATGCCAACACATCAAATTTGATTTAGAGCAGCAAATAGTCTCAGTATTTTTAATGACACTGTTCTTTCAGACTTTGTCATGCACAATATCACTTGTGTTATTTATTGTGTGTTATTTGCTTATAAAAAAAGAAATTCTGAGTTGTGCTTCTGTATTAGTAGATACAAAGTCACAGCAAGCATAGCAGGATCATTGTTTTAACCAGCACAACTTTGTTACCTAATGTACGTTACAGAGGGAGTTCACATGCAACACTAAACCATGGTGTGGTATTATGTGAGCAAGCTTCAAGCTTATGTCTCTCCGTCTTCCCTTTGTGTCCTGCAATTTCACCCTGCCCTGTTTCAAGTTAAACCACTGTTTGCTGTTGAGTCCAATCAAGCAACCTATGGCTTCAAACCAGACCTGAAAGTCAAATCTCACGTATACTCTTCACGTCTGCTACAAAAGCAAGCACAAACCATAGTTTGTGATATAATACAAATGATGGCTTACTTCCTGAGAGGTAAAGAGAAAGGGAAGTGCAGTGCACAAGAGAATGTGAGCTCAAGTCTCGTTCATGTTTCACGGTGGAATTATGACTGAATTGGCCTTTCATGTATATTGTCATGTTCTGAGGCCTTCCTATCTGTTAGTTTTAAATCTGTTTAACTGTTGTTACAGCTAATTATGGATATGAGGGTCCTGATTTTATGAAAAGCTAGGAATTACCCAATAAAGAATTCTCAGCTTCCTCACAAAGTTGTTATTTGTGAGGGAAGTTGGTTCAGAGAGTAGCTGTGTTGGTCTGCAGTATAAGAGGTCCATTTGAGTCGTGATGAGAACTTTGACTCTCAAAAGTGTATACTCCCAAAATCTTGTTGGTCTCTAAGGTGCTGCTGGACCCAAATGGAACTCTTCTATTTGCAAGGGAGTTAATGTTTCAGACAGCTTCAAATACATATAGGTTAGTTTACTTCATCACCTTTCATCTCTTTTCATTACCTTTTCATTCTTCACGAGCAGTATGAATGTATAAGTTTAGAAATGTTTAATCTGCTTTTTTTACACAAGGCACTCAAGGCAGCTAATGGGTAAAGGCTTTAAAACAAGACAAAATAACAGTAATATAACCATCTAAAAACAGGTATATCTATCTTTGAACTAGACTGATTTTTTAAACTGAATCTCAGTGAATTTCAACTTTACCTTCTGTTTTGATTAATATGAAACTGATGCATCAAGAATGATGCATTTGTTTATTTCACATTGTCAGTTTTTCTTGCAAGTAACAGGCAGTGTATTTTATTTTTAAAAAATCTTGGAGAATCTGACATTTAAGTGTGTGTTCAGTCCCATTCACTTGGCTATGAGCAGCTGCTCAGGAGACCTGTTCCATTTATAAATGATATAGATAACACCGGGAAAAGGGCATGTGATAAAAAGGAGAGGAATGCTTGAGTCTGTGACTCATCCATTTTTAATCCCTGTGATTGTCTGCAAAGTCCCAGGGGAACATTAGCTCTTGGAGTCTAGGGCTGAGATCTAAGGCACTATTTTAGGTGTGCTCAAAGGATTATGCAAGCCCTGTAGAGGAGGTGTTAGGTTGTTTTTCAGACTTCCATATTATATCCCCAATTTGATTTTAAACCCCTTTTTCTTAAGCAGCTTGCCATGTGCCACAGGAATCAGCTGTTAGAGAGACATACGTGCAGAGGTTTTGATTGGTTCCTTGAATTTTGGCCTATGTCTTTTATGACCTTTTCAGCTTTCAGAGTTGTACACTTAAATCTGCAAATGTTCCTATGTTTTCCTTTAAGTTAATGATGGGATAAGCTGGATTCTTTTTATACCCAGGACCCATAGAACAGAGGTGGGGTGATCTATCTGTAAGCAGCTTATACAAATAGATTCAGGTGGGTAGCCATGTTGGTCTGAAACAGCAGGACAAGCCAGTGGCACCTTTAAGACTTAGTTAGTATGGGATCCTAAGGAAGATGCCATTCAAATGGGAATAGTGATGATAATGACCATAGACAATGTGTCAACCAGACACATTGATCAAAAGCTCAGACCCTTATGAGTGTTCGCTATTTGGAAAACTACTTCCTTCCTTCTGGGCACTGGGATCAACTCCCAATAATTGTGTAGTCAATCATCGCTTTTAGAAGCAGATAAATAAGAGGAGACAGGCATGTCAATTTTCTTTTCCCACTTCCAGTAATACATTCTCTTCCTTAAAATCGTATCCCAAAGTTAACATGAAAGACAGGACAAATAAAAACACTTTTGAATCTTGGGACTTTGCTTAGCAAACAGTTTAACCCTATTGATTTCACTGGGTGACTTGAGTGCACACTCAGAGAGCCAGTTTGGTGTAGTGGTTAAGTGTACAGACTCTAATCTGGGAGAACCGGGTCTGATTCCCCACTCCTCCAAATGCAGCTGCTGAATTACCTTGGGCAAGCCATAGTTCTGTCAGAGCTGGTCTCTCAAGGATAGTTCTGGAAAGGGCTCTCCCAGCCCCACCTACCTCACAGGGTGTCTGTTGTGAGAAGGGAAAGGAGTTTGTAAACCACTCTGAGACTCCAAGTGAAGGGCAAGGTATAAATTCAATCTCTTCTTCTTCTTCCACATTCCCCCCAAAAGAAATGACTAACATAAGCATTGATTCTTCACTTATACCAGTAATCATAATGTTTTAACGCATGCACACACACATTGACAGTACTTGAGACAAGTTATTTGTTTTTTAAAGGGTTTGTTGTTATTTATTCTGCACTTCCACTGTATGTTCTTTTAGTGCTTTAAAGCACAGTTTAACACGATGAAGAAGAGTTGTTTTTTCTCTACCTCAAGGAGACTCAAAGGCAAGTCCTTGTGAACAAATGCAAACTCACATTGTCAAAGTGTTCTCAAATATTGTTGTGAACATAACTCCACCACCAATAGCCACCAATGGGTACATCTGAGAATAGCACGTTGGTCTCCAGGTAATAGGGCAAGCGCACATGGTAAGCCCCTGTGTATGTTGAAACAGTATTTTTCCTGGATCTTCCTATCTTTGTTTTCCTGTCACAGGGCAAGTGGATAAAAGGGAAAGGGAAGAAGCAGTGTTGACTTAAATGCCTTCTGGTGGGGAATCAAGGAAATAAAGAGGCTTGTGATCATTATGTAGTTGTCTCCTAGATGGTAAACCCAGGTGAAAGGTATATTGTGTAGCACTGGCTTTTGTTTCTTTCCTTGGTATACTTTGTCCTCTTCTCCAGGGAAGCTCATTTCAGGCATTCTCAGGAATTGTTATAGTCTCTCCAGGGAAACTCAACTCACACTTTTGAAAACCATTGCAGCTGACAGATGTGGGCAGCTGAAAGGAATGAGGAGACCATCCAAAGCAGCATGAAGGGCAGTGGCCACAGGGCATTGACGTCTTACTCAGCAGACATTTAGCTTTGCTGTACGATTAGATTGGGATTTGTTTGAACCTAAGGAGCTGCGTCTCAGATATTGATCATTCTGATACACCTCCTTGATAACTGGATTTTGAATGCCAAAGGTATTACTATAAATTACTTGATTTGCTGGGCATTAGAGCATAATTTAGTTATTACTTCAGTGCCTGAAACTGCTTCAAAGAAAATAACATTTTTTCTTCAGATAATTGAATACTAAGACAGCTGTCATTTTATAAAAGTCTATTTTGATAGGCCTCAGCTTTGTATTGTCAAAGCAAAGTTTTAAAGGAGTTAAATTCTAAATCCACAGCACATTTCTGCTCAAATACCTGTTTTGCATCAGGAATTCTTTGTCATCTTTGATTGTGGCAGGAGCTACAAAGTTTTGGAAATTAATGTCAGATTAGTATTACATCAGACAAAGTTATTTGTATGAAGCTTTTGACTATTCCTTTTCATCCTTTGCTTCAGCTTTGATCTTGATCCCTGATTTTAAGGACAATTGTGTCCAGTTTATATAACAAGCAACAATTTTCCCTTTTCCTTTGTTAAAATTTCCACATGAATTAATGTGTGCATTTTAAATTCTTGTACACTGCTCTCTTATCCATTAGCCTGTATAAATTAAGGACTTGCAAAATGCACATTTTCAAAAGGTTGAGAATGTATTTAGTTCATCATGAGGTGAAAACAATACAGTGGGAAATAAGATACTACATTCATGCGGTCTTACCATTTTCTACAATATCTAGCTTGGGATTTGGGGGATTTAATTTATCTTTTCTGTCAAGACAGGACCAGGTACTGCTGACAAGTACAAAGTACTGTGACAGATATTTTAGCCTATGTGAACTGAAGGTTTCATTCATGCTCAGTCACATTCACATAAGTTTCTCTGGTTTCAAGGAGAGCTACAAGTACATAATTAAGTGCAATATTTCATCTCAGGAGAAACATATGATAGTCTGATTATAAGGATATCCTGTGGTATTATATTTGAATTTATATAGTAACACTAATTTACTTGGTATAGTAAATGCGGCTTGGCAGGTACTTGAGCCATCATCTGTTCTGTCTAAGGTAGTATTACCATAGTCCTTAACAGAGTTTACTTAATCTTGTGACCTTGCTGGAATATAATTTAATTAAATAGCATAGCAGCCATCTGTCAAAATAAAAATCTAAAATTACCCCTTTCCCTGGACTTTTGACACTTTGGTTTCCATGGATCTTGACTTTCTGGTACTTCCACTGCAATCCTAAGCAGAGTTGCTCCTTTCTAATAACATAAGAAGAGCCCGGCTGGATCAGATCAGTGGTCCATCTAGCCCAGCATCCTGTCTCAAACAATGGCCAACCAGTTCCTCTGGAGAGCCAACAACAGTTCATAGAGGCTGAGACCTTCCCCTGATGTTGCCTCCTGGCTCTGGGAGTCAGAGGTTTAGTGCCTCTGAATGCAGAGGTTCCCCTCAGTCACCATGGCTAGTAGCCACTGAATATCCTCAAAGAATCTGTCTAATCCCTTTTAATGCTGTTTATTCCTGTAGCCATCACTACATTCTATGGCAGCAAATTCCACCTTTTAATCACTCTCTTAAGTCCAGTGAAGCTTAAAAATCTGTTTAGGATTGCACTGATAATATCCCACACTCAGATTCACCTGGGTCAGTCCTCCTTTCCCACTCTTGTGCTTGCTCTGCTGCTCTTTGTTCTAGGCCTTTGCTCCCATCCTTAAGTGTCTGCTTTACCTACCAACCTACTTCTGGGTTTGCCTAGCATTACAGTTTTCAATTTCCCTATCTGCCCCTCTCCTTCCCTTCTGGCAACTGCACAGAATGTCTGCTTTGCTTGGGCCTTTGTTAGGCACTAACCCTTGTTGGCATCATGGTCTTTTGCTTATTTCTTTTGGAGGGGGTGGTAGAAAGACCCCGTGTGTAGTGAAAGGATCCCAGTTCTCCCCCAGCATCAGCAATGTACTTCCCTATCCTCAGCTCTGCCCATTAAAGTGATGGATCACTAGATAGTATAAAGAATGAAACAAATGGAAGAACTTAGGCAAGGTCAAAGAAAACAGGATTAGTAAGATGTTTGCCAGTAATGCATTAAGCATTCCACTTGATCTAAGTCAGTGCAAATCAGCTTTTGACGTTTAGAGCCTCCGTCCCTCCCAAAAGATCTTGACTGCAGAACCTGCATCTCAAGAACTTCAATTACAATTGCACAAAATCTTCATAAGTTTTACATTGGCTGTTAACACATCAGCATTTGCCATGAACACTTTGTTTAGCAAAATGCAGTCTTCTTCATCCGGCGGGTTGCTTGGCTAGCAAGTTCTGTGTCATTTATTTGGCAGCAGTCTTGCAGAAACCTGGTATTGTGTGGAGATTAATTGCTGCGGTCTTGAATAAACCATGCCAGTATTGAAAATTGCAATATGTTCATTTAGCAACATGGGGAGATATTCCCCAGGAATTCCAGGTTGAAACTGTAAAGAATTTATAACTGATAATATTATGAATATGATTCGCAGATCTGTTTGGGATGACTTCATTTCATCCTCTACAGCAGTGTAAATGCAGTCGGTTACTTTTCATTTTTTTGAAAAGCAATTATCTGTTCTAGCACTTAAAATTATAAAGATGAGTCTCTCCTTAATCACATCCCTGTGTCCACTAGTCAGTCTAAGGTAAGCATAGTACAGAAGAAGTACAAACGCAATTTATAAATTAAAAAGAATCTTGGATTGGACTCTTCCTTATTTTTCCTGCTCAGTCTTCTTTCTCACAGTCTGAATGCTGGAAGGGTGGGTGGGAGATAAATTGTTTCTTGGAGGCTTTTTTCTAGTACAACTTTGTGTAATAATGTGGAAAAATATATTTATTGCTATCTGGCCATTTTGCGGTAAGTACTTCTGTAAGCCGGCACCATCCTTCCCTTTGCAAGTTCTCTACAGAGCTAATTTCTTTCCTTGCTCCATCTTGTCATACCCATGCAGATAGTGCACCAAGACATTCCAAAGAATGGGAGGTTGTGTAGGTCTCCCATTCTCCCCTTCAAGCCCTCCTCCATCTCCCAGCAGTTCGGTTCACATGGAATATGGAGTTTGTCAATTGAACAATACAGAGTAGAAAGGCTAGATGAAAATAGGAAAGGCCCACACAGACCTTCCAGCGCAGAGACTGCTTGCAAGTGACAAGGTCAGGAAAGGAAAGAAACAGCGCTCTGTTTAGCTTTAAAGAAGCTCATCTTTGCATAGGTATGGCACCCTTTCATGGTGGAAGGTTATGCTGTTGCAAAAAAGGCCAGCACACAGCAATGATAAAGATCTTCTTACTGTCTCTGTCTCAAGAATATCATGCTGAAAGTCAACATGCTAACATGCTGTTCCACCAAAGCTACTAAACCACATTAGATCCACCAATCATAATTTAAAAATAACGTTGTGACCCCCATAAGTGTCGCGCAATGCGTTCCCAGTTGAACCGGACATTTAAGAAGCTGCAGCACACTCTAGCAGAGTTCCATTCACCAGCCACTCCCAATAGCACACCACATAACACAGTCCAGTGGTAACTATTTACAAGAAGTTTATTTACAGATATATACAGCTCTCGGACAGCATGCTTCGCCAGCATTCATAAATACAGGGGAGAACACTGAGCATAAGCACTCTGTACATTTATACATAGCACAGCCAATCAGCACTGTGCTTAGTCATGGTGACTTAGGCTTTGCCCAGACATGTTCAAACTGGATGAGTCTGGTACTGCACCTCATGACAATCACATGACAACTGTCAGTTAGATCAGGAACATCTAACATCTGAAGCTTGCTATATTGACATGTTATATCAGTTGTATTTAAACAGTGTCAGTGGCATGGATCAAACCACACAGTTCTTCTTGTGGACCAGCATTTCTGCTTGCAAATAGGGTTGCCAACTTCAGGTTTGGTTTGATTTGATTTATTAGATTTCTACCCTGCCCTCCCAGCCTAGGCCAGCTCAGGGCGGCTTACATAAAAACAACATAAAATTTACAGTAATATAAAATAAAATTAATTGGCATCAATTAATACAAATAACAATTCAAAGCCATAAAACATGATAAAGTGCTAGTAACGATGATTCCACAGCAGTTGTTGTTGTTAAGTTCTCTCATCTCGCAGGCGGCTCCTTGATCTTCTTAGATTGTCTTAGGCGGTTAGCTCAGGCTATAGTTAAAGTCCCAGGGGAAACAGGGCTCTCCGACCATAGGCTTTGAGTTGTTAGTAGTGTCAGCGGCTCCAAAAGCCTGGTGGAAGAGCTCTGTTTTACAGGCCCTGTGGAACTGTAAAAGATCCCGCAGGGCCGTGGTCTCTTCCGGGAGCTCATTCCACCAGAGTGGAGCCACCACTGAGAAAGCCCTGGCCCTGGTTGTTGCTAGTCTGGCCTCCTTGAGACTCGGGAGGGCCAGCCGATTCCCGGGCCCCTGATCGCAGCGCTCTCTAGGGGAAAATGTGGGGAAAGGTAGTCCCTCAGGTATATAGGTCCCTGGCCATATAGGGCTTTAAAGATAAGAACCAGCACCTTGAAATGAATCCAGTATGCTATAGGCAGCCAGTGCAATGTCTTTAGCACAGACTGGATGTGCTCCCGAATAGGGAACCCTATCAAAAGCCTGGCCGTGGCATTTTGCACCAGCTGCAGCTTTCACATTTTGGAAATTCCTGGAGCTTTGGAGGTAGTCCTTGGGGAGAGCAGGGTTTGGGGAGGGACAGCAATAATACCATAGACCTTACTCTCCAGGGTGGCCATTTCCTTCAGGGGAACAAATCTCTGTAGCCTGCAGATCAGTTGTAATTCTGGGAGTTCTCCAGATGGCACCTGGAAATTGGCGACCACATTTGCAGAAGGGGAGGTGGAAATTTCCACAAATTCCCCCTTATACTATTCCTGAGGCTTTCCTGATGCGCACAAACGTTTGGGGATTCAGTGGGCTGTAGCAGTAAGGGGGGCACATGGAAAAGTCCTGGTGTGCAAAGTCTGCCAATGAATACAGTGGTACTCATTCTATGACTTGCAGAAAGCCACATCTGCAATCACCATCAACCAAAAGAGCCAGATTGCTACTGTATGCCCTACTCACTACCCAACCAAATGTATACACATATACAATAATAATAAATATATAACCATAAATGTAACCAAATAGTTTTCAGTGCAACGAAAACTAAATCCCACTGACTTATGGCATTCTGTCAGAGATGTGGAGCCAAAACCCAAAAACTGAAATGGGAAGAAAAGCTAGAGATGGCATATGAAAAAGCCACCTGTGGCTTTTGAGCAACGGAGTGAGTACAACTGTACTAATTACAAACCAGCAAGTGTGTATAAACATTTTCCATAGCTTTATGCTTATATCTAAGTTAGAAAAAACCTTTGAACGCTAATAATTCTTAGAACATATTATTCAAATCTGGCATATGAAAAAGCCACCTGTGGCTTTTGAGCAACGGAGTGAGTACAACTGTACTAATTACAAACCAGCAAGTGTGTTTAAACATTTTCCATAGCTTTATGCTTATATCTAAGTTAGAAAAAAACCTTTGAACGCTAATAATTCTTAGAACATATTATTCAAATCTGTAATCAAATATTTAATGACATGGTTAGATTTTTGTGAGCTATTTGAACCCAAATGTTAGCTACTGATCAGTACTGATAATTTCAGGGAATTTATCTGTGCTGGTCTGCAGTAGAAGAGAGCTGGTCTTTGGTCCAGCAGCATCTTAAAGACCAACAAGTTTATCAGGGTATAAGCTTTTGAGAGTCAAAGCTCCCTTGGACAGATAACTGGTAACGGGAGCTTTCACTCTCAAAATCTTATACCCTGGAAATCTTGCTAGTCACTAAGGTAGTACAGGTCAGTGTTGAGTTTGCAACAGGACATTAATTCCTTTGCTTTCTTTTTTTTAAGAACGAAAGAGTTCAAAATATTTTTGTGTCAGGAGGTGCTTAAAGCCAAGTAAAGTTTGGAAAACGGGTAAATAGAAGGAAGCCATTTTGCTGGGGGTTATGAAATGACACCCAAATACTGTGGTTTGCATGTGGATCTCCAGGGTCTGAGCCGAACTCCCCCAATGAAAGGATTCCCCATCCATTTTGAGGCTGGGAAATGCTCTGCAGGCCACGTTGCATCAGAGCTCTGTGTAGCTTTGCATCATCCCTGTTTGTTCTCGATTGTTGTACTGGAAGTCATACATTTATCCATTTATTTCCACTTCATAGCATTTGTGTTCTTCCTTTGTCGGAGCTTTTGTCCTGTGAATGCGTCTTTAACATGCAAAAGAATACCAGCAGCTTGCTTTCACTGGGCACTTATTTTTCTGTTCAGCTTTAAAAGTAGCCTTAAATATTTGGAATGCTTTCCTGATCTGCACACAAAGTAACCCTGAAATAGAATTATGCAGTGTACATTTCTTATTCTGTATGGCCAGCTTTAGTGTATCTGTTGTTGGAATATCTAAGTGTTGCCTTTTTCTTCTATTAAACACTCTTCTTATTTGTTCCTAACTTCCCCTGTTTAACAGCAGACAAACCCAGGGAACACTGAATGAATCGGATGATCCCGAGACAGGCTGTCTAACTGATAACAAGCCAACTTCTCGTCATTTCTATCCTGTCGCCTTGCTGCTTGTCAGCTCACATTTGCTGGTTGTGTGGCTTATTTTAAGTCTTGCTCTATTATTAGCCAAATATCAGTAAACTTCTGTTCCTTTCTTTTCTATGAAACACAACAGCTTAAGATTTTTTAAAAATGTGCTGTATTATTTATACATCTTCATACCTGCAGAATTTGTCCTTAAAAGCCAATGTAAACCTTTTTTTCATATTTAAAAGAAATGAAGAGAGCATACTATGCATCAAGTGGTTTAAGCTGCTTCTTACTCCTAGTAAACCTCTCTGCACTGTCATTAGTTCTAAGAAAGGCAATTTATATTAGTGACTCTGAATCAGATACGATTCTGAGTCACCAAACACGAAATTCATATTCAGGGCCAATTCATACATTTATTTGATGATTTTACCATCTCAAAGGGGACCTGTTTGCAGAAATCACCGTCTCCTCTCTGAAACACACAGATGGGCAACAAGATGTGAAAATTGCCAAGGTGGTTGGTTTGGGGTTTTTTGTTTTCGTGTTGGCCATCTAGTTGTAACCGGCTTATGGCAGCCCCATATAGGGTTTTCAAGGCAAGAGACATTCAGAAGTGGTTTGCCATTGCCTGCCTCTGTGTAGCAACCGTGGTATTCCTTACTGGATTACCATCCAAATACTAGCCAGGGCAGATCATGCTTAGCTTCCAATATCTGATGAGACTGAGCTAGATTGGGCTATCCTGCTCAGAAAAAGATTTACCACCTCAGAAAAAACGTTTTCCTTAGATGCAATAGCTTTGTAGTGTTCACACTGGGAGACCACTTGGAACACTCGCTGCATGGAGGTATTTTTATCTGTGGCGATAATCAGCCCTTAATCAATCAGAAGGTATGAGGAAGTGAGATATGACTTTGCACACACAGAGATTGAATCTAAGGTAGCATGTGTCTCCTGTTGCACTTTAGCAATCATTTGCAACTGGATTTTCCTATGTGGACTGTGTAAAAACCAGTCCAGTTGTGAATGATTGCTATAGTGCAATGATAGTATGATATCTAGCGATGGGCTAGGATGAGAGTTCTGGGGAGGTTAGTTTGAAGGACTAGTTTTCATTCAGCTCTTTGTCATTGTTACTCGCTGGTAGGGTTTTCTGTTTGAGCAGCTAAGTTCACTCTTTTTCTTTGTTGCAACTAACCCCTTTCTGTCAAGCCATTCTCTGGCACTAGATAAGTTATGTTTTGTAACAAAATTAACCTGTTTGTAATTGTTGCTTTTGCTTTCCAAAGCACATTTTATATTCCTTTGAGCAAAGTCTTGTTGGCCTCTTGATGCACCATGGTGGCTCTCGTGGCTTTTGTACTGTATGTGAACAAGCATCCTTTCTTTGTAACACAGAGAGTTGGATCAGGTGGTTAGAAAGCTGTCTTCTTTTTCTTTCATTGCAAAGCTGAACATATTGGAAACAAGACAAAGATAGACATTTCCTTTTCTAATCTATAGGGCCAGACTTAATAAAATGCCTTATCCATAGAACCTTCACATAATATGTGAAGTTTAATGTGTACAGCAGAAACAAATAAAACAATCTGGAAAAATGTTATTAAAAATTTTAAAAGCAAATATATTTCTAAAGTTATAGTAAGAATATATCATAAAGTATTTAATCAAGCCACAGTGCAAGATAAATATAAAAATCCCATGACCTACTTCTAAGGGCAATAACTGCATTGAGCCTGGCCTTGGATCTAATTTTGTAAGATGTATCATCACTTGTGGGGAGGAAAATATTGTAGAGTTGAATCTTTGTTATTTTTACTTCGATTGTTGCCAAAACTCTGCAATATACAAATAAAACATATTTATTTATTATTTGTTTCATGAAGTTGTCTTTTCCCCCCCTTTTCACCAGAGAAGGATGCCGCATAGAGAATGTACTGAAGAATGTGAAATGCAGAAAGTATGCTTTCAACATGATACAGCTGATGGCTTTCCCAAAGTACTACCGACCACCAGAGGGGACATATGGAAAAGCTGACACCTAAGCTTTTAGACAAAAAAAAATGGATCACACAGCCACGTTCATTAGCTGACACAAATTGCTTTGTCTTGTGTGTGCCTCAAATTCAGAGTGAAAGAGGAAAACTACATAGGGGCTATTTTTTGCCAAAATTGTACTGTCATTGGGGGGGGGGGAGTGATAAAGTATGGTAGATCGAGTGCTCTGAAAATTAGCTGTTTGTTTACAGAAACACAGTTCTTCATCAAAACTACACTGTGTGTCATAAGCCAGTCACAATTCAAAGTTCAGTCATTAATCAGATTGAAGACCAAGTGCCGAGACATGGGTGAATCAGTAGAGGTCACTATGAGCCTGGACGGAAGTCATGCCTTGCTCATCTCTGAGTCGATTTAGGATTGATGGCAAAGCAAAGGTGCTGCTCCGCTGTGGTACATAAGAGCATTGATACATTTTGAAAGGAATTTGAATTTTGATTACCTGCAATATACATATATATATTTTTTAAAATGGATATTACATTCTGCTCTTCTGAAGATCTCTGCAGTTTCAGCTGCATATGTTACTGTTAAAACAAAACAATTTTTGCACACTTTACCTAAAGTTTGTTTGTTCATGTATGAGTACCATAGGTCTAATCCAGAGAGGCATGATTGGAGTTCTGCTCAGACAATAGGGATTTCTTGCCTCCTTCTATCCACTGCAGCCCTTGAAAAGCCATTCCTGAGTCTTGGAGGATGCTTTGGAACAATTGGGGATGTGGTGCAGAGGTACACAGCTAGAGAGGAGTGCCTTCTGCTCATTCAAAAAGGCCTTTGGACCACAGGCAGCGCTTACAGTTGCCTTTCAGGATCCAGAGCTCAACCAGCCTCTCTCTAGTATTAGAGAGACCAGTGGAGATTCTTTTTAGTATGACAGGAATGCTTTTTTCAGTCTGGAAGGTATCACATGAAATATAAAGACAGGAGCTACTTTCCGGACAGATGGATATGCAAGTCAATGTAAACCTTGTCTGAATATCAGATTGGGGGGGGGGGGAGATTCACAGGCTGCATCCACAAATGACTGGACTATGATTGCACTATAGCAATCATTTGCAATTGGATTGTCTTGCAGACAAGTTGTTATAGTGGTTCCCAGTAAAAAATTCATCCAGGATATGCTAGTGCATAAAATTGCTACATCTGAAACAATGATATTTCATTAAAATGTGCTCTTTCTCACCATCCTTTCAATGCTAACCAGCAAAGCTGGCAGTGGTGGCTTGAGTAAGAAATGGAATTGCCTCCAACTGAAATGTTAAAAAAAATTCCACAAGCATAATGACCATAGTAGAAAAAAAAATTGCAGGCAGGCCAATAATCGGGTCTTGCAGACAGCTGTGCTCACTGGTAGGAGACTGACACACAAACTGTACAGCTGTCCTTTTCCTCATTAAGATGTGGTGTACATTTGTTTTTAAATTATACAAAAGATGCATATTTAAAGGTGATGCGCTGACCGATGTCTCTGAATTGGTGTAAGTGAAATGCTTTTTAAAATGTTTGCTCTGTGAAAACTGTTGTAAGGATGCAGAATTGTAGAGTTTTCTGAGTGAAGCATTCCCTCTAGTACTGCCATGTTTAAAAGCCATCTGGCGTTTTTTGGCTCATTTTCGTTAAGCTTACATGGATCCCACTGAATTCAATATATTTCATGCCATTGGCTCCCTCAAATGGAGTCAGTGTGTCGTCAGCTACAGTATCATACTATGCAATTTGGGACAATTTTTGTCCTATAACAAAGAAACCAACCAAAGTGTACAGAAAGATGTCAGTAAACATCTATATGTTTTTTGACAAAATATGTCTAAACTGACATATAAAGGCAGGTATAATTTGGAAATATTGAACTACGTATAATTTAGCTATTTTGGAA
Source organism: Gekko japonicus (assembly GCF_001447785.1). Lineage (NCBI taxonomy): Eukaryota > Metazoa > Chordata > Lepidosauria > Squamata > Gekkonidae > Gekko > Gekko japonicus. The sequence goes on from NW_015170278.1 coordinate 458,519, forward strand.
TAATTCATAGCAGTATATGCTATTGTATTATGTCTCTGTGATGTGTATTGTAATAAAATAATAGTATCATATATACTGTAATTATACATAAAGCTCTGGCTGAAGCCAATACAACATTAAGTCAGAGAATCCTTTTTTTTTTTTTTTTGCACTAGAAATTTTAATGGCTTCGGCATTTAGTCATGCCGGCCACATGACCACGGAAACGTCTTCAGAAGTGCTGGCTCTTCGGCTTGGAAACAGAGATGAGCACTGCAACCCTAGAGTCAGATTCGACAGGCTTTCGAGCAAGGGAAGCCTATGTAACCCGGCAGCTCTTCTGCACAAGCCCCATTGAAATGAATAGGAACTGCATTTCTGTTCTACCACACATTTGTTCCAGTGGAGTGTGTGCAGGAGAATGTAGATGAAGAAGACATGCCAGCATGTTTTTTGCAATAATTATATATGGTTCACTCCTAAACTATTGGTTGGATCTATCCCATGCAATTGAGCACTTCCTCTAGCTGAAAGAGCCCTCCATTAATAGAAAAACCACTTCCATGAGCAGAATACCTTTTGATTCTATCCCAGCTTTGGATCCAACCCCTGGTGCTGCTTTAAAAAGCTGAAACTGGGATTGATACTTATAAACTGGGACTGATACCACTAAAGATCTGGGTGACTTTAAAAAAAATGTATTAGCAGTTTACCTACAGAAAGCTGTAATTCTTCAGAACTTATTACAGGTTTTACAAGGAAATAGGAGAAAATCTACAAGCAGCAGTTAAAGTCATGCATTTAGGAAACTGGCTGTGCATTTGTTAAGTATAGTGCATTTTAAATTCTGCTCCTGAAAGATGTTACTGAGTTAGCATATACAGCCGGCTGACACTTCTAAATTATTTAATACTATATAGATATTTCTGCATGCTTAAAACTACCAGTTTCTGTAGTGAATGCATTTTTACAGCACTTCCAATGCCATTAGACTTGGTCTGTCCCTTGTGCATTATTTCTTTTGCCTTTTTTTTCCAGAAAAAGGAGTGATGCATTCAAGTGTGTGCTTCCAGTTGCCCAAAGAACGCTTTAAATATTTTAGCGTACTTTAGCAGGAAGAATGGCGTGTACCTGTAGGTCAGTGTTTGTAGGAAAGCATTGTACATACTTCAAAAACTGTTTCCCTGAAGTACTGATTTTTTTTATATATTGTGTTCATCTTATGGGAGATGAGCCATCTTTCATTTTATGCTACCAGGCACTAAAAGAAGCCTGTTCTCTGAATGCAAATTTATGGATATGTAATATCCAGGTGTTATATCCACTTATAATCTAGTACTTCAAAGCAGAATTTGTTCACAAAGTCCAATAAAATGCAACATTTCAGTATTTGGGCTTCTTAAGTCATGGGAGAGCCAACTACTTTCTGAAACACAAGGAACTTTCAAAAGTAGCCGGTGGGGCAGGAGATGGGATTGCGAAAGCCACTGGGCACATGGAACCCTGTTGGCAAGGTCAAAATAGTTCTCTGACTTTGAAGTGGTCTTTCTCAGCTATCACAGGCTAAGTAAGATGCATTCATTCCCATGAGGACTGTGCAAGAGCAAAGGTCAATGAGCTGTGCCTATAATAGCATTAATCTCTACCATGAAATGTTATATTGAAAGTCCAAAGAACATACACTTTATCTAGGTTGTGGAGCAGGTGGAAAATATTTGTGATAGCTGTCCTCATCTCTAACTTCTGGCCTTGTTGCTTTTTATGCATGCTTCACTTTTTTGCATCATCATTTTGCTTATTGGTTTAGGACATTCAGTCAATTGCTGTATGGAAGCCATATTCAGTGTGCATGTGTGTGTATTTTTATTTAAATAAATATCTCCTATTTTTCATATTTCTGCCTTTCTGCGTTTGACTTTTTTTTCCCCCCATCATCAAAGAGCATGAAAGAATCTGATCCTGGGAGGGGATGAGCAGCATCCCTGCTTTCCAGAATTGAATTGAAAAATGTGTGGTCATCACTGGAAGAATGCTAAATCAAGTGATAACTTGAACATTTGAAAGAGCTGTTACAACAACAGAGCTTTCATGTCTTCTCATGTCGTTTGAAACAAAATTACCATTAATTTTCCCCAAGTTTTTTCCTAATGTTTTCCAGTTTTGATGTTTTAATTCACTTTTTTTAAAAACAACAACAACAACAACAAGTTATCCATAGCTGAAAAAATGTAACAGAACTTAAGAGTATTTTCTTTGTCACAGAATGTGTAACATATGCAAGGTGACTGTCAGTGCCATCCTCTTCTACAGCTGATTTAATAATCACCCACAAGTTCAGTAACAACTATAATAAAGATGCATCCAGGACTGCAAAATGGGGCTACTTTAAGCACAGCTGTAATGCTCCTATTGATAGTGGTAGGTAGTATTCACACATGCAAAATCATGTGCTAACCATAGTTTAGAAACCAAACCATGGATTATGTTCCACTAACAATGGCAGCCCCTGTGGCATTTAGGCATTGCCTGGGGACATAGTACAGGGGATGCAGAGGTGGTCTCCCTGCATGACTGTAAAAAGGGGGCCCCCTTAAGAGATTTGGGGGCCCCTAAGAGGCAGGTTAGGGAGTTCTCTGTCAGCAGGTGGGCTGTCAGTTGCACCCATTTTCTACTTGGTTACTCCCAACAGGTGGTTTGGGGAGGAGGCTCACTGTCATCTGCACCCATAACCCCCATCCTGTGCTGCACCAAGGCCTGAGAAACCTGTGATCAATAAAGCTGAGGCCTGATGCTCTCCCTCTCCAGTGTGTCTGTGTCATTCTTCTCTCCCTCCTTTCAGTCTCATCCACCCCCACCCCGCAAACCAGTTTTCTCAGATGATGTCCCTGAGTACTCCACCTGGCCCAGTTGCTGATACTGCATGTACTGTCATATTGCTGGCCAGGGACTCCAATGGCTGTGCTATCTAAAGGTGTGCCTCCACGGAAACCTTCAGGCTGTTCTCAGCTTCCCTGATCACAGAGCACTTTGCCTAATGCCCTTCTCCATGGCATGTAGAGAGCTACAGGTTGCATGTACAAGCCTTTTCACCAACAGTTTTAGTTTAGCAGATTTTTCTGCTTAGGGCTGTGTGATTTAAAGGAAAAGGGCTTTTGGACCCTTTTTTTTTAACTCACTGGCAGTCTTTAAGCAGCTTCTGGACAAACATTTGTCAGGGATGCTCTAGGCTGATCCTGCCTTAAGCAGGGGGTTGGACTAGATGGCCTGTATGGCCCCTTCCAACTCTGTGATTCTATGACTCTCTGACCTTTCCCGCTGCCAAATTTTCCTGCAGAAAAACCTCCCCACCTTTAGGGAATTGAGGGAAATATTTTTGGTCCTAGGAACAAAATATCTTGCAGGATTGTGTGTGTGTGTGTGTGTGTGTGTGTGTGTGTGTGAGAGAGAGAGAGAGAGAGAGAGAGAGAGAGA
>NW_015170278.1:461982-494102 GCF_001447785.1 Gekko japonicus
GAGATTTCAGCAGGAAAAGGGGCTTATTTGAAAGTAATTTTTCCAATCCATTATACAGTGCAGGATGGATGAGAGGTGCAGTGCGATGTATATATGTCTGTGAGTGGATTGTTGCCTTTAAGGGTAAAAGTCATCAGAAAACAGAAGGAGCAACATTTAAATTGAAGCAGCAGCTGCAGGAGTTAGAAGCTGCAGTCCAATTTGTTGTATACCCATGATCACCTGAGACATTTGCACCCAAAACGCTTGCAAGCTTTTTGTCTTTCCCCCCCCCCCCCACACCCCCCCCCCAATACCCCTCTCCTGTTCCCCTGCTCTGCTCCCATTGTCCCTTGCACACTGAGATTAATCTTCTCAGGCTGGGAAAAAGACAAAGTTCAATAGTGATCTCAGGCTCAATTTGAGATGGATCTATCTCCTCTCTGCTACTGCCATTCATTTTCAGAACTCTGCATTCCTTCCAAAGAGTAGACACTGGTGTGTGTGTGTGCGTGCGTGTGTGCAATAACACTGTACTTAATTGCAAAATCAATGCAATGGGATAAGCCTGTTACACCAACAATACATTATGGGAAAACGAGTATTAACAACCAACAGAAATAGTACAGACTCAGAGTAATACGGTGCTGCCCCAACCCTTGTTCCAAAAGCAAATAAAGTATGATACATCAGCTGCACTCCCTGGGTTTATATAAGCACATGAATACTGTTGTTTAGTAAATATATGCCTCAGATGCAGTCTAATTTAGATGGCTGCAATGCCTACTTCATGTCTACAGATATCCAATTATATTGGATAATATTGTGGTATCTTGAAAATGTGGATAATATCTTGAAAATGGTCGTGTTAAACTTAGGACTCTGCCAGGAAGCTCACTCACAGTGTCATCCCACACAGATTTATACCCATTGATTTCAATGGAAACTGTGCTTACTATAACACAGAGAGTGACTCTGAGAAATTCACTGTCTCAGAGTTCTTTGGAGAAAAATCTACTACTTAGGACTTTGATTCAACAAATGAGGATCTGAGAATTTACAGAAGGGTATTACAATCTGCAGAGAGCAGCCAAGCTGAAACCCCAGAAACAAATTATCCAGAGGGGACGGGGAAGCAATTGGCCCACTCAAGCTGGGGTGCATGTTGGTTTACAACGGCCCCTGCCACACGCAGGGGAAAAGGCGCGGCTTTTAAAAGCCGCGCCAATGTTGACACGGCGCGGCGGGATCTCACGGATCCCCTGGCCGCGCCGCCTTTTCTCCCCGGCGCGATCAAACGCCGGGGAGAAAACACGCCCTACTCGGGGGCCGGCCGAACTGCGCATGTCCGGGCATGCGCAGTTCGGATCCGGGCCGGGGTTGAGCCGGCGCAGGGAAGCGGCGGCGATCAAACGCCCCGTTGCCGCGCCGCTTCCCTTTAAACCACCTAGATAGGTGGTTTAGTTTGCGCCGGCTTATCCCGGGAAAGGGACAGTTCGGCCACGGAAGCAAGACGCTTCCCAGATGTGGTGGTGTGATCGCGCCGGTTTGATCCGGCCCCGAACTGTCCCTCTCCCGGACCAAATAGTCGCGTGTGAACGGGACCCTTATGACACATACTCATGGCTGTAGGATCATAAAGGGGAATCACATGTACAACACATCCTTATGGGTACAGTTCCTTACCCTGCTTGGGATATACACAGAGTTTTCACACATACATACTACTCACTAGAATGGGTGTCTTAGCGAGCTGATGGCAAGCAAAGCCATAATAACTCTCAGAATGTGCACAAATCAAAATTTAGAAAGCTTTTCCCAATACAACTCATAATGCAACTGTGTTATCACTGGGAACATTGCTGCAGGGGCTTGCTCTGTTTTGGTTTGGGTCCCCCCCCCCAGCATTCTTGCATTGTCTTGTAATCAAATGATTATATAAACCAGTAAGCGCTGTGAGTACATGAAACTATTAATCACGTAGAGTAGTCAAATCTAAGAAACATTTTGCTTCACTATTATTTCCAGGGTGCTGTGTAGAAAATAACATTTCTCCTGCCTAATTGCATGTTTTGATAGTCCTTGTCACCTACTGACGTAAGTAATGCAGAGTATTCTTTTACATGCATCTTAAATTTAGCAGCAATTTTCAAGCCTTTGAAAGTTAACTATGTCCAGGTAGTTTCTTTTTAAGACTCATTACATTATTGTATAGATTGGAAATGTTTGCTTGTATCTAACATGGAGTGAGATTTCAACTGTCTCATACTGTGCAAGCTGATGTCTCTGAATCTCAAAAGCAAAACTTAACTGGATTTTCTCACGTTTTGAGCTTATCCCCAAGTGGATTCCTTTTCCTAGGTAAGTGGCTAGAAAATGTGAATATGTGAATAATTTATTTTAAACATATGAGGAGCTTTCAAGCAGAACTAAACACTTACTTTAGACATAAGCAACTTTTCTCCAGTGATAACAATAGAACAATTCAGCTCAGATTTCAGGTACTAGAACGAAGGCCGTGTGGTTCCTGGAGTAACTGAGGGTGAAATTTAGCCCTTGGCAATGTTGTACAATCTGAGAAGGTGGGTAGGGCTTACCTTAGCCCTGTCACATTCACTGTTCCTCACTCTCAAGTTGTTGTTGAGTTCAACTTTATATAATATTGTTCTGATCATTGATGAGAATATTATTGTGTTTACAAATGGCTGATAGATGGACATTAGTTGTAACCTTTTTATTTTCAAATTAAAATGGAACAAAAGTAAGCAAAGTATATGTCTGTGATTCCCCAGTGTGGTGTTCGTGGGTGCCATACTCCCCTCCAATTTATTTCCTAGTGACCACTTGCTTCTTTACCAAAATTCCTCTTTCCCCATGCAAAGAGCCAATCCTGACTCCCCTCCACCTCCTAAGAAAAGGTGTTCCTTCAGAAGGACCCAGGAGTCATCACCTTTGGGTCTGCAGGAAGTGCCCCTTGGAGTGCCCCTTGGCTGCCCTCATAAGAGAAGAATGCTTTGCTTGCAACCGCCACACATTTTTTAACCCTCTTTCAGCAGCTGTTTTGTGATTGGTCCCACCTCCCATGGCAACCATTTACGGTGGCTTCCAATAAGCTGTCTAAAAATACAAAAGTGTCCACAGGCTCAAACCCCTAGTGCAGATAATGGGCTGAATCCAAATAATGGAGCAGGACCCTAAGGTGTCCCCCCAAAAAGGGGGAGCTTCAGCTGAAAAGCTAAAACGTTCATGTTAGCCAGCTGATTTTATATCCAGACGTGCCCTAAAACTTGAATTTGTAAACTTTTTTACTGGTGGAATGGCTTGTAAACAAGGAAAATCAAGTAATTACACTGAAGGAAAAGATACTAGATGTGTTATTAAAGATATGGCTGCTTTCACATACATTTGATAATGTACTTTCAATGCACCTTAGCAAACATTTGCAACTGGATTTTCCTGTTTCACTCAGGAAAATCAAGTTGTAAACAATTGTTAAAGTCCTTTGAAAATACATTATCCAATGTGTGTGAAAGCAGCCTGAGTGTGTAAAAAGTTGAAAGTATTGATCCATATGTGAAAATACTAAAATTGTAGAAAGTTTAGTGCAAAGAAAGCATTCTGGAAGTTTAGATATGCTCCCTGGCTTTTATTACTGCTGATGAGGGTTGAGATAGTACGATTACATTGTTGCATTTGTTTGTGCTTGAAATATTTGATTCATATACCATAATCACACAATATTATCAAGATTTAAACATATCTACTTGTAGCTCATATCTACTTCATCTCTGGCATGACAGATTTTCTATCCCTTTGTATCTTAAAAAAGCCACCTGAACTCCATTTTCATTATATGTCTCCCTAGGCATGGCTAGGTTAGTAGCTCAAGTCACTGTTCAATTTAGCCACTTGGAACAATGTTGTGAGCCACTCACCTTATTTACTAACTAATATTTCTCTTTGAGTTGCAATAAGTTACAGCTACGGCACAAAGACTGGGACCAAAGATGAGTCTGGGACCAAAGAAGCATTTAACACATTGTCCCCTTCAATATTAATGTCTGGACTGATTCCAAAAAGATAATATCTGACCAAAGAATATGCTTCTCCTGAATGTGTGGACCAATCAGTAGACTTTATCACATTTGAGTTGACAGATCAGATGTCTGTGATGTCTTCATTTTGAAGAATAAAAGCCAATGTGATTAATTTTGTAGCAAGAGACACTACTGTGGAAATCTCAGAGAATGAAGTGCACAATAAGTTAGAAGTATGATTACGTCTTTATTGCCTTCCTGTTCTATTCCAAAGGCTCAGAATGGATTACCCAGAAACCTTTATCTACAGCTATTGATATAGTAAGGCAGATTTGCCTAAGGCTGCATGCGACTGGTGCTGGTACCACTGTTTCCCAGATCTATAGGTATGACTGGCATCCCCAGTTAAAAGAGTCAGATAGCAGGTGATGTGAAAGATCCCTACTGGAGACTCTGAAGCCACTGCCAGTCTGAGTAGGCAATACGGACCTTGATAGACCAATGGTCTGATTCAGTATAAGCTTCATGTGTTCATGTGTGTTTCATAGTTACTTGAAGTGATGAACATCCTGACCTTGTCTTTACCAGGATAGTCGGCATAATTTACTGCAGTTCCAGCATACTGTCTTGTGTGATATCCTGTGTTTATTCAAGATGGAAGGAATCTTGTAGGAATATCTGCACTAGATTCAGCACTACAGCCAAGAATGCAGATTCCTTCCCCTCAGTTGGATAAGGGGTTTCTTCTAAGTCAAACTTTCATTCTCTGTTACCAAATTAAGTTATTTCAGCAAACAATACCACAAGGTGGACAAGCTATTTTTCCAGGTGTTTATGGGCCCTGGGACACAGGATGTCCACAGGCAACCTCCATCTTAGAGTTGCTTCCTTCACAGCCAAGCACTGCAGCTATGTTGGAAGGAATAAAATATGATCTATAGGCCAGGTTTACAGATGAAGAAAATGAGGTTCCAAGCATATGAAAGGGAAAGGAATGTGAGGCTCTGGGTCAACTGGGGAAGCTAAGCATAAGACCCTCCCATTTTCAATTATGTTTTTAAAAAGTCAAAGGTATGATGAGTCTTTGGCATGAATCTGAGTGCTCTTGGCCTTTGGGTTTGAGCCTAGCCCTTTTCAGATGATATGTTTCTGGAAACCAGCAACAGAGCATCTGATGCTTTTGTTCTGTACTTTGTTCATTGTCCCAAAACATAACATTGGTCCAGTGTTTCCAGTCAGATGGCAAGCCCTCTGCTAAGCTCAGCAGGGTTCCCAAATATGTCGGCCTGTCTTCAAAGTATGTGTTTTCTTTGTGGGGCATAAAACTGTTAAAATTTCTGCCATAAAGCAATAGCAGCCATTTTGTGTAGCTCTAGTTCCAGTCCTCTACCAAAAAAAACACAACATCCTACCGCAGAGAACAGCTGGTTAAAAACTTGAAGCACCCAATTTATATTTATATATTCATGAGTATGTTAATGGACATCAGCAGGGAGGATGTGCTCCCACACTTTTCCGAAATCAATGGGGAATCCTGCTATATGCAACCCAGTCTTTTTTTCCCCTTTCTTTCTTTCTTTCTTTCTTTCTTTCTTTCTTTCTTTTGCATTTAAACCTAAGTCAAGTCAATTTTTCCGGACATGTAGGTCAGAGCTCTGGCACTTAATTCTTCCTGATCTTCAGCCTGCTGAATTTCACTTCCCACTGTGCTCCCCTGCAGTTTATTTTTAACAGTTAATTTGTTTGGACATCATTAAAAAGAAAATACTCTGACTTCTAGTGGTAATAAGGCACTATGCTGCCTGACAGGCTTTTTAAAAAATGCAACAGTGAGTTGCAGAGGTTAAAGGGACACTGACCTGCACAAACAACTGGGAAATTGAAGAACCACACACCTGGAACTGCCTTTCTTACAGAAGCAGCTCTGAAAAGGCCAACACTCATTTCCTACTTTAAAAACTCTCTAAAATTTCATGGCTATTAGCTAGCAGGAGAAACTGCATCTCAAAACCTGACAAGATTTTCAAAATGGAAAACATCCGTGATCTATTTGTTTTTGAGTCCCCATGGCCTCTCTGAAGTAGTGCTAACTTATTTATTTCACAGTGTCTTGCAAAAAACCTGTTTTTCAGCGAATATGGATTATTAATTTTGGTAATCATACATAACAGCAGGATGGATCTCTGTAGGAAAATCCTTTAAAGCATAATTTAATAGATTGTTTTAATTGAGGAAAGGGTAGTTACTGAGAAAGGAAATATGTGTTGTGATCCACAAACTTATCAGACAATCCATGGTGATTCCACATAATGGGAATCACCCACTCTGGGCTGAGATATTCCTAGAGATTTGTGGGTGGAGCCTGAAAGTGGTGAGGTTTGAGGAGAGGAGGGGCTTCAGGAGAGTACAATGCCATAGAGCCCATTCTCCAAAGCAGCTATTTTCTCCAGGGGAACTGATCTCTAGTCTGGAGATGAGGTGTAAATGAGTTGGGAGATCTCCAGGCCCCACCTTCACAATTAGGACTTAACACCTCAGGTGAATTTTCTGAACTTATAACAAACAGAGACCGTATTTTTCTATGAAACACATTGAATATTTTCATATGTATTGCACTGTTCACTTAAAATTATAAAAACTATAAAATGCATTTGTGAGTAATTATCATGAGTTAGTCTGTCACGGCCATTTGGGGGAGGGTGGTATATACATCTAATTAAATAAATAAACACACTTATTTGGTATAGATGTTTCCGTGATTCTCTCTTTGTTTGGCATGTCCCACCTGGAGTTTGGCAACCCTAATGGATGCACAAGTTCTTACTTCACAGTGTAATATCCATATAGCCTTTCATGGAATTGAAAATGCAGTGCAAGAATTTCTCATCAGGGACTCACTAGAATCTCATGATAGAAAAACCTAAAGGCCATCAACGTTTTCCTACATGGTTCAGTCATCATTCTCAGGTAGCACAAGGCCTAATAATATATTACAAAGTATTCTGGCCTACCACAGGGCCTTTCAATCACAGGTGCATTGTAAGTTCTCTGCTAGGATTTCAGTTCTCAGGTATGAAGGAGCCTGTTTCAGATCAGAACAGTGGTGTGTGCCTGAGATGTTTTCGTGACCTGAAAAGGCACCACTGGTCATTATTTGCCCTGCTGGGGGATCCACATTTAGCAGGTTTTCCCCGATGGAGCACACATACCCCTTCCCCCAGAGCATATTATTTTATACCCTACTTTCCTTCCCAGTAGGGATTTGAAGTTGCAACACCATTCTCCCCTCCTCCATGTTATCCTCCCAGCAACAGTCCTGTTAGATTAAGACAGTGACTGACCCAAGGTCACCCAGCAAGATTTGAACTTGGGTGTCCGAGATCCTAGTCTGACACTCTAACCACTAGACCATGCTGGCTCTCAGAGTAAGGATACATCTTTCAGTTGCTTTGTCTTTCAGTCCCCTATCCCATAGGAACAATATTTTTTGGAGATCAACGGGCTGCAGTGTGAGGGGGGAGGCAGGAAAGTCCCATTCCACTGATGGAAAATTCAGCCTGGATCCAACCAAGCATCTTCTTGGCATCCTGCTGTCCCCTAGTTAAAACTGACAATTCAGAGCCCAAATGACTATGCAACGTTCTGGGACCGCTCTGAAAAGGTCACTCTCCGCTCCTATCCATCATAAATAGCAACATAATGATGCTCTTCTGAGGCTATTTTCTTTTTATCTCCAATAACCTTGGCCTTTTGCAGACATTTAACCTTCAGTACACCTCTCGGCAGTAAAGCGGTGCTGTTGTATCCATGTTTAAAAGCAATTATGTTTTCGCATGAAGGCTGGATTTGCCTATGGAAGAAAGGCATTCCATTTCAGGCTGCATTACCTGAATTTCCATATGAACATCCAAAAAAGAATGTTCAAAAACGGCATTGCACCCAGAGTTCATTTCTTCCCCTTAGATACCAAGCAGAGGCAGGGCCTGTCTTTAAGGCAAAACTCTGTAATGATCTGCAGATTCAGAACAATATTTCAAATTCAATAAGGCTTGGAGGTATAGGCATGTTGTTACCTAATGTACAAGCAAAAACAACCATTCAGGTTGGTGGCTATTGTTCTTCCATTACTGATAGCTATGTGAGGCAGAAAGAAAGCAAAGCTGTTGCTACTCTTGCAATTTCAACTCTGCTCAGCAAGGCCTATCCTGTATTTCCCCTTGAGAATTTCTGGCTAAACAGTGCTCCAAGATTTGGGAGTGAGAAGGATAATCATTGCGTTAACAGCTCCTTTCCCCCTTCCCAAGACTCAAAGTGTCCTTTGTACTTGATACAGTAGCCCAAGTAAATACAACACAGACATATTAGATCTGAAGGTTGCTTATTTGTGGAAACTACCGCAGCTCCATTGGGAATACATGTAAAATCATGGTTCCTCTGTCTTTTAAAGGCAAGCACTGTGGTCCTTTCCACAGTTTCCTGCTACTGTGGATTTTCTCAGTGTTCGATCAAGGCAAAACAGCATCCAAATAACACAGGGCAACAGCAGGCTGAAACCGAGCTGACCACTGAAGGGAGGTAATATATTGCAGAATGGGGGGAAAAAACAGATTAAAAAGAAGATTGAATTCGATTTTAGTGCATAATTGCTTGGAGGACATCGTGGTGAACATGGGTTAAAAGGAGAGTGCAGAAAAGGGCCATCCTCTTCTCTCAGAGCTCTCTCTCAGCCCCACCTAAATCACAGGGTGTCTGTTGTGGGGAGGGGAATGGAAAGGAGATTGTAAGCCGCTCCGAGACTCCTTTGGGCAGTGAAGGTCCTCTTCTTCTTTGTGCTGCATGCAAACTTTGAAGCTTACGCCATAGTAAGCTGGAGGGCTCCAACTCTGCCCCCCCCCCATGGAAGATGAGCACCTTGTTTGGCACCCAGAAGTTTCCTCCCAGAAACTGTTACAGAAGAGCTCAAAAAGAAAACTTGCTATTTGTGGATTCATAAATCCGTTGTTTCACTTTAAATGCAATCCTATGCAGAATTAGTCTAAAAAAATTTATTTCAATGGGCTTAGACTGGAGGAACTCTGCATAGGATTGCACTATCTACAGGCCATTGAACTTTGAGGGTTTCAGTTTTAATGTAGTTTCAGGCCTTTGACTATACCTGTATTTGACAGAATGAGAATTGAGGGATGAATGCTGATTTCACTGTATCGATGGATGAAAATATCCTCAGGGGGGGAAATGAATGCTGACAATACATTTAGCACCATACTAAAAGGGAAAATGTAATATATGTCAAAGTTTTTGTTAGCTCAAAGATATTTACGTTGTGTGTTTTGACAAGTAATGTTCCTTATCCTTATTTTAATCATATGTCCAGTTGGCTTCCACAGTCAATAATTCATTAATTTTTCTCTTCCACTTTTCCACACTTGTAATTAAATTCTTAAAATAACAACCACATCCATCATTAAAATGTTTTTAAAGACCTAATTCTATTAAACAAGACCTTTCAGCTAGTATCTGTTTTCACCTTTCCTGGAAGTCTTATTTAGCTTTACTCACAGTACACAGGACTCCCCAAGCAATGTTCCCTCTAAGCTGTGGAGTCTTGTGAGCAAAAATTTTACTTTGTGAGCTCCTGGGCATTAAAGTTGTGAGCGAGAGATGTGGCTATTGCATAAATTAGTTTGCTCTGGAGCCACACTTCCTGAGCGAAGACGAAAATGTGTGAGCCAGAGGCTAAAAAACTGTGAGCTGGCTCACATTAACTCAGCTTAGAGGGAACACTGTCCCCAAGTCATCTGTTTTATCAAAGCCATCTTTCCATTCACACCTGGGCCTTGATCAGACATTGTGTTTTATGAGCATTGAACATGCTTATATTTAAACCAAAGGTGGTTATACCAAAGAATGTCATCCAGACATTGCACCCGTCACCTTCAGTGCACAGTTGCTCCATAGTTGAGTGTTCACACTTCACACACTGTAACTGTGGAGTGTGCACAGGAGTGCCATTAAAAAAAATAAATCACTGTTTATGCATGCACGTAAGCAGTCGACCACAGCAATTTTCCCTCTGAAAATGCATACGCATTCATGATTAATCACAGCACAAGGATCAGATGTCCAGAAATATGTGGTGAAACTACTTGGATCAGCCGCCACCAGACTTTCTCTGGTGGCAGCAAAGTCGGGGGTGAAGACTAGTGGCCTACAAGTGAGGAATGCTATACAGATGTGGTCATCTGGGCATTCCTGTAAAATCCATCAGGGAGAAGTAATGACATCAGAGCTAATAGCTCGTCTGATTGCAGCCCCGGTCTATGTATGCTGAGCAAGCTGACTTCAGGCTGTCTGCATCAAAAAGCACCAGAAATCACAAAGCCAGTAGAATTCAAGCCCAGCCAGGGTTCTCCATGAGGCAAGAAACCATGAGCTATCTTTCAAAATGTTATCAATGTTTTATTTATTTATTTATTGACTGAGAGACTGTTAACTAACTAAATGGAGGATGGGGGGACTTATCAGGAGAAAGAGGAAGTGTTCCTGTGCAACACTTGTGATGTGGCTTGGGCCTTCCTCTTCCTCTTGGTAAGTCCTCTGGCAACTCTGTTTTATGATCTAGGAGTATGTATGCATGTACTTAGGAAATGTGCATGCCTTTCCACCTCTCCATATCTTCTCTTCTCTTCTTTTTCTCTCCATATCTGTTCAAGGTGGCTCACAATAAAAACAAATTATGCCACTAAAACAAGCCAAGTTAGTACAGCAAAAATAAAAGCAAATCCATAAAAGCATAGCAATAAAAATAAATCAGGTAATAACATCATATAAAACAAATGGCATAGTCTAATATCAACATAAAATAAAATTTATATAATAAAGGAAATATATAAATTATATATCAATATATACATTATATATCAATATATACATTATATATCAATATATAAATTATATTGATAAATCCATCCTAATGCTAGGAGCAGAACATAAAACAGCTTAATTAAAAGCTTAATTAAAGAGAAATGTTTGGCCCAGCACCTAAAGGAGAGTAAACACCAGGTGAGCCTCAAAAGGGTGGGTGTTCCAAAGAGGAGGAGCCACCACTGAAAAATCACTGTCTGTACTGACCGCATACCTTACCCCTGCAGGTGGAGGCACAAAGGGAAGACCTGAGAAAAAAATTCTTAGTTAACAGCCTGTCAGTCAATTTTTAGATCCCCAAACTGCCCCACGTAGTTGTTCTATTGCAAAGTGTAAGTGCAGCCACATGTAAGTAATGTGATTTTTGTAACAGAGCCAGTAAACTCTCCCTGAGACAGTTCGGGGATGAGAAATCGGTGTGGCCAGAGGAGGCTGAGGCTGCTTTTCCCCACACACCAAGGTGGTGATTAGAAAATGGCTGGTGAACATCTAGGAGGCACAAAACTCATGTCACATGTCCGGTACAAAGTCCTCATGTTGTCCCCCAACAAAGATGAGGACTTCAAATGTGTTCATTGGAACCTCATTCGTTCTACCAAACATGAACAGGAGTCTAGTGGCACCTTAAAGACTGACACATTTTTATTCAAGTGTAAGCTTTTACCGACTAGAGCCCACTTTGTTAGAAGCTTATCCTAGAATAAAAATGGGTTAGTCTTTAAGGTGTCACAAAGATCCTGTTGATTTTTACAATATAAAGCCAGTATAGTGCACCAATTGCATTAAAGCAAGTGGAATTCAAAGACTGCAGTGCCTTTTAGAGGCTGGACCACAGCATTTCAGACATAACCCAGTCATGGAATTTACAAATAGGCTACATTGTTTTCAGAGGCACTCACTCAAATTTAATACAGAGTTGAGTATATTTCTGTTCTTGAGCATTTTGAATATATTTCTGTTCTTCCCTTCCTCCAAGTATCTCAAGGAAGCACACAATGTTTCCTCCTCCTCCATTTTATCCTCACAACAACCCTGTATGGTCATTTATCCTGGCACAAGGTCACAAGGCAAGCTTCACGGCAGTGTGGAGAACTGCACTTGTACCTCCCAGATCCTCCATCCATTATAACCATTGCACTACATTATGTGAGATTTCTGTGTTAAGTGGGTCAACTCATGACTTTCTACTTGGAAATATTGTTTACATATTTCTTCATCACTTTTGTAGGAAATTACCTCACATGGTAGATGGGAAGATGGCTTACCATAGCTGGTATTTTTCAAACAGAGATCTTCCCATCCTCTTTTCCACAATGACAAACCTAAGTTCTACAGAAGTTGTTGAAATGTGAATCCGGGAGAATATGTCTAGGTGCCGGAACCCTAGCAAGCTATTTAAATTGGCTACTTTGGGACTGAAGTGAGTGAGACAAGGTGTGATTCTGTGCAGATTTTACATGTTCTAGTCATTACGCTCATGATGAGATGTGTCCTCAGCAATATTTCTCTGCTTGAGATATAAAAATTTCATTATCTACCTGTTGTAGTTGTTATTGATGTGTGTGTGTGTTCAGCATTAATATAAACAAAATGACCTTGTAGCCAAATAAACTTGCAGTCTGTGAAATGGTCCATTCTTTTAAAGTAAAATGTCAGTTCTGACAATAGTTTAGCAAATAATCGATCAATTGTGACCTTGCTGGGCACCGTTTCTTATTGAATTGTATAGTATGCACATTCTTTATATAATACATTATAATCTTTGGTGACAGAACATATAAAATTGACAAGCTTCTTGAATGGATAAAGTCCTATTTTCCCCAATCTCATTTGAATCTGAAAAACAAAAATAGAAAACCATTTCCATTGTGGGGTGAGCATCAGCATGAACACTATTTCTCATCTGTAGACTATCAATTTTTAATACATTGCCAATTTCTTTGGTGACCTGGAACGAAGGCTCAGTAAGGATGTCAAGTTTCAGGCCTTTAAACAAAGTACAAAGTACATGGCTGTAGGGTACAAATTCAGCACCAATTACAGCAATTTATTAATACAAATAAATAACTATTGTAAGATAACAAACAATAACATACATGTGTTTCAGTTCATCAAAATTCAAAGGTTCCCCTCCTCAAGAATGACACATCAAGTGCAGCAATTTCACGTATTTCTTCCAGTGGGAGAGGACACTAAGGCAGTGACAATTCAGTTCACAGCTCCTCATTCAAATCAGATGAGTAAGGCAGTAATAAATCCAGTTCACAACTCCTCTTTCAGATTGCCCCCCCCAGTCAGAATAACGAGACAGACAACAGTTTTGGAAGTAAACATGGGCCACTTTACTAACTATTTAACATAGCATTGCAGCAAGGGACCAACTAAGTGAGCACAGAACAGGCAAGGCAGGCGTCACTCCCTGACCAGCCTCCTTGCCCTTTTCACGGGAGGGTCACCCAGCTCCGGTCTTGAGCCATCGGTTTGGCTCGTGACCAGCAGCCCAGCAAAACTGGCTGCCACCTAGGAGCGCCTACCCCTGAAGCCTTACAACTTGCAGAGAGGAGCCTTAGCCTAAGTGGTTCCCAGAGGTGATCACAATTCCCTACCTTGGACCCTAAAATCCAAAGGCAGTTCCTGATGACCCCCTGTTCCCTAATGGGAAAATGCGGTAAGGTGCTCACCAGTTCCGGTTTCTTGCCCGCACCAACCTGCCAAGTGACCAACCTATTTAGGTGTCGCCACCACAACCAACTATTCAATCCACTGCTCTCAGTGCAAGGTAGGAAAAAACACCTCTACCCATTCAGCCAATACTGGCTAGAAGTGAAAAATTCTTACCTGGCCCCAGTAGACGATCAGCAACAGCCTACACTAAGAACAGGGCGGAAGGGTGGGCGAGCACAAGGAGCAACTGACTTGGGTGGGAACGGAGCTCGGCAGTTTAATGGGGCCGGTTCTGTCCCCACCCACGTCATGACGCAAGGCGTCATGGCTCCGTTGCTTCCCAGCTTCTTTAGGGCAGCAAAGCAGCCCTCCGCGTCCAGCAGCAATGCTGGGAAGCCAGGAGCCGAAAAAGATGAGACGGGTTGCCTGCTTGGGTCCTGTTTCAAGTTGATCTTCATCAGAGTTACTCTTATCTAAAGACAAAACACACTGCCAACCATCAAACCAACAATTACAATGTTTAAAATGTATAATAGCAAGAATTACTAACCTTACCATTCCAAATACAGTGCATCACTACATTTTCAATCTTCAGTTGAGCACTCATAAAAAGATCACACTGGGAAGGCAATTATATACACATTCAAAGTTATGTAATAAAAACACTTCAGTGGTACTTTACAAGATATAGCTGCAAGCCTCTTAATAGATCAAAGACCTCTTATTAAGGTCATTCTGTAATAGCATAAAATATAAGAACTCAAATCATATTTTTCATTTAGGCCTATTGGAGTTAAAGATTGCAAGGTGTATATCCAGTATGACTCTCATTGTTGTAAACATTCAGTAACATCCAGCTGATTATAAGGATGTCTAATCAATTTCTCTGTGACCAAAAATTTAAAGTCAGATAGTCTATGGTCCTCAGCCCTAAATTGTGTAACCAAAGGGGTAACCAACTCTCCCTTCTTTATAGCATAACGATGTTCTGCTATACATACACATATTGGACGAGTAGTCATACCAACATACAATAATTACATGGGCAAATAAAAATATAAATTTCTCACAATCTGAGAAATGTGTTAAATGTAATATATGGCCATCCTTTGGATGTATAAATTCCTGTATCTCCAACAACTGACTACAACTTATGCTTCCTCTACACTTGTAGTGTCCTACAATTGCTACACTGTATTATTATTAATATTATAATTATTATTTAAATTTCTTGACCACCCAATCCCTGAGTACACAAGGCTCTGGGCGATTTACAACAGATTAAAAATGATACAAAATTACAGATTAAGATCAACAGTTATTCTTAATGCAATAGTCTCCAGATGGCATCCATACTTTTAATCAAAAACCTACTCTGTGCTGTTCTTCCGTCTTGTGGCAAGTTGACGTATCATGCTTGAGGAGGAGAACCTTTGAATTTTGATGGATTGAAACACATAAATTATTGTTTGTTAACTTACAATAGTTATTTATTTGTATTAATAAATTGCTGTTATTAGTGCTGAATTTGTACTATACAGCCACGTACTTTTTACTTTGTTCACAGGTCTGCTTGCGGCTGAGCTACTGTCTTGATTGTAAGTTTCAGGCCTTACCTACCTCTTGTGAGCAGCTTCTTATAAAACAAATGTAAGCCAATTAAGCTGCCAAGGCAGTTGCGCGTGTCTGTCTGAAGAATGTGATGGCAGCAGGGCTTTTTTGGTAGAAAAAGCCCAGCAGGAACTCATTAGCATAATAGGCCACACCCAACAGCAGAAACTAATTAGCATATCAGGCCACACCCCGACAACACAGCTCATGAACATATTAGGCCACACCCCCATGTTACCAGAAATTAGGTCATCCAGCCACACCCACCTTTTGCCTCTTATTCTGTTCACCTTGTTTGTCTTCAAAACCCAGGGCTTTTTTTTGTAGCAAGAATCCCTACACACCCCTAATGTAGCCAATCCTAATAAGTTTCTGCTGTTGGGTGTGGCCTATTATGCTAATGAGTTCCTGTTGGGCGTGGCCAACTTGGGAGCCAGCCGGAACTCCGTTCCTGTGCGTTCGTGCCCCAAAATAGCCCTGGATGGCAGCATTTTCCAGATGGACTTCAGTGCAAGGAAACAAGTTGCATGTTTCTGTTCAAGGAGCTTGGCACCACTTATTCACTTTGCATTTTTCCATCTTTGCAGTTGATTGTGCTGGAACAGGAAATCTGAATCTTCTGTAGGACAAAAGGTATCCATGTGCCCCAATCTACAGGCAAGCACAGTGACACAGCAACGCTGCAACTGAAACTGTTTAAACTGATAACTATAAGATAAACTAAGACTTCTCATATGTAATTTACATTATTTAGGTAAGCAGGTGAATGTTTGATTTTCTTGTGGCAAGCCCACAAAGCACTGGATATATTTGTTTTGTTCATCCAGTGAATTCCAAAAACAGTCCTTAGAACTAGATATCTACAAAGTATTAAATTTTTTTTGAAAAGGATTATTTTCTGTGGCTCCTTCCTATCAGTTTACTGGAAATTTGTGAAATATGGCATTTGCTCCTGATGCTATACTATATACGTACAAAGTCCCTAAAGGTGATTGTTGAATAGATACTCTAAAGATGTAGAGACCATGCTAGGCATCACCATATCATTCCACTTTTAGCTACATAAGGACAACTATGTAAAATATAATCTTATATGCATTAAAAATAGAAGAAATTATTTTAACCAATTCACATCAACCAGATATCTAAGTGGTCTAAAATGATGATATCTACATTCTCAAAAGCCATTGAGAGAGCCAACAAAACCAAGAGGGAATTATTGCCCCATCAACTTCTACATACAGATCACCCATTGTATTAAATGTCAAGCACCTTATTAAAAAGGATGAATGAAGAATGGATGCTTCGTCCAGCGTAACTGAAGTTGCTCTTCTGCTACATGCTCAAATCATCTTTCTTAAAAGGGGAAAGTTAGATGTGTTCTAGAGCTGCTGAAGTCATAATGATACTTTTAAAGAAATGGGTGTATCTTTAATACTGGTGATACCCTACTCTGTTCCAAGGAGGTATTGATGGCACTAATCAGTAGCTCATCAAAACCAGTTCTACTACAACCACCCACAGAATCCTGCAGTTGGAAGGGGCCACATAGGCCATTTAGTCCAGCTGTCTGCTTCATGCAGGAAATCCAATGCTGAAGCATCCACATCAGATGGCTGACCAGCTTCTACTTGAACATCTCCAATAATGGAGACTGCTCCCTCTTCCCAAATAACTGGTTTCACAGCCAAACTGCTCTTATAATTACAATTTTTCCTCTAACATTCAAATGATATTGAACTTCCTGTAATTTAAGACCATTAGATCTAGTCTGGTACAGCAGAGAATAAGCCCTTGTCCTCTTCTATGCAATACCCTTCAGGTAATGGAAGAATGCTATCAGGTCTGCCATATACTTATCGAGGCTTAAACATATATTCAGCGCCTTCAGTGGGTCATCATAGGACTTAGTTTTCAGGTCCCTGCCTATCTTTGCCTCTCTACTCTCTACATCATCAGGACTCGAATGAGGTGAATCCTCACTCAACTGATGATAAAGGCAGATGTGTTTCTGTATGTGAAGGAATAGCAATTTAGATTTTGATAGGAACAGAAACAGAAGCAGATAGACTCAGTTGTGACTTTGCTGTAGCTATTGGGGAGGGGCAGGATATTTTTCATGACATCTGATGTGGTATGGTGGATCTGTTGCCCAGTAGGAGTGTTTCTTTATCTCCACCTGCACTCTTCTTGTATATTTACAAATGAAGACAATACTATTAAAATGCCTTAAGTCTCCAGTGTAACACTGGGTAGATTTTAAAATCTGTTTAGCAAAAATGGATGTATTTTTGGTGAATCTACCATAGATGACTGCGGTGGCTCAAATGGTTAAGACGCAGAACTGCAGGCTGTGGAAGGTCGGTAGTTCAGCAGTTCAAGACCCGGGTGCCACATGACGGAGTGAGCTCCCGTCTCTAGTTCCAGCTCCTGCCAACCTAGCAGTTCGAAAGCAAGAAATTGCAAGTAGATAAATAGATACCACTTCAGTGGGAAGGTAACAGCGTTCCGTGTGCCTTGGTGTTTAGTCATGCTCGCCACATGACCACGGAAACGTCTTCGGACAGCGCTGGCTCTTCGGCTTTGAAATGGAGATGAGCACCGCAACCCTAGAGTCGGATTCGACTGGCTTTTGAGCAAGGGAACCTTTACCTTTACCATAGATGGAGTGAAATCTTGTACAGCAAGGTGTGATAAAAAAAACACAGAGAGAAGTTGTTGCAATGTCCTCTTCTTCATTCTTTTTGTTTTTTGAGGGGGCATCAAGTTGCAGCCAACTTATGTAGAATTTTCAAGGCAAGAGACATTAGGAGGTGGCTTGCCATTACCTACTTCTGTGTAGCAACCCTGCTTAGCTTCCAAGATCTGACAAGATCAGGCTATCCTGGGCTATCCAGGTCAGGACATTCATTTTTTCATTCATACCATGAATGAAAACATTAAATACTTCAGTGCCAACTGCTCATTTCTACAATGTCCTGACCTAGCCATGTGCTCAATCCAGTTTCGGCCAGTTCCACATGCAGTCAGGAGAGGTACCTGAGCTTCGCTCCCAAACCCCACAGAAGCTAGGATCCTAGTTCCCAGCCAATCGGGAACCTAGGGTCTCCAGGAATAATCAGTGTAAATAGACCATTCACAGGTGTCGTGTGTGTGTGTGTTTTCCTTGGGGCATATAAGCTGGCCTGCGAGCCAGCTTCTTTGTCTTGTTCTTCTCCGAATAAAGTATGAGAGCGGAGTTCACGAAGTAAGTCTCAGTACTTTTCAATATCTCAGAACAATCAATAAGCTATAGTTCTGGCTGAAGCTACTCAGTTGCCCCAACTAGCCTTCACCCAAGCCCCTCCCAACACTTCCAAGGTGAGTCATAGAGGGGCTTCCTTCTATAGCCCACCTTGGACAGATCTGAGGTGGAAACATGAGAGATGGTGTGTGCCTTTTCTTGTGTTGTTGCCAATCCAGAGTGATCCAAGCTGACTTGGATGACTCTGAGGTAGCAGATATAAGAAGAGGCACACACCTTCTCTCATGTCTGCCATGTCAGACTCCACCCAAGCCACATCAAATGCCTCAGCTCCTATATGCCCCCTTCATTTGGCTCAACAAATCAAATGGCAGTTAGGTTGGAGGGCCTAATCCCCCCCCCCCAGGTGTAAATTCTTTACCTCTTTATACCAAATGTGTAGGCCCAGCTCCTGAGCACAGCAAGCCAGCTCTCTGAAAGGAAAAACTGTGTTGTGATTGTATAGCATGCTGAACTGGATACAGTACTGAATGTAGAAGTGTGACAATTATCATTTAGGAAAGCTCCAGAAGTTTGTTTTTCTGGCTCTTAACAGGCCAATCTCATTTACACACATCTGCAGGAATTCCAAAACAGCACAATTGTGTAAACCCAGCAGCTGTTTTTTTAAAAAGTTGGTTTAGAAAGAAGACAGATGAGCAGGCCCTCTTATTCAATGTATCTCAACCTCTGCAGGCAAAACAAAGAAAACACATGTTCGAAAGAAGAGCAGATTTTACTTTGACACAAGAACTTCTGTGGCAAGTTTTGAATACCAGCAGAGAACAGTAAAGGCATAGAGCTTCTGAGGATGTGCGCATAACTTTCCTTCAGCCCGTTTGCGCCCCCCCCCCCCCGGCAGCTGGGATTAGAGTTCCTGGTCAAGGGGTGGCTCTTCTAGATATGCTTGAACAGTAGCTGACTCTATTAAAAATTAACTGCCTAATAGGAACATGTGAAGGAACAGACTGTGAGAAGCCTAGCCATGGAGTCCTGCAGTGCAGGATTCTGCTGGGGGGGGGGGGGAACAGCTTCTTAACAACTGCTGTCAATCTTATCTGTTTATCAAAGTTATATAAATAAAAGTACATTTCAACAGCCGATCCAAGCAAGTGGGTACTCCAAAAGGGATGTTAATATTGGGATTAAACATTAAAGCAGTCAAGTTCCCGAGGCTGGCTGGATATATTCCAAATTTAGATACTAATAAAAGCAGTCATCAGTTTAATCCTTACACTGCTAAGCAGAGCAAAGTATATTGGATTTAATGCCAGCCAAGCTACAAAGGAGAGGGGGATTTTTAAAAATCATTGTTCTAGTAGCATTTTAAGTGCCAATCAAGACAATGGCTCAGGCATACAAGTTGCATCAGCAAAAGCCCTTCAAATCAAGATGTAGCTTCATTAACCCCAGCATCTTCTAGCAAGCTGCATGAATCGAGATGTAATGTGAGCAGCTGCTTAAGAATGTAAGCAAGAAGAGGTCCTGGTATTCTTATTAATGACACAATTGCTGTCCTCCTACCAGGAAGTATCACTACTCATAGTTCATGCTCTGTTGAATCAATCTTCTCCCTTGAACTCTGTGTCGTAGGTGAGTCCATACCCTCTTCCAGGAGCTCTTCTTCGCTTCATTAGAGACTCCCTCATCCTCTCATTCTGCACATGACAGCATTTTCCTCGCAAGAGAAGAAAGCAAAGGTGCCTCTCCTGCCTGACACCCAGGTTGGCTATTTTTATGCACTAGCCTGAAGGGGTTTGTGTCGAAGACAGGGGAGGCCACGCTGCAATGTCAGCACTGCTCTCAAAGAGAGTTTAGAACAAGAGCTTCAATGCAAGCGCTGGCAGTACAGGAGCATGTATTAAAGTACCCGAAGGAGCATTAACACAAAAGTAAGGTGAAGAAGTGAAGCATTCAAATAGTGCTCGGGGGGGGGGGGGAAAATCCCAGATCAGGCATTCTCGCAAAAGCTATACACTTCAGTGATTAGAATGTGCCACAGTAGAGACCTCAGTTCTCTGCCCTAATTGTGAAACTCCCCCCTCCCCACGTTCATTCAAAAGGGACAGATTTAGATCTAGGTAAACCTGGAAATTCACAAAAATGAAATCTGGGATGGTTGCTGCTACCAGACACTGACACATCACCCTTTCTGTGAAGGTGGCTTCCTCCTGTCCACGGTCTTATGTTGTGAGACCAATGCATCAAAATTAGCTCAGCTGAGTCACATCACCAGTTTTCTGCTTCAGTTCCCCAGTTAGAAACAAGAATTATCGTTTGCATTGCTTTGTGACTAGAAGATAGTTTCAGGTGGATAGCTGTGTTGCTTTTCCGTAGAAGTGCAAGATTTAAGTCCAGCAGGTTATAAGCTTTCAAGAGTCCAAGCTCCTTTCGCCAGATACAGCAGAGGGAACTTTCAGACTTAAAAGCTTTTACGCTGAACCCAAATCTTAGTCTTCAGGACTAGAGGAGTCACAGAGTAAGGGCCAAAATACATGATATGAAATCTATCAGTCAGGACACAGGTTCCCCACCTGACTCACAGTTGCAGAGTTTCCTCTAAGCAGCGCCTCTAGCACACACATTTTTGGTTTAGCACAGGGTGACTTGTTTTGGTGGTGGCCATGGAGCTTCCCCTCAGCTGCCACCATGGCAGGCAAGCAGGATCCGCTCAGCCCCCTTTGCAGCGCTAGGCTGAGCCCACCTGCAGCCTTCCTTGATCCTGGGGAGCAAGCAGCACCCTGGAGGCCATGGGCTTCCTGTGCACCGCCCAAGCCTCACCTCCTCACAAGCAAGAGCTGTGCAGTACTGCCATCCTCAGCATGGCCCTGCTGGGTACTGGAAGCAGAAGGCGCCACAGCAGTGAGAGGGGCTCCGACTGAGCTGCAGGATGAAGTGGCTACCAGGCAGTGCAGGTCAGTTGGCGGCTCTGGGTGGACCAAAAGAGGGAGGTGGGTGGGTGGCACAGCTGCTCTGGCAGTACGCTGCCTCCTGGGGCTGGGGCTCCTGCCAGCTTTTCCTGAGGACATGATCCGGTCCCTGCTGCTTGCTGGTGAAGAGGCGCTCCCTTGGGGCACCCCAGGAAATGTGTGGATATCGGGAGGGTGCTCAGGGAGGTGGTTTCTTCCTCAGTGTATTCAGGGCAAAGCCCAAGCCTGGGGCACCCACGGGAGCAGCCAGTTGCGGGAGGACAGGCACAGTGGAGGATGCACACTATGTGTTGCCCATCTTCAGAAGGCACTGTGCATGTAAACAGCATTCATATAATGGTATCATTCCTGTATCCCACAACAGATTAGTACATAGAGAATTCCTGTAGAGGCTAATTGGTACTTTGGCTCTTCCACATTTGTGCAAATAACCCATAGGTTCAATTTAGTCAGCAACTTCTAATACATATGAACAAATGTTGTAGAACCCAGCTCTCTAACAAGGAGCAGGCAGTGAGCTCCATGGTCCATTTGCTACTTGCTGATTATTCCAAAGAGCATTTGCATACAAACACAGCCACCTTTCAAGTTTCAAGTCACTGCATTCTATCATGGAAATGGGGATGCTGAACATGTGGTGGGAGGATACTGATTCACTGCATGAATCTCATGCTGAAAAGGCCAGAGGAAGGACTAGCAATGATGACCATATACTCTTCATGCTAACCAAGAACAGAAGAGTGCTGATTCACATGTTCTGCTAACAACTCTACTTTTACTTTGACCTGAGACCATTCCTTTATTCGTGGGCATATGAGCATCTTACTTAGAGTTTCCAGAGCCTAGCCATTAATATGAAATTTCTACACTGAGTTGTGGTATATGAAGCTTCTGGACATATGGAGCTCTGGTGGACCAGCATTGTGCACATGCAGAGTGGCCCCCATAACTGAAGTGAATGGTGACTCCAGCTCAACAGCATACTTGTTGTGTGTGGAAGAATATTTGGAGTGTTTTGATACAAGAGAGAACAAGAAGTAGCAACACTGGGAGTGACCCTAAGCAAGTCTATTCAGAAGTAAGTCCAATGCCATTCAATGGGATTTACCCCCTGGAAAGTGTCCTTGGGATTATAGCCTGCTTCTCATTTTGCCAGTGCCTATAACTGCTGTAGACCCTCTTAATAATTAACTCTATGGGTTCAGAAAATATTATTCTTGCCTCACTTTCCAACTAAAATTTATCACTCCAGCCACTAGTTTGAAAGGGTTACTTAGTATTTCTGTGTATATAAAATTCAAAATATCGTTGAGCAGTAACTGCTGGTATCTGAATAAGTAAGACCAGACCGACAATGTACATTGAATTTTTAATTTACATAACACCACCACTGTGAGACTTTTTTTGGTGGAAATTTTGTCTTGATTTTGTCAAAAATAACTTTTGGAATGAAGTTCTAATGAAGATCTAATGGATGGAAATTACAAGGGAGTCGTTACCGGCTAAATATCAGGAGAAACTTCCTAACTGTAAGAGTAGTTGAGCAGTGGAACAGTCTGCCTTGGGAGGTGGTGGATGCTCCTTCGCTGGACGTTTTCAAGCGGAGGCTGGACGACCATCTTTCGAGTATGTTGTAGGTATGTAGGGCTATCTTTCAGCTATGCTCCTGCAGAGTGCAGGGGGTTGGACTAGATGACCTGCAAGGTCCCTTCCAACTCTAACATTCTATGATTCTAAGTTCTGAATACATGACAAAAATTAAATTGCTCGCAGCTTTATTGTGTCTGTTTTTAAAAATAACTTCTGATAATCTGAATTGTTCCAAAATTTTGCATCAATTTCAAATTAGAATTGTCAAAGCATATCATAATTAATTATATTTTATTTTAGACAGTTAACTGCATCATTTCATAGCATGTTTGCAGTTAATTCATTTAAACCATTTGAAATGGAACCTTCCCCCTTCAGCCTAAAAGACTGGAAAGGGGATTTGAACTAGAGTTGCCAGAGTGAGGCTATGGTTTTACCAGAGTGTCCAGTGATTCCTAGAGCTACCCATTGTTACATCTGGGCTGTGCCTGGGTACAACCTAGAAGTGATGTACCAGCACAGAGGCCAACCACTGGAACTTTGATGAACTGCCAAAGACTCTTGCTGGTGAGGTTTGTTTCTTACTTTGTCATAATGTCTAATTCATTATGAGGTTTGTTTCTTACTTTGTCATAATGTCTAATTCATAATATATTAAAAGGACCCCAGTATGAATGATAACAGTAGCAAAATTTAAACATAATAAATTTCTGTAATGAAATTTGACTTGATTCTGTTTTCACTTATAATGTTTAAATCATTCTTAAAACATAGTTTAAAATAATTCATTCTGAGATTTTTACAAGGTTATGGTAATAATCTTCTAAAAAACTAATTTTCATAATAGTCAAATGTAGGCTTGCTCACAATCTTAATGCTAGTAGCTCCTTTGGCTCAAAAAGTTGAATTTCTGCTCACAACACTCTATGGCTTAGAGTGAACATTGGTTATATGGTCAAATGGTGACTACTTTTAAGAAGCTCTCTGTTTGGCTACAAAAGGGATGTGGAGAAAGGGGGGGTTGGGGCTTCCCTCCAGCAGCATTTTTGACACTGGAAACAGCGGGGGGGGGGGGGGCTGTGTGGAAGAGCAAACAGGCCCCCATGCACTATTTCCAGTGATAAAAATGCTGCAGGATGGAAACCCAAAGCCACTCCCTTCCCTGCATTCCATTTGCAGCCAAACAGAGAAACAGAAAGCTTTTTAAATGGGTGAATTCCCATTTGATTTTGTATTGTTTATTTTGGCCCTGAGTTATGAGGATAAATACAGTTAGGGAGACAAAGCACTTTTGTACACAAAATTAGTTCCAGTTAGGAATACTCAAGCACCCACCAATTTAGCTCATGTTCTGTTTGCTGGTCAAAAGCAGGGAGCCGATTTTTTGTCAGCTAGCTTGGCTGCTGGTAAGCAGCTCAAGCCTATTTCATGGGCTGCTTTTCATGTATTCATGCATGCATGTTCTCATACAGCCTTATGGGAGTCCTGGTTCTTTGCCCTACAGACAAGTGCTACACACCACCCTACAGCCAGTTATTTAATTAAAAAGTGAGCATAGCAGTCAATTAGTGATTATAAATAAACTCTGTTTTTCTTTTAAAAGTCACACTCTGTTGTTCATGTAAACTCATGCTGTCAACATTATTTCATGCATATGTGTTTTTGCACAGACATATGAGAGTCGTAGTTCCTTTCCCTTATTTAATCAGCTAACCCAATCAAGTTAAAGAAGTCAATATCCTTTGACTATGACTGCACCCTGTATACTACTTGTAGTATGCTTTAGAAAATTCAGTAGTTTGGCTAACATGCTTTGGAAATCCTACGTGTAGCAGACATTTGGCCAACAGGCAGTTTTGTGGATCAGGGCAGCTCTCACTGTGCCTGTCAGCTTCTTGATCCACAGCCTCTGGCAGAGGAGATAATCCTGATTTAAAAGACAGGACAAAAACCTTTCAACCCAAGCAAGGTTCCCAAGCAAAAGCTGATGCATGCCCTGAAACATCATAAGAAAGTTGTACAAGAAATACCTACATGTAAAAAACCATAGGCATGAAAATATGTGATTCACATGGTTTTGTATTTTAACATAAGAACATAATGAGCCACGCTGAATTGGACCAAAGGCCCATCAGGTCCAACATTCTGTTCGTGCAATGCATGACCGGCTGCCTCTAGGATGGCCCACAAGCAGGATGAGTGCAACAGCATCCTTCCCCAGCCACTGATATAAAGAGGCATACTGTCTGGTACTGGAGGGAGTGGACATCAATCATGGCTAGTAGCCATTGTGATTAGTAGACACGGATAGACCTATCCTCCATGAATTTGTCCACTCCCCTTTTAAAGCCTTCCAAGTTGTCAGCCATCAACACATCCTGTGGCAGCAAGTTTCACAATTTAACTATGCCATTTACGAAGCAGTGCTTCCTTTTGTCTGTCCTGAGTCTCCCACCCTCCAGCTTCAGTGGCTGACCCCAGGTTCAGTATTATGGGAAACGGAGAAAAGTTTCTCCCTGTCCACTCTCTCCATGCTATGCATAATTTTATAAACCTCTATTATTATTATTTTTTAATCCCCTGAAGACAGGGTATCTTTATTGCTGTTGTTACACCTACAAAACTACAGAAAATAGAAAAGGAAAGGGAAAAAAAATAAAAAAACCCCCAGGGAATAAGACAGAAAGTAATAAAAACCCCACACTATGACTAAAACCCCAAGAAAGGAAGGTCATTCATTAACAGTTAGTATTCAGTTAGTCATAAAAATAAAAAAGCGTTTCGTTTAAGTCAATGAATTCAAGGGTTAGTGAGTCCGTTTTAGTAATTATCTATTTTCCTTCTTCAATGTGCACAAAGTCTCTTTCATCTTCTCCTTCAGCTGCGGGTCTTTGACTTCAAGGAAGTTGTCTAGGCCCCCTTAGCCGCAAGTCATATGCATCTCTGGCCGTGCCGCCCACTGCTCCTTCTGGGTCACCATCCTTCTCTTCCAGTGTGTCTGCTTGGCCCCCTCCGCCTGGTTGTTCTTCCTGCTTCGGTCCAAGAAACTGCTTCAACCATTCTTCCGCTTTAAACACCGAGTCGATTTTCTCCCTTTTATCTTTGTATTTAAACATCAAACCTTCCGGATAGATCCAGGAATAGGGAATTTGGTTGATCTGGAGAGTTGAGACAAGGTCCTTGTAGGCTTTTCGTATAAACCTCTATTATGTCTCTCCTTACTCGCCTGTTTTTTCCAAAGTGAAATAAACAGCCAAAGCATTTTAACTGATTCTCCTACAACACTTGCTCTAGCCCCCTGATCCTTTCAGTTGCTCTTTTCAGCACCTTTTCAAGCTCTACACTATCATTTTTTTCAGGTGCAGGGGCAGGATCTGTACACAGTATTCCTGTAAGAACACCGTATGATGTTCTCACTATACATTTATATTAGGGCACTAGTTTTAACCACCCTAAATAATTTGGTGTCATCCACAAACTTGGCCACCTCACTAATCTCTATGGACAAACTGAAAAGCACTAGTCCCAATACAGATCCCTGAAGGATCCTGTTTTTTCCTCCTTTTTGTAGTGTCTTTTTAAAAATAATAATTCCTACAATTAGATATATTTTCTCATGATGCTAAACTCAGTATGTGACAACTCTGTAGAAAAGGGTACTTTTTAAATAAGTGCGTGTAAATTATGTTTAATCAATCACATATTGTCCATATCATACGGGGGAGGAAGCGTGCCGGAGGCCCCACACTATCCGTATTATAATTCAGAAGACCGTACTTTATGTGCTTGTATAGACTCTAATACAACAGTTAATCCATTATAGGCACCAATATTCCTCTCTAGATGCCTATGCATGTTCTCTGAGTTGGTTCCAGTGTAGGAAGCATACCCACACGTACATTCTTCAGAAAGCATATTTGTTCTCTAAACCAAAATGAATGTGCAGTTTGCAAAAGCCAGAGCCACCTATGTGCATTGGAGTGCACATGACATTCTGGGTCTCACAAAACATGTACAAAGTTCATTTTATTTACATCCTTCCTGCCTTCCATTGTGGAATTCAAGCCAGTGGGTAAACGTTTCCCAGGAGGTCCCCTGTCCTGATCAGATTCATATCCGTTTAGCATCAGCAAGGTTGCTGCAACATGCGCCAGCCCACTATATTCTGGGACTCAGCACTTGGGTCTGACATTTGGTGCCCCTTCTCTGTAAACTTCACAAAAGGTACAGGCTTATCTACTAGAATAACAATTAAATTTGTTATTACTAACAGAACACCCCTGTGACTGCAGGGTAGAAATTGTGTGTCCGCCTGTTCACAGCTAAAGTGAGTAGTGGAGGATCTTTTTGAATAAGAACAAAAATGTGGGAAAGGATTCCTTTGCTTTCCCTTATCCTGGACAGGAGGCTACTGCCTCTGTTTTCCAATTCCACCCATGCCAGTCACCTCTCACATTTTTCCTCTTCTGTCCCTTCCTCCCATAGACATGAAATGACATACAGAACTGTGGTCTGTTACACATACATGCTGAATTCTGTATCCTTCTGTCACATGCTGAATTCTGTCTGTCTCTGTCTCTGTCTCTCTCTCCACACATATACTCTACTACAATCTTCTCACTTTCCTGCCCTCCTTCTCTGAGACCTCCTTTTTATGGCTTGGGGGCAGAACACAAGATTTGCAAAAGGTCCCAGGTTCAGTCCTTGGCATCTCCAAATGAAGGGTCTCAAATAATGGGTGTTGCAAAAATCCACTCTCAGCTTGAGACCCTGAAACGCTGCTGCTAATCTAGACAATACTGAGCTAGATAGATACATGATGAAACAGGGCATAATGCCTCTGCATGTTTATACTTACCCACAAGAGACCAATAGCCTGTAGAAAATTAGTCCTTGAACACACATGCACACTGCTGTTTGTATTCTGGATAAAAATCTTGAGACTAAATCACTCCGCGTGGCTTTGGATTTGGCTAGCTGAAGGGCATTTGACATTGCCATACACCTCTCCTCCATTGTACATGCGCAGGACAGAAATGGAAAACTGAAAATGAGTTAAACTGCTGACAGTCAAGGCAGCAAGGATGCACAATGTCCTTTCTGCCAGCTTAACCAACATCTCTACTGTTGTCCTTATAACCTGAATTTGCTGGATGCACACAGAAAACCAATAGATGAGTGTGAAAATTGACTTTATATCATATTTTGAAAATAATTGTCATTAATTGTGTCATTAATTGTCATTAATTCATATCATTTGCATACATGAAGTGTGTTTTCAGGAAACACCTCTTCCTGTTCCTTTCCAGCTGAGTCGTCCATCCCATTCCTCAAAACTGACTATAATGTCAAGAAATAGGAAAGCATTATATGCAGGTGACAGGCCCAGCGGGCAATCACACATTCAGCACATGGGTGTTGCATATCACCTCTATGCAATCCTTGAGGCCTCCGTACAGTTCAATTACCACCTTAAAAGGGGTGTCGCAGTGCAAAACTGGACAGCAGTTCACATGTAACGATTGCATTGAGGTTTCATTCATGCCAAGCTGCTGTCAAAAATGCACATGATTCCTGAAATGAGAGGGTACTCACCCTTGTGCTGAAGATTGCTACTGTAAATAAGCCTTAAGGACTTTCAAAAGGAAGAACAAAAATAATAAGAGCTAGCTCTGAGATCAGTTGCCTCTGACTGAATTAATCTCGTTATGTCACTTACCTTCTCAATCAAATTCAGAAGTTATTGAACTTTTCTTTTTACAAGTTGTAATTTCCCTGCATGAGTTGAAGCAGTGACTTCTCGCTTTGCTGACAGAAAGCATCATTTAATCCCCATTCCCTATGCTTGTCGACAGAGCTAACAAAGCCTGATGAAATATTTGAATTTTGAACACCATTACCCCCATTCCTTCACATTCACTGAACACATGGCTCAGGTGAATACGTACCTGACAAATCTAATTTAAAACTTGCATTTAGCCATCAGGTTTTAATAAATGGCTTGGCTGTGTCCCTTTGTTTTTCCTCTCAGGTATACAGTACATTAGATTACTATAGCACTATAAGTTATAACGTAAATAAAATAGCATATTAGCATGTAAAATTCAATTCCACCCTCCTTAAAATTGACTAGGGATTATATTACAGTGCAAATAAGATTTTGTCTAAATGTCATTGTAATCTCTGCTGAATTTCAGTATTGGCGTGTATTCAGTTAAAGAGGTATTAAATGAAAATACTGGTAAAGTTAACTCGCTTACCTATTTAGCTTTAGTTCTACTTTGTGTTTATGATTGTTGTATCCATTTTGTTTAATTCATGGTTAGCTTATTGTTGGAATCACTTTTTAAAATACATTCATAGGATCACTTTGGAGCATCTGAGTCCTCTGGACTGGGGTCCCAGTTCGATAGATTCAACCAAGAGAGCTAGTGTAGAGATTAAAATATACTGGGAAGACCTAGGTTCATATCCCCCCTCTGCCATGAAGCTCACTGTAAAGTACTGAGGCTGACACGTTGGAGAGTGATTCTAGCTCATACTTTATTTAGTTACAGCAAATCTTGAGACTCCAAAGGTCTTGGAGTCCGGAGTCATGACTAGAACATCATCGAAGAATGGCTGGACTCCTGGAATCCCTTTAAGGAGACAATCCATCAGATTTTGGAAAATCCCCGGTGCCACGCTCACCCCAAATTGCAGGCGCCGGACCTTAAAAGCCCCCCTGTGAGTTACAATAGTTTGCGCCTCGGCTGAGGCATCATCGACCGGCAGATGCTGATAGGCCTGGGCCAAATTCAGCTTGCCGAACATCCTTGCTCCCGCCAAGGAAGCCAAGGCTTGGCTGACCACTGGTACTGGGTACGCGCGGTCTTGCAGTGCCTTATTAATAGTGCACTTATAGTCCACACAGATGCGAATGACCCCATTCGACTTTAATGGGGTGACGATGGGTGTCTCCCAGCGGGTGGGCTGCACTAGTTCTAACACCCCCTGCTCGACCAGGCAGTCCAGTTGGGCTTCTATCTTGGGCCACAGTGCTAACGGGGGCCGACTGACCTTCATCCTTATCGACTGCACCGCAGGGTCAAGGTCCAGGGAGACTGGGGGCCCGGAGTATCGGCCAAGTGTGCCATCAAACACCTCTGGGAACTCCTCGCAGATCATGTTAAAGTCCTGTGGTTGTACAGCGTGGACGCCCGTCACCGCAAAGCCCAGGGGCCCAAACCACACAAGTTCCACCAGGCTAGTGAGCTTCCCTTCCACCAGAAGCAATTCTAAAAGGCCATCAAAGTCTCTGAATTGAACCCTGAACCTGCCCCAGCCCTTGAGAGCCACAGGATTTTTTTGAAAGTCCCACAGAGACAAACCCCCGTGGCTTTTCCAGGAGGGTCCCCCCCTGGGGCAGAGTCTCTGTAGAGTCTCTGCCGAGATAATGGAAAAGGAGGAGCCCGTGTCTAGTTCCATGTGACAGGGGGACCCCTTGATTAATACTGTTACATGCATTTTATTAGGGGCATCAGGGGGCAGATTCAGTACCTGGTGCTGCTGGTGGTTGATGGACAACGTGTACAGATCCAGGTCCTCCTGGTGAGCGTACGTTGCTTTCCGATTTCCACGGGAACGACAGGCATGGGCGATGTGGCCCTGTTTTCCACACGATCTGCAGGCGGCGTCACAGAAGCGGCATGTTTTGCGCTCGTGTGGGTCCCTGCAGCTGGCACAGGACACTTGGGAGGCTTGTGTTCCTTGCAGAGTGGTGGCCCCGGCCTGAGGTTGGGGCTTCCAGTGGCTGGGTTGGCAAACCTGCAGGGCCTCATCTTCATCCGAGTTGTCAGACGCTGCAGCGGGTAGCACATGGTGCAATGCAGATGGCAGCCGGTCCCGCTGTGAGCCCTCATACGTGGTGGACATCTGGAGGGCTCCCTCAATCTTCAGGTCGGCAGTGCCTACCAGTTTGTGCTGGAGTTTTGTGTCCCGCAGACCCCAGACGAACTGCATCAGGATGTTCTCCACTTTCGTGAACCCGCAATCCATCGTGTGTTTGTGGACGCCGGCCATGAAGGCGGCGGCCATCTCGCCGGGCTGCTGGAGGCGCGCTTGGCAGTCCATGCGCTTGGCCATTATTGTGGGCTTCGGCGCATAGTACTCTGTTAAAGCCGTGATGATCTCATCGTAAGTGTTGTCCAACTCAGTCCAGAATGGTTGGCACCTTAAATCAGGGGTCTCCAACCTTTTTGAGTTTGTGGGCACCTTTGGGTTTTTGTCATGCAGTGGTGGGCACAAGCTCAAGATAGCTGCCAGAAGAAGTGGGGCCAACAACAAAATGGCTGCCAGAAGAGGAGGAGCCATCCACAAAACCACAAGCTTACTTTTGCAGGTGACTGGCTGGGGGGTGGGCAGAACCCTCTTCAAGCCAGTTTGGGTGATTTCGCACTAGAGCTCCCTCGCAGCGCAGCCGCCTTTGCCCCGACACAAACAAGTTAATTTCACACCCGAGGCTGCGGGGCTGCATTTGGCCCGTGGCTTCGCCCAATTTCCTCTGCAGTTTCGTGATCCTTAAAAACCAGGATCACGAAACTGCGGAGGAAATCAGGCGAAGCCGCGAGTCATGAAATTAACATGATTGTGTCAGGGCAAACGGCGGCTGCACCGCGAGGCAGCCCTAGTGCGAAATCGCCCTTTGTCTCTTTTCCTTCTGGGCACTGCTGCTCAGGAGGAAAAGAAGGCGACTAGCTGGGGGAGGGGGGAGGGTTTTCCTCCTCCCCCTCCCCCTCCCTTCAAGCCAGTTTGGAATCTTCCATATTCTCATTTTGTCCCTATTGCTTTGCCCCCCCCCCTAATAGGTGACAAAAATCCAGTTGAAAAGGGAATTGAAAGTGGATTGTTTAGTGGGTGTGATCGCAGCCCCCCTGAAGCAGTAGGAACGCACAAGTGATGAAAATCAGAATGCAGAAGAGTCCTCAGTCTCCTTTCCCCCCAGGCGTTACTTCTCAGGTGGACAACAGGGGGGGGGAGAATAGCTTTACTGCCCCCCCAAAAAACCAGCCAGCCTCTTTTTGTCCCCAGGTAGCTGCAGCAGCACAGGGACAAGAGGATGCC
>NW_015170278.1:494138-522825 GCF_001447785.1 Gekko japonicus
TTTCTCTCCTAATCCCCCCCCCCCCGAGCATAACAGCCAGGGCAGCTTACCTTCCACAAAGATGACCCTTGTGCTGTCGTAGGCTTACCAAGTGGCGGCGGGGGATCCGCATGTCTTCACAGGATCCCTGCCATGGGGACGGCGATACGTGTTGCACCGCCGTCGCCAGGATGTGACGCAATGCGTTGCTCTGGCAACGGGGCTGTTTGGAGTCCCGTTGCCAGAGCGACGCGTAGCGTCACATCCTGGCAACGGCGGGTGCAACACGTGTCACCGTCCCCGCAGCAGGGATCCTGTGAAGACATGTGGATCCCTCGCCGCCACTTGGTAAGCCTAGTGCTGTGGCTGCCCAGTCACTGCTGAAGCAATTTTTTCCCATCAAAGCAAACTGCAACTGGACCCTCCCACTTCCTGCAAATGCTCAGCAGGCACAAGAAAAGGTGTCTAAGGGTGCCCTAGTACCCATGGCCTAAATGTTGGGGACCCCTGCCTTAAATCCTGGGATAAATCTTCCACCCACCAGTAGCACTTCCATTTTGTTGCCATTTGTTCAGAGCTGGGGGGGGAGTGTCTAATGAAGGCCCGTGGGATGGTCAGGGCTTGTGAGTGTCACTAAGGGTCCCCAACTGCTCCCCCCAGATTTCAAGTTCTGATTAAAACAGTTTCCATTTACATATACAAGCAAGCACACAAATAAAAGTGTTCCCTAAGAGTTGGATCCAAATTAATTTTTTCCGGCAGATGAATGGAATTGTTTTGCTTCCCCTGTTCCTCCTGCAGCACACTGATCCGGGGGTGGGGGGAAGATAGGGGTACCAGAGGATGTGAAAAGTATGCAGACGGAGAGTGATTTCAGCAAAGCGTACTTTATTCGATCAGGAACAAGATGACTTTGGCCGGCTCACAGGCCGACTTATATTTCCTGAGAAACCGCCACCCAAAACACTCCCCCCACTTCCCAATAGGTTATTTACAGTGGCCGAGAGTCCCATTGGCTTCTCGGCCAGGAACCTAGCCCTCTGATTGGAACGGGCTAGGATCCACAGGGTCCATTATCTCTAGGAGCGAAGCTTGACGTTTGTCTCTGGGCTACTGGTGGAAATTTACTATTTAGTCGGGATCCAGCTCTTAATTTCTAAAAGAAGAACTGGAAAAAAGCTTGAGCAGCTGGCTACAAATCATGGTCTGAGGCCCCTTATAATACGGTGTTTCACAGTCAAGTTTAATCACAACTGGTAGCTGAGAGATTTTTATTTTTCACATAAAACAATGGGGAGTTTGAGTTCAGCTTTTTTGAGGCCAAAAAGGCACTAAGGACAACTCTGTGGAATTGCTGACTTAACACTTCTCTAACAGATTCAGGCCTTAAATCATGAACATTTCAAGCTTTATGGAGAAAGTAAACTTCCAGTCATATTAAAAATGCCCTTAA
The DNA here is from genome assembly GCF_001447785.1 of Gekko japonicus. Lineage (NCBI taxonomy): Eukaryota > Metazoa > Chordata > Lepidosauria > Squamata > Gekkonidae > Gekko > Gekko japonicus. The sequence goes on from NW_015170278.1 coordinate 495,571, forward strand.
ATTGCCTTCAGGGCTTAAACACTCAAAATCCAGGATGCATATTCATAGTGTGACTTTTGTTTTTGTTGCATATTGCACCTGAATGGTGTCATAGTGGTTTTCACTAGCTGGGCAAAAAAAACCCAAGAGTATCAGTAGTCAAATCCTCCTGTCATTATGCTGCAGCCCAGATCTCACCCTCACTCTCTGACTCTCTGGAGCACCACTCCTGCTTTTTATACCTTTCTCAAGGTATTCTCCCCATCTTACCATGGGTTCACTGACACAAAACAGTCATTTTAGCCAGTTATTTATGCAACCAATTCTGGATCTCTACAGGTTTGTTGTTAAGGTCACCCAAGTACCAGAGGCCACGCCACCCAAGGTCTTGTCATGGGGAATCATGAAGTGTCTGTTATCTGAACTTGGGGCACAGCTCTTGGACACACTTCTTGGCACTGGACATCCAGCCATCAGGCAGAAACACACAAATTCCATGTGAGTTCCTCTTACACACTCCATTCCAAGCGCCAGGTCATTTTGGTAATCCCAAACCTCATTAAAGATACAGGAATTCGATCGCTGAATGAGTAGTGGGTCATATTGCCTGTCTGCATCCAAAGGCTTGTTCAAGAACATTGAGAAACTGCTTAGTTGTTGTCATTGAAGTGAAAGTAATTGTATCATATGATTCTTTCCCAAAAACAGATCATCAGTGGCATGTCCAAGGGTGTTTGAATCATCCTGAATGCAGTTCAAGCTCATTTGAAACAGAAAACAACTTTTAGTAAAGGCTGCTCTATTTACCCCCTCACAGTTCTCCAAAAGTGCCTTTCAGGGGTCTCTAGACTAGATCTCTCCAGACTTCCCTATCAACCCATGCTATTTATTAAGACAGCTGTCTCCCATGAATCCCATCTTGACTTGACTTATTACCCTCAGATTACTTTGTCTGTAAAGCCTTTAAGTATAAGGGCACAACACCAAAGAAGCTCCCAGTTTCTCACCCGTGAGGGATTCCCTTTCTCTCAGCATAGTCAAGACCCCTTCTTTTTGTTATAAAATCAAATGGTCTCTTATCAGTGCTTCAGGCTGCAAGCTGACAAACAGCAATCCAATCACCACCTTTCTCCTCCTGGCCCTTCATCCAAATCATTGATCATACAGTCCCCCCCCCCCCATTCTCTGGCTACATCCAGGGCAGGTGGGTTCCCTAGCTCCAGTGTTCTTTGTCCAGGATCTTCACCCAGACACTAAAATCACCAGCACAAAATACTCTGTCAGGTCCTCCAGCTGGATTACACAGACGTCTGATTCTTCTTCAATGCAGAAATCCATACATAGACAATATGGTCTAGCAAACAGATGTTCTACCTCCTGACATCTATTATTAGGGAACACGCATGAACACACATGAAGCTGCCTTATACTGAATCAGATACTTGGTCAGTATTGCCTACTCAAACTGGCGGCAGCTCTCCAGGGTTTCAGAACAAGGTCTTTCACACCATCTTCTACCTAAGCCTTCAGTATTAGGCAGTTTCACATGTTCATCATGTGTATTCCACAGTTAACTGAACTGATGAAGAGCAGTTTGCAACAGGCTTTTTACTGTTCTGACTGAATAGTTCTTGCCTATGGATGTGTTTGTATTTATTTTCTTTTTTAAAAGATAGGAAATGATTACATTTAATAAAAATATTCAACGAGAGTGAAGATCTGTCTACCTGTCTTTCTAGCCATCTGTCTGGTTATTTGATGTCCGAAACTAAGTTTGAAAATGTTTGAAATGTTTGAAATTTCAGAAATATGTACTTCAAATTCTAATGTTTTGCTGTATTTTTAGTGTGTATGAAATTTAATTTCAGAGCTAATTTTCCCTTTGGTTAGAAAAACTGTACCACCCTGAGTTGCCTTACACCAAATCAGCACATAAGGTGGCTTGTCTCAGATAATGCCTAAGTACATGTTGTGGCACATACTCTTAGACTGTATGACAATAAGTACAGCTGAAGAAGAGGCTATACTGACTGCATGCGTCTGATGGGACTCTTTGCAACTGACCTTCCCTCAGATCTCTTGGCTCTCTGATATGGTTTTCTTAGAGGAAGGTCTGGCTGTAACTGTTACCACAATGACAGTGTCTTTCTTTTCTATCCCATTTAGAGATCAGTGCAGAGGGTGCCAAAAGCTATAGATCAGTAACCTTCGGAGACTAGCTGACAGAAGCTGGTGAGGAGCTGTCCCTTTTAGCCATAAACCGTGAGAGTCAGGGCTTACCATTTGCCCTAGTCAAGTGGAAATGAAATTCTAGAGCAGCCTCTTAAATTATTTTATTGTATAAACATTGTATAAATATAAAGTTGCAACACCTGACTGACTGAACCTGCTGGGACACAGAAAGGTGCTTTTGCTAAAGTAAACAGATGGGAACGGGGAAAGAGAAATCTTGTTAATGCTGTGTACATGATGAGATAACTCCGGTCCAAAATGGGCAGATTTCAGGCTCAATAGTGCCTGGAGACCCTGCTAGCCTCTTGACTGCACCGAGAGCTCAGCTGTATTTCTGTTCTATCTTTGCTTTCATGTAGCACACTTCATGCCATTAGCACTTATCATAATTATAACTTTTGCTCCCACTAACTATAGACTTTCTGTCACCTGGTAATGTATGGTTTGCACCCTAGATCTGTGGTTTATGAGAAACAATTAATTTTCTCCCAAACTCTCATTTTCATTTCTGTTCGTAGCCTACAGTATAGCAGCTAATTTTACACCAAGGACCTAATTACTTCATCTCTCCTGGCATTTCTCTTCTGCTCTTCAAGCATTCATAAAGACCACATAGCAGTGTGAAGTCCTAATTAGAATGGTGAAAAAACTTGTCCAGTGAACAGCCATTTAAAATTACATCCAATAAAAACGGGCTCAAATCTATAGTCTGATCTGATTTTCTTTAAAGAAATGAGGCCTATTGTTTTTGTCACACAAGTAAGTGGCTCACACACATCTTATTTCACCATGAATTTTACCTGTTGGTGGTAAATTGCCTTTATTGAATTGAAGGGCTGAAGGCTCAGGATGTGTGTATGTTCCTGGCTGCAGATTTTGCTAGCCTGGGCCATCTACTCAGGGTGGACCAGTACTCAAGCAGAAATGCCAAAATAGAGGTTGTAAATGACAAGTGCTGTTAGAGACATAGCCTAAAGTTTAAATGTTTAGAGCCTTCTCACCTGATTCTAGAAAGCATAAGGTGGTGCAGGAAAAGTTCTGGGTCGATGATTTGTGGGACCATGCAGCCCAAGGGTAGAACCAACATGTCATTCATGAACAAAACGCCCAGCTAGTCATAAAGATTTTAAATCACCACAGTATCCTTATGGACAAGAAACTGGTCTTCATCCAGAATACAGTGAAGGAAAGACGTTAGGACCAGGATATCTGAGGGACTCTGTCATCCCTGTGAACCTGCCTGCAGCATATGATGAACTGCTGCTCCATGTGCCCGCATTAAACGAGGCAAGGTTTGTATGCATTCAGGACTAGCCTTGCATTGGGCTCCTTGCCCCAGTAAGCCTGTCTTGACTCCTTACTCTTGGCTTTCTGGATGTTACAGAAGGTTTGGGGCTGTGTAAATCCAACTGTGTCCTGCAATGTTTCTCTGTTTAAATCATCTTCTGTTTAGTAGTTGAATCTCTGCATTAGTTTGGTGCCTTTAATGCTGATGCTTTTGATGGCTTTGATCTTACTGCTTTTATTCCCACAGACTATATATTGCTGCTTTTATTGCCTTATGCTGCCCTCCTGATGCTTTTTTTATTTTAATGGTAATTCAGAAATTTGGCTGTAACTAACAACTGCAGCCGGGAGTCTTATTTTATTATAATAAGGCAGGATAGAAATTTCTAAAATGAGTAATGTATTTCAGCAATTCACTATAAAGCAATATTACTCCTTGAGCTGGTGCTGTAAACTCGTAGGGTTATTTGTCCTCAATTTGATGCTGTTGGGCAGTGGGGGGTTTCCTTCTTCCCTGCATCATTGTGGTGAATTCATGCACCTCCCCGGTTTTCCCAGTTTTTCTCCAGTCTTTCCCAAACCTGATGTGCTTTGAAGTTTTGGAAACAATCACAGCAAAACTTAGATGACTGCCATGTGGGTAAGAAATTTTGGATTTTCATGGTCCTGCCCACATAGCAGCCATTTTCCCTGCAACAGCCATTCACTTTCTCGGTCAGAGGGGCTTTTTTCTTTTTGAAAAAAATGGCAATGAAATAGAATTCTATTAATACACCATTATACCAATACATGTATCAGGTTCCCCATATTCTCAGCTTTCTTTTTTTTAAAAAATTAAGTCTCTAGCTCCTTTTTTTGCAGAGATATAAGGGGAAATGCATACCTGTGCAAGAAAAGGGCTTAGAGACGTATTTTTTAAAAAATCAGAGAACTTGATATATGCTGGTATATTTGATGCTATTCAGTCTCTGATTTAAAAAAAACAAACAAAAACCATGGAAACCTCCTGTGCGGAGGTCCTATTGCTGCTATGCTGTATCTACTTCAGGACTGACTGCCAAAATCCAAATTGGAATCCCATATAAGAGCTGATTAACAACCTTCATCTGAAAAATCTGTAGAGCAGCTGGTACATACTGATTCCCAGTATGAAAATGGAACTGGTAGACTGCAAGCAGTTGATTCCTTACAGTTGTAATGGCTGCCTTCTGATGAAAAGACTAATTAAGTTGATGATGAAAGAGAAGGCCCAAATATCTGAAGGATTTAACTTGTTCTACAGGTTTCCCATCTACCTTCCACGAACAGGGTTTCCCAGCCTTGGTAAATATCAGGATCTTAGTTTTCTGAGACTTAATAGACAAGTCATTCTTAGAACAGAAGCCTGAAAAAGCTGAGAGCAGATGTAGAAGTCCAGTCTTGGTAATGGATAAGAGAACAGTATCATCTGCATACAGCAAGAGAGGAACTGGAAGCGAGTTAATCTTTGGTGCATGGTCTTCAAATTTAGTTAGATATTCTGGCAAGTCAGACATAAATAAATTGAAAAAAGCAGGCAAAAGAAGACATCCCTGTTTTACCCCTTTGGTGACATGAACCTTTTCTGTCAAATGGCCTTTGTGATTTAAACATACTTGGCAGCTATTAGATGAGTGGAGTTTACATATAGGAATAGCAAGCATGGGTCCATTCCCATATTAGCAATTTTAGTCCATAAGAGAGATCTATTAATAGAATCAAATGCCCCCTGCAAGTCTATAAAAGCTACATATAGTTTGCCTTTTAGGTGCAAGGAATATTCCTCCACCAAAAAGGCAAGTGTGAGTGAATGATCAAAGGTAGAGTGTTCAGAGCAAAACCTACTTGTTCTTTACCTGGGAGATTATTATTAGACATCCAGTCAGATAGATGATTCAAAAGGTTCTTGGAGTACAATTTCCCTAATACTGAGAGTAAACTTTTAGGGCGATAGTTGGCGGGAGTTTTTGGATTGCCTTTTTTAAAGACTAAAACAATGGTGGAGGTTAGCCAGGAATCCAGTAATATCCCAAATTTATCAACAAGAGTGAACAAGCGAGCTAGTGGTTCAGACCACTGATCCAGGTTGTTTTTTATGAGGACGGCAGGGATACCATCTGGGCCTGGAGCCTTACCCGATTTCATAGAGGCTATAGGTATTAGTAGCCAGAGCGGCAACAGGGAAAGCACAAAAACCTTAGTCTTGTCTCCCAGGTACCAACTGATCCCCACTATCATAAAAAAAATGGTAAGTCAGAACTGAGGTATTGGAAGACACCAGGAAAAAAGCAAAGAGAAAACTGAGCAGTGGCAATAGGCATAATAGCAGAGTGGGGTTACTACTAGCTTAGAAGGGTTGGTCACATGTAGGATGTGGGCTTCATATTGCAAAATAGGGCTTTAAAGGGGGAGATAGCAGTGTTCATATCCTAGTCCTTCTCACAGCCAAAAAGAAGAATGGGGAAAACCTGTAGCTTGAAGGAACAATCATACTATAGTTTTACTTTTGGGAGGGGGAGGGGTTATTGCTTTGAGAGCTTCCTTTATCAGAATAAAAAACGAGGGGTTCCATTTACTTGGGTGCTCTCTGGCCCCCATATCGCTCAGAGCCCCCAGAGCTGCAGGCCATCTGGATCAGGAGCAATGAGCAAGGAGGGTTGGGCCAAGGCATAGCCGCGCCCCCCCCCCATCCAGGCACACACCCTGCCACCACATCTAGGAAGGTCGGTGTGTCTGAGCCTCCTCCTGTGCCCAGAGAGAGGTCAGTGCTGGACAACTCATCCGCAGCTCTTCCAGGACAATCCAGCTTGCCTCTTGGAAGGAGACAGCCTGGGGCTTAGCTCAGAGCCGAGGAGGACTCAAGCCTTTGCCTGCTGCTGCCCTCTGACATCCAAAGAGAATGGGAGCCATCAGCTCACCAGGGCTCTGCCAAATCCTTCCCTGCAGTCGTAAGAAGGGCCCACAGCTCCCCCACCACAGAAGCACTGGGGCTTCCAGAGGTGCTCTGTCATAGGGGAGAGCCTGGGAAGGGTGCTTGGAGGCTTCTGTTCCCCCAACCCCCAGCCAGGCCTCCTCCATGCCCCTGCAGCAGAACTCCCTCCTGAACATGACCAACGGCAGCTTCTCCATCGCTGGACACTTGGTCAGGAGCCCCAGGGGGAACCTGTCAAGGCTCCACAGCATCATAGTCATTCTGGGATTCACCACAGAGGACCCACTGCTGGGCAGCTTCCAAGCCCAGGATGCCAGTTCCAACACCAGGCTGGTGGAAGAGGCAAAAGAGCCCCTAGGACTGCTTCCCAAAATGCAGGCCGAGGAGTCCCAATGGCCCAAGGGGGCCAAGCTGGAAGATCCCACTGCTGAGCCATTCGAAGATCCCTATTGTCCAAAACACTCTGAGGAGTGCCGGAGTCCAGAACTGCCTGCCAGTAACAACAGTGATGGAAACTTTCTGATGATGAAGACCAGCTCAAGAAAAAGCACCGGAGGAACCGTACAATCTTCACCACCTACCTGCCGCATGAATTGGAACGAGCCTTTGAGAAATCCCACTATCCTGATGTGTACAGCCGAGGGGAACTGGGGATGAAAGTCAACCTTCCCAAAGTGAGATTTCCGAGGAGCAAAAGTACATCCTTTTGTGTCATTGTCTCCATGGAATATATGTGTAGAGGACCTCCATGTGTCATCAGTGGAGCAACCATGAGGCTCTGGATTTTATTTGGCATCAGCTTGAGTTTCACCCTTCTCCCTGTGTTTTTTTTTAAACCTCGATGCTGCCCCATATTTTGTGACCAATCCAGCAAAAGTCATACTTACCTTAGAAGCTAATGTTGTTTTAAACTGTACATGTAATTCATTAATTTTATTAATTATGAATGTTGTGAATGGTTCTCTTTGATGGACACCGCCCTGAGCCCTACTTTATAGAGGAGGGCAGTTTAAAATCTAAATAAATAAATAAATAAATAAATAAATAAATAAATAAAATAAAAATAATGTATTACATTTTGCGTAGTGTTCCTACCTTTCTCAGTTTTTGTCAAGCCATGTGATTTCTGTCTACAGTTTCTATATTTAATTCCCAAGGGGAGCAAAGAGATAATTAGAGACGTCTGAAAGTCAAAGAAGTTCTTTGGAGATACAAATGTGGGTTTTGGGAAGTTACTTGTCAAAGAAGACAGTTGTCCACCTTAGCAACGGCTGCCTTTACTCAGTGAAGCTGCTGGGGGCCGATGCCTCTTGATGTCAAAGGTCTGACTCCACTTTGATGTTTTCAACCTCACATTTTCTGGCATCAGGGTCTAGTTTGCTTCAAGGTTGGATTGTCTATTAGTCTCTTCCTAGTGTTTTTAGTATCATTTCCAGTATATAATTTTCTGGTTTATTTACTTCTCTCTCATTCTTTAGAAATTGCTTAATAGTTTTATGAGAATAAAAATATTGGAAGCACTACTTGAAATCCCAGACCTAAACCACGAAGTTTTCCTAGTATGGAAAGCATGCGGTTGTATTTAAAAAGAAATAACCACCAAGCAGTTTAAATGTTATTCTGGGCTAAGTGACAGGCAGCTGGTGATAAGTGTCTGTTGGATCCAGATAAGGGGAGCCCCAAATGACTTCTATTTGTGTCGGAACTGTTACCACCTCCAAACTGAAGCTACATATTAAGGATGATGCAGATGAAATGCAAGCAATAGCAAACGGTTGATCTTGGGTGCATGTTGGGCAAATACCTTTAAACAGCTAGCACAAATGCACAGGGAAAGATTACTGTGAGACCAGTTATAGCATCAACACATAAACAAAGTACAATTTTCTTAAAGTTGAAGGGCATATACAACGCACACATTCTGTACCCTGCCTTTTGAGTTCCTGAACTGACACATCAGGAGTATGTGCATTGATCCCAGACTTCCATAAGTGTTTTGTGTGCTGAATGGAGGGGGGGGGGAAGAATTCCCATACTGACTTTTTCAGTGCCCCCCCCCCCGCAACTTATGGCAGGAAAACTTTCATTATACTGAAAATTCGGTTAAGCTTTAGGGAAAATATTTTTTTTCTCTGCTGCAGAAGATTTAGGTCTAAGGTTAAGTACATGGAATTTACATCAGCAAATATTAGACATTATGTTACATAAAGAAGTTCCTTCCACTATCAGCTCCCACTCCATCTCTGTTTTGCTGAATCTAAATGCACGTTGAAATCTCCTGCATTGGTTACTAGGATCTATGCTGTCAATCAGTTTGAATAAGCATGAATCCAGGCACCCAGCTGATTGTCAGTGAGCAAACATTGTGGTGCAGGCTAAAGAATGAGTTAACATGGTATGATTCAGTGCTACTTCACAGAAGACAGAAAAGTGACAAAAGGTTTGAGGATTCTGTATTTAGACCATCTTAGGTGAGCAAATATATATGCAAGAGTCATGGAGTTTCCTTCAGTAAATCAGTTTTTATTTATTTATTTTTTTATTTATTGTTAAATTTATATCCCGCCCTCCCCCGTAGGGCTCAGGGCGGCTTACATGGCAAAAACTTGCTCACAAAACATATAATACAATTTAAAACCATAATATACAATTTAAAAACCTAAATAGATAATAAAGTGCTCGAACTACTTATTTATTTATTTATTCTGTGCAGTTCTGTGCAGTGTAGGTAATTTAACCTTGGGCAACATGGTCCTTCCACAGTCAGGTGATAAGAGCAGCTGCAGCCACCTGATATGCTCATGGCTAAGTTGAGAGCTGAACCAGGGACCCAAAGGCTCGTACTCTTTGCCCCCACATGACACTGTATAAATGGAGAATGTAAAGAGCTTTTGGTTTTTGAGCTTGAATTTATCTGGTTCATTTTGGTGCTAAAAACAAATCACAAATCAAACAATTGTTCTCTGATCCCTGTCACTATAGAAACCATAGTGAAATAGGAACTATACTCATTCTGTACGTTTATGCTTAGAATTTCTCTTAATCAATGTATAGTTTTGCTTTCTGTATCTTGGGTCATTTTTGTATGATATCAGGCCAGAAACATGTAAGGAAGGCCATTCAAAGCTTTGATCATTATTCAGTCAGTGTTCCCTACTAAGGGCCTGTGGGAGTCTTTCCTGGCTTTCCACTAGGATCACATTTACATGTTAAATGAATTCTTCATTCTTTCCCTTTGCATAATTGTGCGAATCTAAGTGCCAGTTGCTGCCGTACAGAAAGGCTTGTTTTCAGCTCCACCTGAAAGACCCAAAAGGAAATGGATTAATGAATGCCTTTGTTGGAACTCCAATAACTAAGAATCTTCCCTTGCTTCCCCCCCCCCCCAAAAAAAAATCTATGACAGACAGATCAGAGTAGTGGTGAAAATGCACTCTAAGGCTGTGGTCACACACACAAAAAATCCACTTTCAATGCACTTTCCAATTGGATTTTTTACTGTGTGATCTGGCAAAATCCAGTTGGAAAGTGGATTATTTAGTGTGTGTGACCGCAGCCTATGGCCCTTTCTGCAGTATCCTTCTAATCTATGTTCAACGCAGTGTCAGACAGCCATGCCTTTGCTCCATCTCTTTTTCTCAATTTTTACATATATCACGTGTAACTGCCCTGAATCTGGATTATAATTTCTACATTTGCGTATTGAAGACGTCTTAACCTGGCAACATTGTCATTACTATGATGCAACAGTAGGTGGCGACATATCACTGTTTTCTACCAACTTCCTCCTACAAGCAGATTGCTAGTGGGTGCAGGAGTTGAGTTAATCAGGAGTTGATGTTTAATTTCTGGGTGTCTCCGGGTCCTCCAGGCTGGAGGCTGACATCCATATTACTGAGAAAAAACTGATGCTGAGAGAAAATGGATGCTTTGAATGGTGGAATTTACTGCCCTCCAAGTACCCTCCCCAGATTCCACCACTAAAGCTGCAGGGAAGTCCCTACACAGAGCCTAGGGCACCATATATTTAACATCACAATGATGACAATAGCCTTGAGAAACAACAGCTACATCCTGCTGTAAACGTTTGACCCAGCTACAGAGCTGATCACATGGTTCTGTTTTGCATGGGTGGAAGAAAACTTTTCTCTTCAAAATATGTGACACTTCTATCTTAGTGTCTGAAGTACATAAGTATTGTGTGCATGCACATGAAAGCATACACGCTGAATAAACTTTGTTGGTCTTAATGGTGCCATGGGACTCAAATGTTGTTCTGTTCACCTGAATCAGTCTGTGATAATATCCCTTATTGGGGGAAAGAAAACTTTCAAAGATTTTTTATGATACTTTCTGTGACTGCCTGGTTGGTACATTATGTTTGTCCAAGGGAATGGGTGCTACCGGTTGACTGATAACTGTCAGGAACTGTTTTGGCAATTTTTTTTGGTGTGCCGACCAGCGTTCCCTCTAAGCTGAGTTAGAGTGAGCTAGCTCACAGATTTTTATCCTCCAGCTCACACATTTTTGCCTCAGCTCAGGAAGGAGGGCTCCAGAGCAAACTAATTAATGCAGGAGCCAAATGGCTTGCTCACAACTTTAATGCCAGTAGCTCACAAAGTAGAATTTTTGCTCACGAGACTCCACAGCTTAGAGGGAACATTGGTGCCGACCCTTGTGAGGTAGGCCAGTTCATTTTCGGTTGAAATGTTGTATGCCCAGCAAAGGTTCTCTTTCTGCCACAGAGTAAAAGGGGCATTTGTGGTAGGGAATGCTGAGTTTGGGATGTGCCAGCTGGGGAGGGGATGCAAAAGTGGCCTTTTGAGGATTTGGGTCTATGCAGAAACAAGAAAGATGATGATGCTCCAGAAACCTTGCTGTGGGGAGGAGATTGGATTTATACCCCGCCCTTCACTACCCAAAGGAGTCTCAGAGTGGCTTACAAACCCCTTTCCCTTCCCCTCCCCACAACAGACACCCTGTGTGGTAAGTGGGGCTGAGAGAGCTCTTGACAGAAACTGCTCTTTTTTCAAGAACAGCTCTTATCAGAACTATGGCTTGCCCAAGGTCATCCAGCCAGGTGCAAGTGGAGGAGTGGGGAATCAAACCCGGTTCTCCCAGATTAGAGTCCGCGCACTTAACCACTACACCAAACTGGCTCCCTGTACAAAGGGAGACATTTGTTTTGGCAAGCACGATGCTTTCACACAATATATTTAACTATTCAAAACCATATTTGCCCAACAACAGCAAGCTGATTTCAACTGCACCCTCTGAAAAGATTTGTGGACGTATAGTTGGGAGGCATCCAATTCATTTGGTTCTTCTGACATTTCTGCTCTTGTCAAGAAAAAAGGGATTGGTTTTCTTTGTGTATCTGATTGCCCTCTTTGTTGCTAGCAGATGGATTTGGTCTCTCTATGTAAATACATGGTTCAAGAAATTAATTACATATCTGTGTGAATTGTTATCCATGGGAAAAACTTCACATAACCATGCAGACTCTATTCACAGAACAGGCTTCTAATATTTTCAAAGCTAGGTCCAGGTGGGGAAGCCATGTGGGTCTGAAGCAGCAGAACAAACCTTGAGTCCAGTGGGACACCTTTAAGACCAGCAAAGATTTATTGAAACTATAAGCTTTCATGTGCAGACACACTTCTTCAGATACACTGAGGTGGAAGTTAACTGTCCATGCATGTAGGTAGAGGGTAAGCAGCAAATCAGCATACAGCATAATAAAGTTGTTTAATAGATTCAAGGACTGAGCTTGTTGTTCCAGATTTGGGGCTTTCACTGTTCATGGCATCACTTCCACACAAACAGAAGTAACTGTTTCACTGCCCTGTTGCTGGCACCATGTAGTGTATCATGTCCCGACCGCATGGTCAGCTTGGGCGCCACGCCGTCAAGAGCAAGCGTCGAGCTTCGCTTCAAATAACAAAGGATGATGCGGATCCTATCCCGCACCAATTAGAGGGCTAGGCTCCGGGCCGAGGGCCTATGGGACTCTTGGCCACTAGTTAGGACCTATTGGGAAGTGGGGTGTATGTTCTGGGTGGTGGATTCATGGGAATATAAACCGGCCCGCGAGCCGGCTTAAGTTGTCTTGTTCTGTGCTAATAAAGTAAGCTAAGCTGAAATCACTCGTCCGTCTGCGTACTTTTTACTGGCGACGAGGATGGGATTCATCTTCCCTGGATCAGAGGCCACGTTCCGGACATCGCCTTGAGTTGCCACGCTGAGATCGCACACGCCGCCTTGCATCAAGCGCATATTCGGTGGCTTCGCTCATCGCACCGCTCCCAGCTATGAGCATCGCACCGCTGACCCCGAGGGCAGCACCGCACTGCTCCTTCTCTACGCTCGCTAGTCCCACCGTTCACTTCCACGTGGAATCATAAGATGGCTGCCGCATCTCTGTCTCCCTGCCTTCGATATCTCCCAACCCTTGCAGTGCGAAACCTGGCTGGAGACCCTCGAGAGCCACTTCACAATCCACAACATAATGGAACCAGGTATGAAGAAGGCGTACCTTCTCGCCACTGCGGGATGGAGGCCCATTTCCTGCTTAAGGACTTAATAGCGCCCCGGCTGACCAAAGATGAGTTTTACAACTCTTTGGTCAAGGCGCTGACCAACCACCTGGCTCCCAAACCCACTAAGTTTGTGGAGCGCATGGACTTCTTTGTGAAAGTCCAGGGCCCCGACGAGACCGCTTCCGATTTCCTGGTGGCTCTGCGTCGGGCCACCACCAGGTGTTCCTTTTCCGACCTGGCTGAAGCTCTCCTAAACCAGTTCCTCATGGGACTACGGGAGCCTAAGCTCCAGAGGAGACTGGTCAGCCAGGATGACCTGGATCTCGATAAGGCGATCCGGGAGGCCACCGCTTATGAGAAGTCCCATCAAGACCACCGTGCCAAGGCGGTCCACCGCACACAAGCTGCTGTAGGCTTCAATGCCGCGGACAAGGAAGAAGTGCTCCAGGTCCGCCATCGGTCATCTCAGCACCCGCATCAGTCGTCCTCCAACTTGGGAAAGGTGCCTTTGGCTACCTCGGCTCCATGTTCCAGCTGCGGGGAGGACCACGAGCACCGGTCATGCCGATTCAGGAATGCCATCTGCAGGATGTGCAACAAATTGGAACACATCTCCAGGGTCTGCTGCTCTAAGGGACAGCGCCCGAAGAATTCTGCCCACCAGACCTCAACAGACCAGCACATAGACCTCCACACTCTCTCGGCCCACCAGCAGCAGCACCTGGTATGTAACTTCCCCCCTGATAGCCCCAACAAAGTGCATGATACTGTTCTCATAAAGGGGTCCCCCTGCAGCATGGAGATCGATACGGGGTCTTCGTTCTCCATTATTTCTGCAGATACACTCCGCACGCTGTGTCCCAAGGGGGGGCACCCCCTGCAAAAGCCACGGGGTTTCACTTTACAGGACTTCAATAAGAACCCCATGGCAGTACGGGGCTGGGGCAAGTTCCAGGTGCAGTTCCTGGACTTTAACAGCCCTTTAGACCTGCTGGTGGTGGAGAGGTGCCTCTCCAGTCTGCTGGGACTCTCCTGGTTCGAGCCCTTGGGACTGTCTTTGAATGGGGTTAACCAGGTCCGGTCACAGGATTTTAGCGCTGTGTGCACTGAATTTCCCTGTGTTTTTGATGGCACCCTGGGGCAGTTTTCTGGGGCCCCTATCTCACTGGACCTTGACCCTGCTGTCCGCCCTATCCGCATTAAGGCCAGACTACCGCCGCTCTCAATGAACCCTAAGATTGAGGCTGAGCTAGATCACCTGGTGGAACAAGGGGTTATGGAGCCGGTGGCATCTGCACGGTGGGAAACTCTTATAGTCACCCCTGTGAAACAGAACGGGGATGTGCGCATTTGTGCTGATTACAAATGCACGCTAAATATGGCTCTGCAGGCACTCACTTATCCGGTGCCAGTGGTGAGCCATGTATTGGCTGCTTTGGCGGGGGCCCGGGTCTTTGGCAAGTTGGACTTGGTCCAGGCATATCAGCAATTACCAGTTGATGATGCCACAGCTGAGGCTCAAACAATCACAACGCACAGGGGGGCTTTCAAGGTGCACCGCCTCCAGTTCAGAGTCTCAGTCGTGCCGGGAATGGTTCAATCTTTTATGGATTCACTCCTAAACGGTATCCCCGGAGTTCAGCCATTTTTAGATGATGTGCTGATCACCGCCCCAGACCACTCGTCTTTCGTTGACCGGCTGCGGGCTGTGCTGCATCGCTTCGACACGGCCGGGCTCAAGGTCAAACAAGAGAAGTGCCTGCTGGGGGTCCCTCGCGTCGAGTTTCTGGGCTTCGCAGTCGACGCCTCCGGCATCCACCCCACCGTGGACAAGGTGAAAGCCATCACTCATGCACCCAAGTCGGAGCTGCAGGCTTTTCTGGGGCTCCTGAACTTTTATCATTCCTTCTTGCCCCTCAAAGCTGCAGTTGCTGAACCACTCCACCGACTCCTGGACTGCCTTGGGTCTGGGGTCCACCGCATAAATATCTCCTCAGAATTCCATGTATTCAGGTAGTAGAGAATTTTGCAATTGTACCTTTCAATGTTTCCACAATACTATAGGGAAGCTCTAGATAAATGAGAGCAGAAATGACAACACTATTCATGATAGCATTGAAACTACCTTAATATTCTTGTTTTGTCTCCTTGCTTCATTGTTTTTATTATACGCTGGCTTCTCACAGTTTGTATGAAAGATGATTCTAAGTATACTGGTTGGTGTATCATGCTGTGAAAGTCTCTTTTGTACTGTATTGCTAAAATGTATCGAATAATGTCAGGTATTTATTTTGCCGGTGCCTATATTTTGGCTGTTATGTTGCTAACGTCTCAAAATTCTTTGTGTTCTTACTATGGGAATCACCCTTCTAGATGATCCAGAACTATGGTTTTGCAGCTGTCACAGAATTTGCCTGTAGGTGTAAAAATAAAGAACAAATGATCAAACAAAGGAAATCTCTCACAGGATGATACTAATCAGGAATTGTAGTCCATCCAAATTCAGAATATATTGAGAAAACAGGCAAGAAAGAAACAGAAACAACTTTTGCAGCCTCATAACTAAGTTGCAAGCTTCATCTTTTGCCAATGATTGTATTTCTGTATATGGATTCATATAAATATTTTACTAGGTTAGGGAGAGTAAAATGTCCATCCTACTGTTTACATGATGATCTGTTATGATTTCTTTTAAGGATGCAGTTCAGACAATATTCAGCGAATTTATCTTTCAACATTTTGTTTTACAAGCAACCACAAGGGGTCCAATTTGAAACTATGGCGTCCACACTGTTTCTCTGATAGAAATCCCCAGCATCTCACAGGAAGTTGCCTTATACTGAACCCTTGGTCCATCAAAGTCAGTAGTGTCTACTCAGACTGGCAGTGGCTCTCCAGGGTCTCAGGCAGAGGTCTTTCACATCAGCTACTGCCTAGTCTTTTTAACTGGAGTTGTTGAGGATTGAACCTGGGACCTTCTGCATGCCAAGCAGATGTGTTACCACTGAATCGTGGCCCCTCCAGTTAAAAGGACCAGGTAACAGGTGATGTGAAAGGCCTGAGGTTTCAGAAAGTGGTTGCCAGTCTGAGTAAATAATACTGACCTTGATGGACCAATGGTCTGATTCAGTATAAGGCGACCTCATGTGTGTTGGGGGGAGGGAGTGAAACACTTAAACTCCATGCCCCAGTATCATTACCTCAGTCCTATTTGGATCCCCCTGTTACACTATGTTTCAGTCTGTGGAGCAAGTCACAGCGCACCTACACAGTGCTTCCTTCTATCCTTTCTATATTGCTTCACAGAGCAGTTTCTAATCTTATTTCTTTAATTTGTGTAATGCATTCCCCTTGGTTTCCAGACATTCATTCCAAGGGACTCCCAAGAATGAGCTTTTCAACTCTGGACAGTTTCTCCACAAATTGTTGAACCTACCTCATGCTCCCAGATACTTACCAGAGGGTTTCCCAGTAAATGGCTCTGTTCAGTTTAATCACACTTTCATAAACCGTGTTTTCAGAACATAGGTCTCTTTACAGCTAGAAATTGTCCTTTTTTCAGTTACAGTCTCTAAGTCTTTTAATTCTGTACCCAAGGTTTTGGACCTCTACATTCTGAAATCCCCATGTTACCTTTTCCCCCTCCCTGCCCCAAGATACCAGGAAATGCACTCACAGTCAGATCTCCCCATGTTCCTCTACTGGTATTGTAATCCCCCTGCAGCACAGTCCTGAGCATCTTTGCTCAGAAGTTCTTTTAATTTAAGTGGAGGTAAAGAATGACTAAAATGATAGATTCAGAATAATGTATTTAAAGTGTTGGATTAGAACTCGGGTGATCTGGTTTCAAATCTCCACTCAGCTATGAAAATGACAAGATGACTTTGGGCCACTGACTCCCATAATCTAAATAAACTACTCATCGGGGATGTTGCGAGGATAAAATGAAGAGAAAAGGAACCACACACATTGCTCTGAGCTCTTTTCAGGAAATATGGGATTAAAATGTGAAAAATAGAAAATTAAGGATGATGTAACATTTTTAAATTTGGATCACTAGACAATTCCAGCTGTTTCTCAGATGCTGCTTTCTGTATCTTAACCAGACATGTTGAGGGCCAAACTACAGAAGATGTAGGAGGCACATGAATACCCCCACATATCGGCTTTCGGCTTCTTTTGGCTTCTACCCTGCTCAAACCCCCCATGGGGTCACTGAGCGGTTTACAGTTACTCTATTATCCCTAACTTTGGCCACAACTTAATTGGGGTGGGGACTGCCCTACCGGCACCCTGTAGATGGAGCTATTGTTCTTCTTACTCATGATTCGGCCCCTCGGCCCATTGCTGGCACGGCTCCCTCCGGCTCTTCTTCCTTCTCCTCCTGTGACCCTCGGCGTCGGTTGCGGTCAGAAGATCCATTCAGCGCCTGGTTCACATTGGCGCGGCTTCGGCTCTGTCCATCAAGGCTCCACCCATGCCTGCACTTCACGCTCTCCCTGCGTTTCCTGGCTCCACCGACGTCTAGATTGCTGCTGATGTTGCGCCCGGTCGCCATCTTGCCGCTTGCCGCCGATGCCGTCGTTGTTCTCCATCTCGCCTCGCCACCAACGCTCCACCAGCCCCCCTTGAAGGGGAAGAGTGCTCCCTGCCATCTAAGGCAGGTACCCAATTTATCTACTCGTGTCTTGATGATATTATTGCTTTTGAACCGCTGGGTGGGCGGGAGCTGGGACTAGGGCCAGGTGCTCACTCTGACCGCGGTGGATTCAAACAGCTGTAGCAGCTGTTCGCTGATGTTACCAGCAGGCGGTTTGACCGCCTGCGCCACCGCTCCCTCTATTTTAAAAACTAAAATATAACTATTAGGTTCCAAATTTGATCACTGTGGTATGTGGGGGTGCATTTCTCAGCAGGCCATCTCCTTTTATTTTTCTCTCCAGGAGAAAACATGTGGGAGCCATATGGAGCCCTATATGGTGGTATGCACAGAGCTGTGCTGTAAGAACTTTATCTTATCCATTTTGTGTTCAGCACATCAGGAGGAAATACAATGTACACAGTGGGCACATCCTCCAGCAGCCAAAAGCCATCTTTTTCACTGTATCATGGAAAAATATTTGCAGCAACCCAAACACATATTTGCTTTGTTGCAGATTAAGCACAATCCTACGCTGTCCCTTATTTTCATTAATCTCCAGTGTGATTTTATGTCACCCTCCGTAACATGTAAAGTCTAAAACTGGTAGCAAACTGAGTAGGGATGTAGGATGCAATGCTACCATAGCTGAAAGGAAGACGTATGTCCCACAGTTCTAAACCAGTTTCCAGTTCAAAGTCATTTTGTTGTTGTTGGCTCCCACGAGCTAATTATATTTGTACAAGTGAGGAACACATAAGGACTTGCAGGGCACATCTCATTTTCTCCTCCCCAACTTATTTTATTTCCCTTCCATGAAAGCCCCCATGGCCTTTTCTCCTCTTCTCCTACTTTCTTCTCTCCTTCCCACCCACCAGCTAGACTAACTTTATCTGCCTCACATCTTCAGCTTTCCTTCCTTTTCCCTGGCAGCTTCTCCCCAGGAAAACTCTGGGTGAGTTGCACGGTACTGGCTGGGTTGGCCCAACTGTACAATGGGGAACCTGCAAATACTTGTGAGCGGTTTTTCACTTTCCTATGTATCCCCTCCCCATATTGGTTCCTGTTTCTCTTCTCCTGGCATCCCCCTATCCTCACCTTTTCCTACTTCCTTTTCTCTTTCCCAGCCAACAAACAGCCTACCTCAAAGATGTCAGGCTGGCCAAGACCAGGGCCAGAGCTTTCTCAGCAATGGCACCGCTCTGGTGGAATGAGCTCCTGGAGAACATCAGGGCCCTGTGGGATCTACCACAATTCTGCAGAGCCTGCAAGGTGGAGCTCTTCCACCAAGCATTCGAGCAAATGGGTTAACATTAACTGAATAAGCTAGGCCCTTAAATCCACCCTGTCCACCTGTTCTAATATCCTCACCTATACGGAGGAATGAGTTACACAGGAGCCAAATACCAGCTGTACAGCTAGCATTGACTCTACAGCGGTTGATTAGAACAGTTCCGTGCCATTTGTGTAGTAGTAAGCCACGTGATGGTTGCTTGTGGGACCCCACTGAGTCCTCCCTCAAAGGCCAAAACAGCCATAGATAGAACCCGGCTCCTCCCCATTTTTTACAGACAGAAACCAAAGCTTGAAGGCTGGCAATACTGTTGGGGTTGCCTAGCAATGGTCACTGAGATCATTTGGTTCTCAAAACTACAGGTACCCTTTCTATCATTTTGGGAAGTTTTAGCTCCCAGCATTATTTATTTATTTTTTAGATTTCAGTATGCATGGGAATGGAACTAAAAAGAATCTGAAAGATTCCCCCTGACAATGCTGCAAGCAAAACGCATAGGCATTGTCCAATTATGAAAGATTCTTATTCCTCTGCACCATTTTGGGTTTTTTTTAATCTTCATTTGCCTTGGTGCAGCCCCCCTTTACTCTTCAGCTTACAACTAAAATGATGTAACTATATCAAAACAAGCTATTGGACATAAACAGCATAAAAACAATCCGTAAAGCAGAAGCAGACCATTATAAAGCCAATAAGATAAAACCCCTAATTGAAAGCCTGGGTAAAAAGATGTGTTTTGGCCTGGTATCTAAAAGAAAGTAAAGTAAAGCAAGCCTCAAAGGGAAGGACGTTCCAAAGGTGATGAATGAATGAATGAATGAATGCAATGTTAAGACCAGTGTTCCCTCTAAGCTGAGTTAGAGTGAGCTAGCTCAGGTTTTTAGCCTCCCGCTCATACATTTTTGTCTTAGCAAGGAAGGATGGCTCCAGAGCCAACTAATTTATGCAGTAGCCAAATGGCTCACTCACAGCTTTAATGCCAGTAGCTCACAAAGCAGAATTTCTGCTTACAAGACTCCACAGCAGAGGTCGATTCGGGTGGAATCGCGGGGGATCGCCGTTCCCCCGGGTGAGGTGCGGGGGGCGGGGCAAACGATGAAGCCCCACCCCCTGCTTCCGATCCTCATTCACCCAGGGTCCAGCTGCTGGCCTCTTCCTCTGCCGCGGCCTGTCACCACCCCCTAGATGGTGAGCCTTCCTGGTTCTCTCTCCCCGCTCAGAAGCCAACATTTCCGATCCCCCCCCCCGGGAAAAGACCCTCCTTCCCTCGGTGGGCCCCTCTAGCCAACCGCTCGGCTCCTTTAACCCTTTCAGAGCTGCAGAGCCAGGAAAGAGTCTCGTGGGAGCTGTGCTGTTCAGCCCTCTCAGGAAACGTCGGGGTGGGGTTGATTGGGTGGGAGGGGGGAAGGCCACCCGAAGGGAGCCGAGGCCGAGCAATCCCAAGCCCTTGCGGGGGGGGGCTCTTGAGTGGCTCTGGAAACACGGCTATCGGGAATCGCCTTGGAAATCCGCGTTCCTGCAACATCTTCCCTGAGTCTCAAAACGGGACTCAGATCAAGTCTCAGAAAAGCCCCCCCCCTTCTCTCCTTGCAGGCAGTTCTCAGCAGGGCTCCTTCTTCTTTGGTGGCGTGGGGCTCATGTGTGGTACCAGCACCTTTTTCGGTGGGGGGGGAGTTCTGCCAAGTCCTGCGGGGGGATTTGGGTATGACTCGTGCCCCCTCCCCTTTCTAATGGAGGGGAAAGACCTGGGTTTTGGGGGGGTTCTCTTCTGAATGGGGCGCTGTTTCCTTCCGAGGGGACCCGCCTGCTGCAGAGGGGCGGGATCTGATGGAGCCCTCTTCCCTGGACGGGGCAGGGATCTGCCTGCTCGAAGGAAACCCCCCCCAAGGATCCCTCTTCTCAGGAGCAGGGGGGTCGGGCTCCCTCAGCCTGCAATCCGGCCAGGGTCGCATCCCTTCCCCTGGGCGAGACTTCCAGCGGCCCATGATGAGGAGGCCACGGCGTTGATGGCACAGACAGATTTGCGGCAGTGATGCAGACAGGGGAGGAAACACTGCTTCTATGTCACTCTGATTCAATGCCACACTTCTCAGAGCGGCCCCCCACCAAACAGGCTTTTCTTTTCCCTGCCCCACCCCCTCCTCCATCTGTGGGATTCCCCTTTGTCTTCCCCAGACAGAGCCCCCCTCCTAGCCTGGATGGGAATTGGGTTTGGGAATTGCCCCCTTTCCATGCTGGGGAAAGTGGGGTTGGAACTGAGTATTTTTTCAGGTAGGTAGCCGTGTTGGTCTGAAGCAGCACAACAAAGTTTGAGTCCAGTGGCAATTTAAGACCAACAGAGTTTTATTCAAGGTATGAGCTTTCATGTGCATGCACACTGATGTGCATGCACATGAAAGCTTATACTAAATAAAACTTTGTTGGGCTTAAAGGTGTCACTGGACTTAAACTTTGTTCTGATTATTTTTTGTTATTGCAGTTTAGTTTACACACCGGCTTCTCTTGGGAATATCTCCCCCACCCCAGCACCTTCTGTTTCTAATGTACCTGATGGGTACATGCTCCAGTGCATCTGATGGGATGCGTTGTGACTGGTGAAAGCCTATACTAGAATAAATGTTTTTAATCTTTTAGACACCACTGGATTCCTATTTTGTTTGGTTAGGCTGTGTAGTAGATAGCTGTAATTTCCCTGCTTTGCCTTCATTAAAGGGGGAGGGGGAAGCTACACATATGGAATACTTAGGAGCAAGCCTGAGTTAGTTTCCCTGCTTTGCCTTCATTAAAAGGGGGATGGACTACACATATGGGACAGTTAGGAGCAAGCCTAATATATGCAGGCTATATGTACATGCCTATCCTGTTGTTAATCTGCCCGGGCCCCTCATGGGGTTTGGCAGTGGAGCCGCAAGGCTGGCAGCGATGGCGGCCGGGACCGTTGTGTTAGTCTGTTGCTGCAAAATAGTCCAAGAGTTCAAATAGCACCTTTAAGACTAGCAAATAGCACCTTTAAGACTAATCTTTAAGACTAAGACTAACTGAGGGGTGGGTGTGGCCTTATGACACACTTCCGGTGATGGCAGGGGGTGTGGCCTTATGACACACTTCTGGTGATGTCAGGGTGTGTTGCATATGCTAATGAGTTATGCTAATGAGTTCCCCTAGCTCTTTTTCTACTAAACAACCCCTGCTCCACAGCTTAGATGGAGCATTGGTTAAGACAAGATTGAAATGCTAGGGCCTATGCTATTGGCTTGATGGAGCAATCTCTTGTTGAGGAGTCTCAGTTTCAGGATGGCAGACACAGGGTTGGTGAACAGGTGACAATTATGACACACTGGCTCTTTGTCATTCATGTGCAGCATTACAGATTTCAAGCAATTTTTCATCATGTCACTGTGGTAAGAAATTTTAGAAATATAGAAAGTTTGGGTTTAAAAATGAACCAAATAGTTTATAAAATATATATAGCTGTCTCTGTCTTTGCTAGCAAAACAGCAAACAGGCTGTTCCAGACAAATTTCTTTCTTAGTCACACGCAAAGGTCACACATTCCATTCCCAGGAAATTTCTCTCTCTCTCTTTTATTTATTTACTTAAAATTTAAAAGAACAGTTAAAAATAGGAAAGCAAATCCTGATGTTTATGCAGAGCAAACAGGGAAGTGTCGATTTTATGTGTTGCTGACGTTTCTAAGAGGGGCATCCATTTTTCTTGGAGGTTGTCAGGGACAGGTTGATTTTCAGATCGAAGGATACTAGTGGAAACTTTCTCCTGTAGAAAAAAGTCCCACAACTTCAGATACCAATAGCTCAGTAGCAGCGTCTTCTTAGATTTCCAATAAAATGCTATAACATTCCTAGCATCTGCAAGACATAATTCTATTAGCTCTTTCATAAGCCCATTGGGGGCGGGATGGCTCCAATAATTCAGGAGGAACAAGGAGGGTTGCAGTTGGAGGGTGCAACCTGTAATTAGAAATATTTGGGCGTTAACTTCTCTCCAGAAGGCCCGGACCTTGGGACACTCCCACCAACAATGAATATAGGTGCCCCGGCCGCCACAGGTGTGAGACTTACAATAACCAACAATAAAAGTGCAGCTGGCCAGGAAGGTCATTTGGGTTTACAGACCCTAATCCAAAATGCAAACTCCTGAGATACTGAGATTTCACACTCCCCACTTTCATCTCTCTGATAACTTCAAAGAACAGTTTATCCCCAATGGTGGGAACACCAGAAAAACAATAACACTATACCGATCCAGTAAATAAAAGTGTACACTTTTGTTGTGTGAGACCAAGGAAACAATTTCCTGCAAGACAATTTCAACTTCTAAATGTTAATTTACAACTGTAAATTAAGGGACCTCTTTGATCATTTGGTATAAATACTGGTAAAATCCAACAGATCTTCGCTGGCTCTTAGTAGGAGTCAGCCCGAGAGGCCTCTCGTTTTGTGCATGCTTTGGGGTGGGATAGGACTTTGCTTGCATGTTTATTTTTCTGTGTATTTACTATCAATATTTAGGAGATAGAATTCTACTGTGTTGGCAAGCTGGCATAGCGTCTTGCTGGTCACCTTGCCAGGTAAATCTTTGAATGTTTTTCCTTTAATAAAGATAAATTTTATTTTAAGAAGAGACCTTTGAGTGTCTCTGCCAGTGCTTAGCGGTTTCCAAGCTTACACCTCTGCCTTTGGTAAGGAGGCAACACTCAGGGGACACATGAACCAAAAGGGGGAGTGTGGGTGGCACGGGTAAACACGCATTCACAGACACGTGCAGCCACACACACTTTTCTCACAACAGTCATATGCCTCATTTTAAACACATTTATATTTATATTTATCATTTGGCAGAGTTACATACAGGAAACATATAATAGTATAAAATACATAACCAAGTTGATACAACGGGTATGCAGACCAATTGGGCAATCCCCCCAAATACTAATATCTAAATTTTAAATCCACACAGCTGGGAAGAGTTCAAAGAGCTCTGTCACATCACCCTGGAAAGCATGATGCTCGCATTCCTGTGACAAATGGAAAATAGTTTGGCAGGTTGCACCACAATCACATTTGGGTCCTCGTATTTTGCCCCATTTAAACAACAGGTCTGCACAACTGCCAACGCCTTTTCGTATTCTATTATTCATCTTCCATACTTTACATGGCAAGTCAAATCCTGCAGGCCTCTTGTTGGTATTTATCAGGTTGTGGATATTGGGTGGAACTGATTGCATCAATGTTCACAACCATTCATTCCCTAGATCAAAATTTTGTGATTGCAGGATTTGTGCAGATTTTATTGCTGAGTGTCAAGATCTTAGTCTGAATAGGTCCACATCAGCCATGCCTTTGTGGATAGGCAACTCTCTGTTTTCAATGATCTTTCTATATTCACAAAAAAGAGCATCTTGTCTTTGGAGATGTAATGGAGCAATGTAGCACAACATGGGTAGCCAATAGGTCGGAGTGGGTTTAATACGTTTGCTGATGGTTCTTGTTGTGTTGAGTTGAACATCAAGTTTGTGGATATGGGGGCTGTTGAGCCACACTGAAGCACCATATTCTGCAGTACTATACACCAACACCAAAGCTGAGCATCTAATATTGTAGCAGATGTACCCCATAATTTTTGGAGACATGCAAATAATTAACGTATGTGCTCCTAGCACTAGTGCACAGCAACAGATCACCCTTCAGGGAGTTGCAAATGGTCTGGGATGATGTCTTTACAGGACTCTGCTTTTGATCACCAGATTAAATGTAACTGAGCAGCTAAAGCCTGAGGGCTGGAACAAACAAGAAAAGGGAGAAGAGTTTAGAGCAAATCCCTCAACTTCATTCATTGATTGTGGGCATTAAGTAGCATTGCAATCCAGTTTACAAACTTATTCCCTGGTCCCATTTTAATTAAAGCCAATTGCAAAAAATTTATTCATTCTGTTGTTTTTCCCTACAGCAGATTCAGTCACAGCCATTGGGATTATCTGATTGATTTTTATAATCAATTCTATTAATTGCTCTGTGAATGTTATCATGTATCAGCCACAAAGGGATTGCTTCAGTTTTGTTATTATGGATTAGTAACCTGATCACTTGTCAAATCTCTCGGCAGCTATTTTTGCTAAGGTTTTTCTTTTCCTCCTGAGTTCTTCAACTAACAAAATGTGTGGAGTCAAGAAAGAAGAAAGCCTCTATATATTTATTTGAAAGAAAAAATTAGTAATTAGTAGTAATTGGGAGATAAAAATATTAATATGCAGTAAGTGTCAAGTAATATGGCTGAAGAAAATATGAAATAAATAGAATTGTGAGAAAGCCTTGAGACACTCAACACTCAACAGAAAAGCTTCTAAAAATGATTGTCAGTTGAGGAATCCATATCCATACTATGAATTGGATCTAGCACAGCACTTCCACAGGCACAAGGACTTCCACTTGTGGAATGTTATATTCACACCTTCCTTTCATGCACTAGCTCCAAATACCACCAACCCCAACCCCCCCCCCCTTCCCTCGCAATATTCTGCTCCTTGGCATTAGGGGACCCATGAACTTTACACCTGTGAAAATGCTGCACTGGATCCAACTCGATATAATCTATTGCTCGTGTTGCTCACATATAGCCTAGTAACCCAGAAGCATCCTTCCTCAGCTGAAAGGACCATCTTCCTGTTATACAGTAAATAGTTAGTGTGTTTCTGAGAATCTTATTCTTTGTAAATACTGCTGTACCTCATATTTCCATATGTTTTAAATTCAATAGTGGGAGATCCATGATGGGATCTTTCTTAGGCTTTGAATAATAGAAATAGCAGCCATGCAGTTAATACGAGAGATCCACAGGGGTGGGGACTCAACTTCTCTGCCTTGCATGTTTTCAACAGTCAAAACCAACACAAACAAACTGTCATTAGCCTTCGAAGGGGGTAAAAATCCCTTCTTGCATCCACCCTATGCCAGAGGAAAGAACCATTGCCAGTAGGATGAATCCACAGGATCCAAAACATTGTTTCCTGTCTCCAGTTTTTCGTGAATAATTGGAATAATAAACTGAAAATTTGCTCAAAAAAGATTACCTCAAGAGTTGAATAAATTCTGCAGAGAAGTGGTTCAGATATAAGAAAAAGCTAATTTTTAAAAGGTTTGTAGCCAACAAATAGATACAAAATCTCCCTAAGGTTAAAAGCCAGCAAATCTGAATAATTGTAAATTGTTTGCAGCACATTTGGTTACTTTAGTGCTAATTTGTAAATAAAGGAAGACTTCTAAGGTGAAACAGTTAGATGTTTTCCTCAAGGCCAACATTACTAACTTCTACACAATTTAATTAAAATGCAGTGCCTCTGGAGATTTTTCTAATTAGAAAATGTCATGATGCCAATAACTCTATTACATGATTGATACCCATGCCTAAGCTGGTATTTAATGGAACAATTATTGCTTTGTCCAAAAAATATTTAAAAAACAAAAATACTGTTAATATATGACAGAATTGAGAGCACATTTCACAGAAATTGAGAAAGGGCACCTAGTGTCCTGGTTGTCATGTATCATTTGTAATAAAGAGGAAACAGAAAGGGAACATTAAACACTGATTCAAGATGTCACAAGCACTGAATGGAATATTCTAATGGGAGTTCAGAATGAGGGGGTGGGGAGTTGCACAGAGATGATGAGTGGTGATGTGCCATTCCACCATAATGCAATAATATTAACAAATCAGAGCATCCCTTACTTTCTGGTCTTCATGCTTTATAGTGCCTGCTGTTTTGTGAAAAGGCCGGAGGCCATTTTTCCAATGACTCTCCTTCCCTGGCACCCTTTTAAAGGATCTAGATGGGGCTTAATGTAGTTATGGGGAACAAACTTCCAGCATTTGAAATAATAAGAAATTTATCAAAAATAAAATAACATTCTGCACAGCAATGGATCAAGCAAGGAAACAACATAAAGGTGTATACATGTAATCATCTGCCTCTCCGTCATACATGGCCTAACTATTCTTATTCTAGGGAAGGCTATTTACACTTAATATTACAATCCTCCATTACCTTGAGTCCTCTCTGGGCTGCCTGCTCTTTGTTAGCTCTACATGGTAATGTTGGCCATGAACATGAAGCCCAGTTGTGACAGTTCTTTCTGCAAGATATCCCAGATAGAATCAGCCAAAATCAATCTCTAAAAATGGACCCCATTCCCCTTGTGTCCAGAGAATTTCTCTCCCTTGTTTGTCTATCTGCATTGATAAGTCCTTCTTCTGCTGTTCCAGGAAGAGATACAATCTAGCATTTTGCCTCCCCCATGTCTCTGTCCTCCTGGGAATC
>NW_015170278.1:522867-546527 GCF_001447785.1 Gekko japonicus
TTGAGTAGAAACATTTCCATATCCAGACCTTAAGTACTGGGTGCTACTGGGAGCCATCAACAGGCTGGGTGAAGTTTGAGAGCAATTAACCTCTTTCCTCTTTCCTGTCCTTTCACTGATAGAGAAACGTCTGGGAATGAATGTGGGTTTTTTTGCAAACTCAAAACTCACAATAGAGTGATGTAGCCCAAAGTGGAGGTGTAGTGGTTAAGTGTAGTGGTTAAGTGTGCGGACTCTAATCTGGGAGAACCGGGTTTGATTCCCCACTCCTCCACTTGCACCTGCTGGATGACCTTGGGCAAGCCGTAGCTCTGATAAGAGCTGTTCTTGGAAAAGAGCAGTTTCTGTCAGAGCTCTCTCAGCCCCACCTACCTCACAGGGTGTCTGTTGCGGGGAGGGGAAGGGAAAGGAGTTTGTAAACCGCTCTGAGACTCTCCTTTGGGTAGTGAAGGACAGGGTATAAATCCTATCTCTTCTTCTTCTTCTCTTCTCTATATGACCTATGAAGGCCTCCACTCTTTAGGGTCCTTTAAACAATACAGTAAAAACCATATCAGTTGCACTTGCTTTTAAAGTAACAAGTCTGGATTATCTGTACATCAAGTCTCAAAAGGTAACTGACTCAATAGACCTTAATCCAAGCTCTGGTCAATCTCCTCTTAATTAAAACTGACTTTGCCTTGGAGACAGCAAGAAACTTCTTTATTGGTCAGTA
Organism: Gekko japonicus; assembly: GCF_001447785.1. NCBI lineage: Eukaryota > Metazoa > Chordata > Lepidosauria > Squamata > Gekkonidae > Gekko > Gekko japonicus. The sequence goes on from NW_015170278.1 coordinate 523,583, forward strand.
GTTGCTAGACAGAGGCCGATTCCACACAATCACTTGCCCTGGTCTCACCTCCCGATAATATCTGTGGAAATCGATCAGTTCCCCACATGTTGGTCCGGATCGGTAATTGACCCGAATCTAATGGCGTTTCCCCCCGGATTTTCCGTCTCCGCTATTTTCAGGAATTTTTTTTTTTACTACGGGTTGGATTCGTGGCATTCTAGTGGGGAACTCTTGAATTGCGGCTGTCCTCTCTCCACCCCTTTAACGCCCCTCTGTTTCCCCCCCTCCCCTTCCCTCCCCTTTCCGCCTCTCTGTCCACCTTTCTGCCTTCCCGCCTCTGTTCAATTGTTCTGCTTTCCCCCTTTGGTGTGCGGTTACCCCCCGTGTTGCGTTGCAATGCAATAATGACCCAGTATTAACTGGCATTTAAATGTCCTTTTGCACCCCCCTCCTCCTTGGCGAGCGTGTAAAGTGTAAAGTACACACTTTACTCATGTTCATTGTTTTGTTTTGGAAAGCAAAACATTAGTGTAGAATCAGCCAGAGGGCAGCAGAATATGTGTGAGAAGGGGCCTGGGGAAAACTTTCAGAGCTGCTTATAGAAACAGAAAAAGACCAGCATCACACAAAACCCAAACTTTTTACATTCATTTGAGGACCACCATTAGTTATCATTGTCTGTGAATTGTGAGTGGTGTGTCTCATGCATGGGCATTCTCTCTCCCTTGTGCAAATTCTCTGCTGATAGAATAGATTTCCATCAGTGGAACAGCTCATCTCTTCCCTCCCACTGCAGCCCCAAACTCCTCCATAATGCTGCTTCTGCCCCCCATCCACTGTCTCTGCAGAAATAATTTGCCTTGTGAAACCAGTTCAGTTTTTTAGCTAAAGTAATGCCAATGCAGATGGAAGGCAGCATGGTATAGCCCTATCTCATCAGACAGTGGGAGATAAGCAGGGTTTGTACTGGATGGGAGACCACCAAGGAGGACTCTACAGAGGAAGGCAGTGGCAAACCACCATTGCTTCTCAGTTGTCTCGAAAGCCCTTTGTTGGGGTCACCATACTTAGTTTGTGACTTGACAGCACATACATTCATGCATAATTACAATGACTGTATTAAGACTGTACCACCTTGGTGCCTCTCAGACCATTAGAGTTCCTAGGACTGAACTATTGGGGGCCCTGCCACCAATCAGCATGTTTTCAGCCTGGGGCTCTGAGATGATCTGAAAGCTAAATAGCTAGGAAATGGTGGCACTACAAGCTCCCACACGTCAAAAGAGGGAAGCTATAAAGTACTGAGACTGAGTGATTTCAGCTCATACTTTACTTAGTGATTTCAAGAACTTGAGATACAAGGGCCAGCCCAAGGGCTGCTTAAATGCACAAACAGAAACACACCCACACACACCCATACACCTGTGATTGGCTTATTTACATTAACCTCTATTAGATAGGTTACCTTGAGGATCCAAATTAGCCAATAGGCTGTTTCTAGGATCCTCTGTCCCTATTGTTTCTGGGAGCAAAGCTCTGGGTTTGTTCAGGAGACCGTGTGCTCAGTTCGACCATGTGTGTGGTCTCTGTCAGAACACAACACCCCTTCCCCCATGGTCCGGACCATCCCCTAGCAGACATAGTCTTTGAGATAGTCGGGTTTGTGCCGTGCTCGTGAGGAATGGCGCACCTCCAGGCTCTGTGTCTGTGCTTCTGGAGCCGGGCTTGCAGCTCCCTGAGGTGCGGCTGGGTCTTTGAGCTCAGTGGGCGTGCCACTAGGGTCCAGTATGGAGTTGTTGCCATCTGTGGTCGGGGCGCTTGTGGGAGCCGGTGGTTGAGCGGGGCCTTCTGGCTCCTCTGGGCAGGCTTTGGGTGCCTCAGGATCAGGGTTTGTGAGCCAGCAGCATAGCTGGTCAATATGCCTCTTGAGCAACTGCTCGTGTTCACAGGATACCTCGTAGGAGCACAGTCCCGAGACCTGGACTATTTTGGCGGGGATCCAAGCGGGGCCCTGGGCGTAATTTCTGGCATACACTGGGTCCCCCGGGAAGAAGCCCCTGGTGGCCATTTGGTCCTGGTTAGCCGTGTCGTGTTCTGGAGCCCGGTCTGGGTGGAGGCGGTCTAACCAGGTGGTGAGGCGCCGGCCCATGAGGAGCTCTGCTGGACAATGACCTGTGGTGGTATGGAGGGGTCATATGCTGACCGAACAAGAAAACCGTCAGCTTGTATTCCCAGTCCCCGCGATCCATGCGGCAGAGTGCGTCCTTAGTTGTCCTGACCATGCGCTCACCTGGCCATTTGTGGCTGGGTGGAACAGGGCTGATTGTACATGCCTGATGCCATAGTACTGTGTGAATTCCAGGAATTCAGTGGATGTGAATGCTGTGCCATTGTTGGTAACCAATGTGTCTGGTAACCCGTGTGTGCTAAAAATCTGCCACATTGCGCGGACAGCGCATCTGGATGATGTGGAGGCTACGGGGACTATTTCCAGCCACTTCATGTATGCATCGATCAATATAAAAAAGATTTGTCCCTGAAAGGGCCCCGCAAAATCCATGTGAAGCCAGGCCCAGGGTTTGTGTGATGATTCCCAGGGCCGGACTTGTGCCTTCGGTGGCTTCGGTCGCGACTCCTGGCATTTATGGCACCTCTTTACTTGGTCCTCAATCTCGTTGTTGAGGCCTGGCCCCCACATATAGCGCCGGGCCAGTGCCTTTATGCACACTATCCCAGGGTGAGTCTCATGTAGCACCTCTATCACCCGTTTGCACAGGGGCACGGGCACCACTACCCAGCCACCCCATAGTAGGCACCCTTTGTGAGATGACATTTCTTCCTTCCTAGAGATGAATGCCGTGAAATCAGGTCCCATCGAGCCAGTAGGCCACCTCCTCCCCACCCAGACCAAGACCCGGGACAAGATGAGGTCCCAGGTGGTGTGCTGGGAGACCTCCAAGACATGGACCAGACGGTCGGGCAGGTTCTCTATCAGAGTGATGTGGTGTGCCAGGGCAGGGTTGGGGTGGCACGAGGACAGGGCCAGGTGGCTGAGGGCATTGGCATGGCCCATTGCCTTGCCAGGCCGGTGCTGGGGCGCATACTGATAGCTCACAAGGAAAATTGACCAATGCAGGACCCAGGGAGAGAGCATCTGGGGGGGTTGGTGATCTAGGGCCAGCAACCCCAGCAACGGTTTGTAGTCGGAGGATCTTAAAAGGCCTCCCGTACAAGTAGTTGTGAAACTATTTAACCCCTGCCATGATCACCAGAGCTTCTTTATCTATTTGCACACAGTTGCGCTCTGCTGGTGACAGCGTGCAGGAGTAGTAAGCTATTGACACTTCTCTGCCATCCGCCAGAGTGTGTCCCAGTACCACCCCCACCCCATACGGGGAAGCATTGCACACTAGTACCACCAGCAGCATCTCGTCAAAGTATGTGAGGACTGCATTAGACATTAAAGGGTCCTTTACCGCCTTGAAAGCGGCTGTGTGTTTGGCGCCCCAGGACCACGGGGCATGCTTGTCCAGTAGCCTGTGGAGGGGTTCTGCAACTGCGACTTTGTGAGGCAAGAAGGCATGATAAAAATTCAATAGTCCTAAGAACGCCTGCAGTTCCAATTTGGAGGACGGGATGGGCGCCTCTGTAATAGCATGAACCTTCTCGGGTGTAGCATGGATGCCCTGAGCGTCTATGGTGAATCCCAGGAACTCTACCCGTGGCATTTTTCCCACTTGACTTTCAACCCTGCTTCACTGAAACGCTTAAGCACAATGCTGAAGCTGGATGCAGAGATGCGGAGGCCGAGGTCAGTGGTTCGCTGGGTGGAGCATTGCAAGGCGGAGTTCTGGAGCTCTTCGGTCGCCGTTGTGGTGCTTGGGGCTGCAGAGGAGTCAGGCTCGCTCATCGGGATCCCACCTTTGTCGCCAGTATAAAGTACTGAGACAGACGCATTGTTGAGTGATTTCAGCTCATACTTTACTTAGTGATTTCAAGAACCTGAGATACAAGGACAAGCCCGAGGGCTGCTTAAATGCACACACAGAAACACACCCACACACCCATGCACCTGTGATTGGCTTATTTACATTAACCTCCGGATTAGCTGATAGGCTATTTCTAGGATCCTCTGTCCCTATTGTTTCTGGGAGCAAAGCTCTGGTTGTTTGGGAGACCGTGTGCTCGATTCACCCACGTGCGTGGTCGGAACACAACAGAAGCCTGCTATTCCCCCTTTCCCTGAGGAACAGAGACCCTGCATCCATTCCTAGAAAATGGAGAGGACTCTATTTTCATGTTAGCCAAATGGCATGAGGAGGGCTCATTCCCTGTCCTTACAAAAGGCCCTCAGGTTTCTCTGGGGTCCAGTTCTGAGAAACATTAAACTGCATGATAAAGGTGGTTGAAAGAGAGAGTACTTAGTTTATTTGGGACAAGTAGCTTGACACAGGAAGTGATTTTAGTCTTGTTGTCAGATGTCCCAAATAAAATGGGCAAAGAAGTTGGATTTGGTTCTGTTAGTGAGAGAATACATAACTTCTAAAATGTGCAGCCTATTCTAGTTGTAGAGTAGGCTTTTGTACTAATGCAAATTCTTCTAAATTGCTATCCTTCAAAACAATCTCTTAAAAAATTAATAGGCCTGCAATATGGCTATTTTAGGAATATATTTCCATGAAGTAGTAAAGTTTAATCAATCTCTTTATCTCTTCTATTTGAGACTTTGAGTACTTTTATTTCTGCAGGAACACTGTGAAACAGATCGGAGAAGCTTGAAAGAAGACCCAAATAGGAAAAACAGAGTCTACGGTAAGTAAAATGGTAGGTGCCAATCTTGGGAAAATGATACATTTTGTGCTAGAAGTTATTAGAAGAAGAACTGCAAAAAGGCAGCCTGTATCTTAATGGCTTAATATGTCTGTTGTGTGGCTGCATTTGAAATACTGTGTTCAGTTCTGGTTCTCCCTTTGCAAAAGAGAGAGAGAAAGGTGGACTCTATGGCATTGTCTCCTGCTGAGTGAGGTCCCTCCGCTGCACAAACCCTCCTCAGGCTCCACCCCCAAAATCTCCAAGTATTTCCCAACCCAGAGCTGGCAACCCTACACTACACAGTCTTCAGGTCCTTACATATGCCGAGGAACGCTTGATGAAGTTCTTACTGGCTGATACTTATGATTCTGTCACACGCAATGTTGCTAAATATTGTTACTTGGTAATTAAAAAGCGCAATGTACTGTAACCCAAGCCAATTAATGATGGAATTGACCGGTGTGGTATTTTAGGAATTAAGCTTGTAAGGTTCTTATGTTGTAGACTCTGTGTTTAATATTTTGGTTCATTTTGCTGGTCTTATGACTGTTCTTAATAAACTTACTAGTCTTCAGGTCCTGTCTGGGTCTGCCATGAGGTTTTTTAATCAGACATGTGCTGTGAGTTTCCTGCTGGGACTTGAACTTACTTCCCAGATGCACCATCATTGTGGAAACCTAGCCTACATGCACCCATGCAGCTCACAACAGGACAAGTAGCACTCCCAGACCCATTTCAGGTTGGGAAAACCACACAGGTAGGAAGGCTTATGCACCCTTTCCCCATGTGCTACGATACCAATCAAAATTGTGGTGCGTGTCTGATTTAAAGTGCTTGTGGCAAACCTGGGCATGACCCAAGGACTGTCTAACATGCACTTAGGCCTTTAGGCTTCCAAGAGCATCTGATTCACTGCTGTGGGAGACAGGACATTGGACTAGGGCGACCTTTAGACTGAGCCAGCAGGGCTCTTATATTCTCATGCTCTTTCAAGGGTGTAGCCATCCCAAGGCTCTGGTGGGGCTTCAACAAAACCAACAGAAAATAAGTAATTTCTTCATGATTGACAAAAACTTCTACAAGTTTGTTGTTAAGCCTAAGGGCTGAGTCTGGTACAAGCACTTTCAGTCAGATGTAGTTTGTGAGTTCTGCGCCAAGAACTCAGTTCCCAGTCACATGGGTGGGGATCCAGTTTGGATCAGGACCATGGCACATGAAGAGAAGGGGTCTAGGCCTTCCACCCGCAGCCCTGGGGAACTGCTATTTGTTCAGGTCTGGAAACTTCCCCATGCCTCTCTCTTCCCCTGTAGTTGAAATTCACTGTCCAGCACCTGTTCAAGGCCAATCACATCAAGATGGGGGGGGGGAGCTTGGCCTGTGGGTAGGGTTGCCAGGTTTGGGATGGAAAATATCTGGAAAATTTGGGGGTGGATCCAGGAGAGGGCGTGGTTTGGGGAGGGGAGGGGCCTCAGCATGGTACCATGCCATAGAGTCCACCCTTCAGAGCAGCCATTTTCTCCAGGGGAGCTGATCTCTGTCAGCTGGAGATCAGTTGTAAAAGCAGGAGATCTCCAGGCCCCACCTGGAGGCTGACAGCCCTACCTGTGGGTGGCCATAGCAGTAGTACACAGAGTACCAAACATGTGTTGCAAAGTTCATGGCATCCGTAGCTGACAGCCCTTGTGGATGATCTGAGGTGCTATAATGTACGGTTATAACCCCTGTCCAAGGTCAAGGGTCCCATCCCAAAATTTACCAGGGCTGATGGAGATTCCCAGGCAGGCAGAGGCCCTGCCAATGGCTGAAGCAACTATGTCAAGCCCCCAACAGACACCTCACCCAAGAGCAGGCAAGGAAGGGCGATGCGGGCCCACAACACAGGGAAACTTGGCTGGGACACTCCCCTCGCCAGCCACACCATCCTTGCAGTACAGAGAAGAGGCTGGGATGTGCTACAGAGCCACACCCACAGGTGAGGCTAGGGATGAGGCCAGCAGCATCCCCCCCTTCTTTGTCGGGCCTGGGCCAGAGCAGAGGCCCTCCAAGGTAGTGGGGGAGGGAGGGGAACAGGAAAGGAAGGCCTGGGCCAGGAATTCAACCACTTCCGATGCCCACACCCAACAGGACCACCACACCCTTTTTCATGGAGCTTCAAAGAAGCCCAGGGCTGCCCCGCCCACAGGGAATCCTTTAAAAGGCAGGAAGTAGGGTAGCCAGTGAGGATGGGCCAGAGCTTTATCTTGCAGTCAGAGAAGAGGTGTGGTGCAAGGGAGAGATGGGCTGGGGTAAGACAGAATCCCCTTCCTCTCCCAGTGGCTGAGGCTTTGTTCTCAGTGTGCCTGCTAAAGGACACTAGAGGGCCAGCAGCCCCAGGCTCCGTCGCTTGGGAGTCAGAGCCTGAGAGCCTCAATGTCTCCGTGTCAATTGTCCATGAAGCATTAAAGGTTGCTGGTCTCTGCACTAGTCCACAAACAACTCCCAAAACAAAAACCTTTCATTTCATTTATTTTTATTGTATTGTTTTTTATTTATGTGCAAGTCCTTTCATTAAGTCTAAAGTAGTATCAGAAAACAATATGCCAGTTTTTAAAGTTCTCTAGAACTTTTCATCGGGCTGGGATGTTCAGTGAAAAACCTGGGGGTGGGAGATTAAGCTGTTTTAAGGTATGGTGGCAACATCCAAAGTCTGCAGTAAATGGGATGTGCTGCAGCCAAAGCTGGATTAAGGTATTTGGTGCTGAGTGCGAAACAGGTTATCAAATTGCACCATATTGCTGGAACAGAGGAAAGAACAAAAATTGGCAATCTCCCTTTAAGAACATGAAAGGTAGCTGTTAATCAAATATCTCTCCACTACTAAATGAGATACATGGGTCTCTTGTAAGAGCAAAAAGGAACGGTTGTGGCCCTTATATCAAAAAATATGTAGGTTAATTTAAGGTATTCCACTAGGTAGAGTCGTTGGGTAATATTCCTTAACAAATGGAAATCAAAAACCCTCCATAAACAAAGTTCCATTTGAAGATCAATGTCTTCCCAGTTGTAGCACCCTTCTCTTGATGGGTTCCAAGATACAACTCTCCCACAAGTCTGCACACTTTTTGTAATGCTTTGGTTTGTTCTAATGAAGATATTATACAACTTTTATTTTATTTTGTTGAAAAGCATTGCCAGGGAAGTAGAAAGTAACAAGATGTACATGCAAATCTGCATTCCTACAATATTACACTCTGCTCATGTAGCTTTATAAAATGATTTTTTAAAAGGGAAACAGGAGGTCCAGTACCGGATATCAGCTTGCATTAAAGCTTATAGGTTTTAGAGTAAGTAGAATAGAACATTATTACTGCTTTAATCCCTATTCAATTTTCCATTTCTATCATAAGAGACAGATTGAAGAACAATAGGACAGGAACTGGCATAATTACCAATAGAAAATTTCATAAAGGAGAAGTCCAAAATGAAATTATTCTGGGTTGTGTGTGAAGTCACTGGGGAAATCAAGGTTTTAGATTAAAGAAAAGAGTAATAAAGTTAAGAGGCCTTTGTCCTGCCAAAATCTGTTTCCAATTGAAAGGCCTTTGAAAATAGGATTTAAAACAATGGATAATGATTTATCTTGATAAAATTGGTTTCTAGTCATGTGACGATAAAACAACAAACTTGAACCAAGGGAACATGAATAGCATTTGGCTAGGCAATGTCTCCATTTGCTCTCCTAGAAGAAAAAACGGAGCTTCTTTATATGAAAATACTTGGGATGTTCAAACACCCATTCTGTAGCTGCAAACAGGAAGCCAGTTTTTCAATGTGCTCTTCATCTATTCGCCAACCTGTTTGTGGCTGTTTGGCATTCACACATTCACAAACAATCTGAACAGCTGATGGACATCCCCCACCCATGCTGCACTGCTGCTCTGTTCGGATGGCAATTCTTTAAATAGGCAGTTAAATCAGTCATATCATATAAATTAGTCATAAATAAATCATTCATAAGCTAGGGGCCTCAGACTTACCTGGGCCCCGTCTGCAGGCCTGCAGGGAGCGAGAAAAGAGGAGATGCCTCCTATCTCAGCCTGGTCTATCAGGTTTGGCCTGGTGTGGCCAGAGAGTGGGGCCCTGGCTGGCAGACCTCACAGAAGGAGTTTTCTTTCTAGTCCACTTGGCTGGATTATTAAAGGCCCTGCCATGCTGCCAGGCTCAGTCAGCCTCATGGTTTTTCCCCACCCACCCATCCCTCCCTCTGTTTGTGGCATTTTGGAGTGTTGCATCAATTTTTTTCCTGTGTAACCCACTGTCACAACTGTGTGGGGCTGTATCAGCATGGGGGCAACCGGATCTATTTTCATGGGGAAGGCAGCCTGCATGCCTGTTTCCCCCACCCTTGGGGATCCCTTAAGGGATTTGGGAGTGAAGACTTACAGGGGACATGCCCATCTTGAGAGCTGTCAAGACACCCTCACTTTCAAGTGGCAGGGGAGGTCATGCAGTGGCCTGTGTCTATGTGGAATCCTCCATCCTGCAATCCCTCAGTATCCCCCACAGCAGGTAGGCTGGGGAAGGGTAGGGGTGCATCGGCTGACATGCAGGCGCAGATGCCAGGATTCATTGCCCCATGCTGTGCCGAGGCTGCAACACAACAGCTGTGGTAACCAATGTAGTTATGGGCATTTTCAATCCAGAAGGTTGTCCATTGTCATTGTATGTACTTGGGTGGGTGGCTGCCTTGTCACCTCCTCGCCCCTTCATTGCTGGTACCACAAATAAAATCCTACTCTTTGGAGTTTTTCTAAATACTCTTTAGCAGGTGTTTGAATAATTTGGTACTGAACCACACAGACTCAGTGATAGGCTCACATCTGATTGCCACAGTCAAACATGGTAAAGTTCACAGCATCCCAAGAAAATGTGACTATAATACTAAAATTCAGGGACCTAGGAGGATGCAATTCTACTTACGGTAGGGCTGTGAATTACACTGGTGGCAACCTGAAACAGCATTTCTGCAAATATCACTGATTTTTCTGAAATCACAGCAGATTGCTCCTACCATCTTTTTGTCTGGCAAAAGCAGGGCTCCTTTTAACTACCATAACGCTGAACATTCTGGAATCCACATGCACAAAAGTTACATGGGACTGGAACAGCAGTGAGAAAGGGAATCAGGTGACATAAACAGAATAAGTGGTAGAATCTAATTCAAAGAATGCTGATCTGCAATACAGAGAGAATATTTTATTTATTTTTATTAAAGTTGTTTTTATCCTGCACTCTCTGTTTTAAAATGCATGAAAGAATAAATAAGATCTAACAAGATAATAGAAACAGTGCAGAAGGAATTTTCTGACTGCTGCTGCTGACTTGATCTCTCCCCCTCCCATCCACTGGTGCACAGATCACATCCCCAGGAGGTCTGAGAGATGCATCTGCCAGCATGTCGCCATAAACCGGAAGCACCACATAATATTCTTGTTGGAAAATTGGTGAAATTTCGTTTGGATCCTATGACTGTTAGATGGATCTGTAACTGGTTGACAGATTGCATCCAAAGAATGATTGTGAATGGTTCCTCATCCTCTTGGAGAGGAGTGACAAGTGGAGTGCCACAAGGATCTGTCCTGAGACCTGTTCTGTTCAACATCTTTATAAATGATTTGGATGAAGGAATACGGGGAATGCTTATTAAATTTGCAGATGATGTTAAATTGAGAGGAGTAGAAAATATGGTAGAAGACAGAGTCAGGATACAGGATGATCTTGACAGGCTGGAAAACTGGGCTAAAACAAATAAAATGAATTTCAACTGGGATAAATGTAAAGTTCTGCATTTAGGTAGGGAAAATCAAATGCATAATTATAGGATGGGGGAGACTTGTCTTGGCAGTAGCATGTGTGAAAAGGATCTAGGGGTCTTAGTTGACCATACACTGAATATGAGTCAGCAGTGTGATATGGTAGTTAAAAAAACAAATGCCATTTTGGGCTATATCAACAGAAGTACAGTTTCCAGATCATGCAAAGTGATGGTATCACTTTACTCTGCTCTGGTTAGACCTCACTTAGCGTACTGTGTTCAGTTTTGGGCACCACAATTTAAGAGGGATATAAAGAAGCTGGAACGTGTCCAGGGGAGGGCAATGAAGATGGTGAGGGGTCTGGAGTTCAAGTCCTATGAAGAACGGTTGAAGGAGCTGGGTATGTTTAGCCTGGAGGGGAGATGACTAAGAGGTGATATGATAACCATCTTCAAGTACTTGAAGGGCTGTCATATAGAGGATGGTACAGAGCTGTTTTTTTTTTGTTGCCCCAGAAGGTCAGACCAGAACCAACAGGTTGAATTTAATCAGAAGAGTTTTTGGCTAAACATTAGGAAGAATTTTCTGACAGTTAGAGTGGCTCCTCAGTGGAATAGGCTTCCTCAGGAGGTGGTGGACTTTCCTTCTTTGGAGGTTTTCAAACAGAGGCTAGATGGCCATCTGACAGCAATGCAGATTCTATGAACTTAGGCAGATCATGAGAGGGAGGGCAGGAAGGGTTGCCTCACTGCTTAGTTCTTGTGGCCCTTTCTTACATGCCCAGGGAAATGCTGATTGCCACTTTGGGGTCAGGAAGCAATTTTTCTACAGGCCAGTTTAGCTGGAGATCCTGGAGGTTTTTTGTCATCTTTTGGGCATGAAACTGGGGGTGGGGGGTATTTGTGAATTTCCTGCATTGTGCAGGGGGTTTGGACTAGATGACCTTGGAGGTCCCTTCCAACTCTATGATTCTAAGGATGAACTCGATTTTAGCACAGAATGGAAAAAAAACCCCTGGATTAAAAAGAAGATTGAGTTTGATTTTAGTGCAGAATTGCTTGGAGGACATCGTGGTGAACATGGATTAAAAGAAGAGTGCAGAAAGGGCCAGTGTCTTTTCATTTTAGTTTAACTGATCAGTAAAATCAGCATTCTTCTAGAATAGGTATTATCTTCTGAGGATACTTTGCTGTTGAAGGAGAATCGAAGGAACTGCTTTCTTGATGAAGGAACTACCCTCTTATTTCAGATGATGCATATGGAAGTGGTCTTCTCCATGGGCTGGGACCCTCCATTGAGTTGCAGAACTCCAACTGCTGGCTCGCAAACCCCTCTAGGGCTACCCCCCCCCCTTTTTGCAGTTTTTTGGAATGTCCTGCTGCTAGTGCACAGGTACAGAGCTCAAGGGTACCATACTTCCTGCCTTTCTTTGCATACATGCTGAGGAATGTAGCAGGACAATGAGGGATGGTCACTCAAAAGCAAAAAGGGCTCTTTTTTTAAAGAGCAGCTTCAGAGATAACCCCCCACACACACAAGCAAAAGTTCTCCCATACCATCTCTCTCTCTCTATCTTCCATCATCCCATACAACCTGGCCTTCCACTGCCCCACCTTGACCAGTCAGTCTGCCAATGCTTCACACAGGCTTATAGTGTGGGGGTCCCCATTGAGGTCATAACTCCACAATTCTCAGTGATGTCTAATTCAGTCAAGCTGGAGGTATCCTCCCACACCTAGTCCAGAAACAGAACCCACCAGTGTTGCAATGTAAGACAGAGGGAAGGGGAAAGCAGACTGGAGAGGAAGGGTGTGGGGCATTTGGGAATGAAGTAGGAAGGGAGGCTACAAGGCCCATAGGAGGGGGAGTGTCAGGAATGGAATGGAGGGCGAGGAAAGAGACTTCATAAGACTGCAAAAGAGGCAGTAGACAGTGAGTAGACAGGATTAGGATCTACAGTAGACAGGAGCTGCTCTGGATCCAGAAAATCAACATCCATACATAAGGGAAAACTGTAGTTCCTCTGAATCTATCACTAGTTATGTGATTTTTAAATAGTTATTTCCTTCTCACAGGCCCATAGCCAGCATTTTGTGGCTTGTGGGGCAATTTTTTTTCTGGTGGGGCTGCCATTTTTGCTATTATTTTTCTGTCTGTATACAACTGTACAGAACAATCGGTGTCCCTAGAACAATCTGTGCCCCTTTTTCTCACCGCGATCTTGCAGTAGATTCTTCCAAATGCAAAACCAATCTGGCAGATATGGAGGGGGGGATGAGGCAGGAAAGGGAACCTAGTATTGATGCTCCCCCCCTTCTTTCTTCCTTGCTCTCTCTGGCCCCTTCCTTAGAACAAGGCTGACTGGGGTCTCTCTGCAGGGCAAGGTCGAGGGGAAGGGTCTCAAGAAGTAGTGCAGTTGTTGGCAGGAGGAGAGAGAAGGCTGGGTGAATCGGGTGGTGGGCAGGTGGATTAACAAAACTTTGTGCCACAAATTCCTGTGGGGCTGTCCCTTTAAGAAAGGGGCGGAGCACTGAATAGCCCCACCATAGCTACAGGCCTGTCTTCTCATAGGAATACCTGTTCAAATGGGAGGCTACATTGTCAGAATTGCGTTTACTTGGTGCAAGATAGTGACAATGAGAAGTGAAATCTAGAAGATCTAAGAGTATCTACAATATAAGGATATGTTACTGCAATCTCACCAGGCCATACTGCTAGAGAATAAACCTTTAGTTTCATTAAAACTTCATCATGATGGCCAGAGATTTCAACAAATCTAGAAGAACTTGCAAGCCCTGAAGGCATTTCTGTTCCTTCCAATTACACCACACAAGAGAAGATGTTTAGCTAGCTAGCTAGTTCCTTGGCAGCAATTAAAGTGTTTGTCTCTGTGGCCACCAATGAATAAGTGTTCTTGCTCTGCATCAAAGGATGATTTTTAAGGACTGTTTAGATTTTGATGCTTGGAATTTGGGGTTGTGTTTGTGTGTTGACTTTCCTCATTAATCTGCTAGTTTTATAAGACTCCAGAGCAAAGGTAATCCACTACCTTTTATAGAACTCTTAATTCTCCAATTTTTAGTGCAATATCCACTGCATACGCTGGCTTCTAGCCCCCGCATGCTGTGCATGGATGTGACCATATGAAAACCACTTTGCATGTTTGTCTCTTTCAAGCCACGGTGAGCTCTTTAAAAGTTACTTACTTATTTATTTATTTATTTATTTATTTTCATTTCATTTATACCCCGCCCTCCCCGCAGGCAGGCTCAGGGCGGCTTACAAGGCACAAAGTGCAATAAAGATAAAACAGATTAAAACAGTTGAAGCTAAAAAATTCACAACTAACAGGATTTGAGGACTTATGTAGTTTATAAGTAGCAGCTTATAACGTATATAGTTTATAAGTATAAACTTATGTAGTTTATAGGTAGCAGCTTGTATGAAATTCTTTATTGTCAATGATCAGGCTGCTTCTACACGGAATCAGTTCTCTGTGTCGCTCGCTCTCATTGCTGCTGCAAATGCAAAAGCAGTCACAGCAGCAACAGAGGACAACAAAAAGGGACAGAGACATAGTTTTTGTTTTTTAAAACAGTTGGGAATTTTAGTGAAAGATCATTGTAACTTTATTGCGCTTTAGCAATTGTTGGTTTTTAAAGGCCCATAAAAGCCCTTTTAGTGGCTTTGGAGGGAGGGGGTAGTCCACGGGAAGGGAACTGACTATGGCAAGGAAAATTGTGCCAATGTGCTGGGTCCTTCAAAAATGCATTCCTTCCCACCCATACAAGGGCGCTTTGACTGATACTGTTCTGAAAGGATTACATTAAATCAAGTTTGTGAAAGAGTACATTAAAGCAGGGGAAAACCTAGAAAGTGCATGATTAGGAAACAATATTGTGTGAATGCTTCCAAAAAAACCCCCCTTCTTTGGCAGCAGGAACTATGCATTTTACAGTCTGTGCTACCAGGACTGTAGGGACTTCCTTTGAAGACATATGAAGCTGCCTTATACAGATCATTGGGCTATCAAGTTCAGTATTGCCTATTCCGACTGGCAGTGGCTCACTGGGGTGTCAGGCTCCCTAAGGGCGTCACCTCCTAATATCCATTTAACTGGAGGTGTCAGGGGTTGAGCCCTGGGATTTTCTGCATGCAGAGCAGATGGTTTGCCACTGAGCCACAGGCAAGAGTACAAATTGCCTTATTGGCCCAATCTGCATTTGCTATGTAAAGCTGTTCTGTGCTGCTGTGCCGCCGGCTTCCCATTTGGCTCAGTATAAAGCTCTCCTCTGTCTGCATCAGGAGACACAAGCTGTCTAGGGAGAGTGTGAGAGATGGGGAGGAGCAGCCTCCCAGGGCCACCGGCAGGGTGCTGTGTTGTGGGGAGGAAACGGCAGCTGTGGAAAAAAAAAACCAAAAGTAAAAGGGGGTGACCTGGCAGGCGGAGAGGCGGGGGGGCAGGAAAGACAGAATGAGCTGGGTAGAAAACACAAAACACCCAGCAGTTGCCAGGCACAGCATTCTGGAGACTGCCCTAGGACATAACAAATGGTTCAGGGATGGCTGTGCTTCCAACCCACCCACCCCCCAAAAAATATGATTGCAGAAAAATGTTTCCTGGCTGCTTTTAAATGCAGACAATTGGATTTCCAGCTAACTTGTTTCCTTTGTGACAATTTGTGTCTCTCCTTAGAAAAGATGGGGGGAAGAATTCAGCTCCAGTTGTTTGCTTTTTGCTCACAGCGGCTCGGGGAGGAGCAGTTGTACCACCTTAAAACCACATTCAGATAAGCTGGTGAGATGCCATAGTGACCTTTGAGTCACCACTAAATGGCAATAAATGATGCAGATAGCTGATGCTGATATGAAACAATAGGAGAGTGGATGCGGCATGAAATGCAGACAGAAATTTCTGAGACGATGCGAGATCATTGGCACAATGGTGGAAAATACCAATGCAGATTGGACCTCTGTATAGGAAAGACAAGCCACTGTCCCTTTCAAAAGAAAGCCTGGCTGATGTGTGCTGCGGCTTATAAGTGAAGGAACTTATCCTCTCCTGACTCCTCTCAGGGCAAAGTCTGAAGAAGCACCTTGTCAATTTCATCTGAGCAACCCCTCCAATAGAAGTATCATGGCCAAGACTCTGGCCTCACGGTCCAGAGGCTATGAAACTGACGTGGCATCTACATTTTTAAGAATCTTGGGCCCTGTAGGCCTCACTTACATGACCTTCCATCTTCACTTTCCCTTTGTGTGCTGCTGAGAGCACAGTGAAATAGTGTCATTTAATTTTTAGTATCCATTAGATATGGCTTAATCAATGCCAAATTACTGTCACGCTAAATGTGGTATATATTGTTATCACTGATCATTACAACAACCTTGAAATGACTCCTAGAGCATCTCACTTATGAAATAGCACAAAAGTTCATTTTGCTACACAGACTGGAGGAAGTGAGGATCAAACATGTACATGCTTCAGAAGTATCTGTCGAAGGACGGCTATGGAGTTATGCTGATGTGACTGACATATAATTTATTTATTTTCTGTCCTCTTCAAGCACCTTGGTGGCTAACACATTTAAAATGTAAAATAAAAACACACAAATAACAGCAGCAGTCTAAATATTTTAAAACTTCAAGCCCTCAGAAACTAGCAAAAAAAGCAATAAAAACCGATGAGATACAAGCTAACAACCCACCAAAAAGACTTCAAAACATTCAAACCCTAACAATTTTTCAAAATAAAAGAAGAAATGACAATGCAACCAAATGAGCCTGGCAGCAGAATCCTTGTTCTGGGTGCAGCTCCCTTCACAGGTCATGTTACAGTAAGGGGTTTTTTTTTGTTTCTCTTTCCCCAGTCATAATTTCTCAGCTGTGTCTAGATTAATTGATTCTCCCCCACAGTCAGGGGATCCCTTCTCTGTATGGTCCTTTCTGCCTCTGTTATGATCATCAAAGGGAGATGCTGACAGGCAAAGAAGTAAGCTAGGCTTGAAAATGTTGTTGTGTGCTTGAGGCGTGTGTTTCCTGTCTTCTCAGGTGCTCTTAGAAGGTGATTGTAGCAGGTTCAGGTTCACTGTGGGTTTCCCTTTAATGCTGCAGTGTCAGTCAAAAGAAGCACTTAGAAAGAAGTGTGAAGGTCCTTCTGCTTTGTTCACATGGAAGTGTGAAGATCCTTCTGCTTTGTTTAAAGGCTTGAGTAGCTGTTTTGTCATTGTGGTGAAGCAGGTGCTTGCTTGCTTTTGAATTTTTAAGAATCTCAGTTTGATCAGTTATAAAAGCCAACAGTTTTCCTAATCTGAAGCACATGTTCTGAGGTTCAAGGTTGCTAAGAGGAGAGTTGAGAGACAAAGTTCAGGAGTCCCTAAAGGTCCAGGGAACTGGGAAAGCCACTACTGATGTGCAGTTTTAAAGTTGGCGGCATCTTGTCAAATTGACAGCACCCCTACCTTCAGGGCCGTAGCTAGTGGTGGGGCTTTAGGGGCAGAGCCCCCGTGGAGCCCCACCACTCCATGCCACCACCACCTCCTCCTCCTGGGTGCCTATTTAAGGAGCCACCTGATGTCAGCCAAGCCAAGCCAGAGACACCCCCCATCAGCCCAGGTGCTCTCCCTGGCCCGGGCTCTCACTCACCCACTCACCAACAGGACCCATGCACCTACCCAGCCTCTGATGGCTCTGGGAAGGGAAGAAGAAGAGGAGGAGGAGGAGACTGGATTTATACCCTGCCCTTCAATCAGAGTCTCAGAGTAGCTTACAAACTCCTTTCCCTTCCCCTCCCCACAACAGACACTCTGTGAGGTAGGTGGGGCTGAGAGAGCTCTTTTCAGAACTGTCCTTGAGAGAACAGCTCTGACAGAACTATGGCTTGCCCAAGGTAATCCAGCAGCTGCAAGTGGAGGAGTGGGGAATCAAACCCAGTTCTCCCAGATTAGAGTCCACGCACCTCTCTGAAGGCATGGGGTAGATGAGGGCATCCTGCTGGGGAGGGAGAGAGAGTGTGCCTCTGAGCCCATGCATCAAGAAGGAGAGGGCAGTGAAAGGAATAGACCATCTGCAGGGTAAGGTACCCCGGGTGGCAGTGGTGGATGAGAACGCAGGGCACCTCTCTGAACGTGGCTCCTCTCTGCCACTAGGGCTGCCTCACCCCCTAGAGGGCTGGAGGCATCTTTAAATTAAATTAAATTAAATTAGTGGCACACAAACACCCCAGCTGCAGGGCTGCCTACTTTTCTCTTCTTCACTAACCCAAGTAAGTATTTAAACAAACAAGAAAGTGTGGGGGATCTGAGGCCCTCCTTGGCCTGTACTCTCCCACTCCGTGGCAATAACAGCATCCCTAAATGATGACTCAGCACCTGCCAAATGTAGACCCTAACCTAGTGTTAGCTTGTTCTATAGAACAGTTGGAATAGTTTCTATGAAATTCACTCCCCAGGGATATTTGTCTGTCCCCTTCTATCATTGTCTTCCGCCAAAACAAAGTTTGAGTCCAGTGGCACCTTTAAGACCAACAAAGTATGCTTTTGTGTGCATGCATACTTCTTCAGATACAATTAAATGGAAATTACCAGTCCATGCATATAGGTAGAGGGTGAGCAGCAAATTAGCATACAGTATAATAAAGATGTTTAACAGATTCAAAGATCAAACAGGAATAACAAGCTTAGTGTATATGGTTACCATTTGTTTGGGTTTAATTCTGGGGGAAAGCATAGTGAAGGAAATAAATATGTCAGCACTGGAGATTGATGGGCAGATGCCTCCTTAATTGTGGAATGCTGAGAGTGGAAACTGAGACCCCACCATCACACTCCATCTGTCTTCTCTCAAGCATGGAGTCGACCTTACAGCATCTTCTTCTTTGAAGTGGGATGATTGGCGGTGTAGCATTATCTCCCCTGTCCCCAGACCAGAAAAATACATTCCAATCTACCATTCCAAATTACATTACATTCTACTATTCATAAATTACATTGCAATCTACTACTCTTATCTATTATTCCAAATAAGAAAAAAACTCTCTTCCGCCAGTGAGTGAAGACTTTTCTGTTTTGTTTGATCTATTCTTTTCCCTCACTACCTCTCCTTCCCATTCATGTTTCTGTGCCTTATTTTAATTGTTTTTCCTTATGTATACACACATGTGTGTATTTTAATGCTTGTCTTAAGATTTATATTGTTCACCCTTCTGGAGACCCTAAGCTGGGTGGAAAGCCGTCAAAATGTTTTCAATAAATAAATAAATGACATATTCCTGCTCACAGCAAGTCATGGGATCTCTTAGCGTATAACGTTTGGGTTGGGTCTGGGTGGTGTAAAAGAGGCCCAGAAACACTCTTTGCCTGGAAGGAACAGGATGTTTGATGGTTCACATCAGGAAGTCTTAACTAGAAAGGTGAAATAGTCTGGACAGTGATTCATAAATGGTAGGATAAGAGGTTGGCACAAGAAGAGCTTTTTTGGCACTGGAACATCTTTCTCCCCAATGATACCCAGTAATTCCTGGAAGGTAATTGA
Organism: Gekko japonicus; assembly: GCF_001447785.1. Lineage (NCBI taxonomy): Eukaryota > Metazoa > Chordata > Lepidosauria > Squamata > Gekkonidae > Gekko > Gekko japonicus. The sequence goes on from NW_015170278.1 coordinate 542,704, forward strand.
TTAGGGATTGTTATAGTAGTAGTAGTAGTAGTAGTAGTAGTAGTAGTAGTAGTAGTAGTAGTAGTAGTAAATATTATTTATTTCTCGCTGGGACCCAAGGCAGATTACACGAATTTTTTTTTTAAAATCAGTAGGCAAATTAGTCTCTGGAGAACATAACAAATTGTAAACATAAAAAAGAAAAAAGGGAATAACTTCAGAAGGAAGTGAAGTTGTATCTAGTTCACAGTTCTCCTTATACTACAGATACTTGCATTTACAAAATTTCTGGGGGGAGGAAGTACAAGTCTCAGCTGTAGCACCTTCTGCACTCTCCAGTTCCAATGACTGAAAAATATGCCATCAAGATAATTTGAAATTCATGTGTGTTCTAGTGTGAGGCTGGCAAAATGTGCACCAGGAGTGTTGTGAGTGCTAAATATAGAAGAAAGAAGACTAGCAGTTTATTCCTTGTAAAATTTGCTAAGTCTGCAAACTGATTATATTATCAGAAATGAAAAACTGATTATTTTTTTAGGTGGCTAGTATATAATAATTTGGTCTCAGGTATGGTTTGAAGGAGCTAAGGTTGTTAAGAATTAATTTTTGCCCTTCATTCTGACTACTGAATGACAGGACTTCTGCTTTAATAGGCAGACAACTAGAATCTCAACAGCAGTGAAGTTCATTAATTGACCATATTGGTAGCTAAGTACCAATGAGAGACCATTCACTGCTCAACAAGGCCCAAGCCTACATTCGAGGAGAGTATTAGGAAATGAATTTCTTTCCAATTACAAGGAGATAATATTTTCTTCAAACTATTAATCCAGGTGTGCTCATAAAAAAGTGAAAATCTTCATCAGTTATTATTAACTATCAAGCAGATGTTCCAGTTCCTTAAAATGCAAAGCCAGTTCTCTATGAAGTCATTAGATTCCTCTAACTGTATTCTTTTAGTCTGACAGCACTCAGTACTTCAGGGTCCACAGTCACCTTCATGTAAAGTTTGCAGAAAGAATTCACAGAACTTAATGAAATGGGGAGGGAGTGTCTTGTGGAAGTGATGGAAGATATATGTTTTTATACATACGCAAAATGTCATCATTTTCCTTTTCCAATAACTTATTAAGTATAATGACCCTTTTCAGAGCCAGACTGTAACACCATCTACTGGCAGCTTCTACTACTAAATAATATATTGAACAGTATTTCTGGATTATGCTTTATCATTTTAATTAATGGGGGGGGGAATAACATGCAGCATCTAGGTATCTTTTTCTCTTCACAAAGAAAGTGTAAATTGTTGCTATCAGAAATAGGCTTAAAGTCCTGGTCTCCATAAAATTGAGTTCATGGTCTCAATAACATTTTTATTCACAGGCAGCAATATGAGTGTGTTAGGAATTTTTCTAAGAAAGGCATAAATCCTAGCTCCTTTTAGAGGGCTTTATAGTGCTGGGTGCTTTAGTGAATACTTGACCTTATTTTAACTGCTTGATTTTCTAATTTTCTAAGTGTTCCTTCCCAGCTTGTAGTGGCAATTTACTACTTTGTCAACAACAGATCCCTTAGAGTTATTCAGATTGGGGGCAGTCATAAATCCATGTGTAGAATCTAATCCAATAGCTCTTGGGAGCATGAGGTCATTTACCACTTGCAAAATCATCTAATGATCCTCTTTAGGATGATCAAAATGACATAATTGGGCCAGTCAAATGGTACTCAGGAACTGCTACATGTCAGGAACAATTTCTGCCTCCATAGTACAGGCATCTCTCCGTAGAATCTAATCCAATAGCTCTTGGGAGCATGAGGTCATTTACCACTTGCAAAATCATCTAATGATCCTCTTTAGGATGATCAAAATGACATAATTGGGCCAGTCAAATGGTACTCAGGAACTGCTACATGTCAGGAACAATTTCTGCCTCCATAGTACAGGCATCTCTCCCTTATAATAAAGCAGTAGTGGGGGCCAACGTTCTAAAATGCCCGCCTTTAGTGTTTGGCCGTAAGAACTGCCACTCAGAAGACACTGGCTGGGTTGACTGGCTGCTTTGTGCAGTCCCGCCCAGCGTTTCAAGGTCTTTTGCATATGGAAGCTGATTGGACTTCACTCCATTCCACACCTCAAACTCCCCCCCCCCAAGGCAGTTGGAATTTTCAGTTGCATATGGGAACTACTGTATTCTGAGGTAACATATGTCCTCACTCACAACACATCACTTCCCCTTTAAAAGAAACAAACCCAATAACACAATCACGCCACACCACAAAGAAGACAGATCACACCACAAGCAGAATACCTCAAGGCAAAAAATGATAGGAAAAGATGCCAGCAGTCACCCCATTACTGCCACAGATGGTGTGCAGGTCCCAGGTTCATGTTTTAAAAGCTGCCTGGGGGACTATGGACCATTCACACACTTTCAACCATAACATACCTCATAGGATAGTTGTGCGGATCATACGGGGGAGAGGAGAATGATGTCAGCTGCTTTGGTTCCCACTGCAGGGAAAGACTGCCCTTTCCCTAGGCAGAGGCTGGGGGGGGGGGGGGGGGTGGGGGCGAGGCAGGCGATGGAAGGCCGATGCCTCCGTTGCCTGGCTGGAGTGGCCGCGGGGGGGTCTGGAGTCGGGCGGCCGCTGGCGGGGGACGCAGTCGCCCGGGCCGAGATTGGGGGGGCAAGGCGGGCGACAGAAGGCCGATGCCTCCGTCGCCCGGCCCTCTACAGAATCCACCCCCCAAACCTCCAGGTATTTCCCTCCTTAGAGCTGGCAACCCTACATTCCCCTCAGTGCCTGTTGGTAGGCAACTAAGCTTGGTCCTGTCACCTACTTTGGCCTTTGGGAGAAAACACATTTGGGCCAGTCCTGATAGGGTTGCCAACTCCAGATGGGAAATTCCTGGAGATTTGAGGGATGGAGCCTGAAGAGGGTGAGGTTTGACGAGGGGTGGGACCTCAGACAGGTACACTGCCATAGACTCCACCCTCCAAACCACTCAGTCCCTCATGGGGAACCATTGTTGCCAATCTCCAGGTGAGGGCTGGAGAGCACTCAGAATTACAACTGCTCTGCAGAAGGGAGGGCAGAAGTCAGCTGAAGTCAAAGGGGCAGATAATGGTAGGTTGATGGCTAGCTGGGAAGGAGATGGGGTTAGCTGCGAAGGAGATGGGGTTGCCAACTACATGCTGACAAATTCCTGGGGATTTGAGGGGTGGAGCCTGGAGAGGGTGGGGTTTGCGGAGGGGTGGGACCTCAGACAGGTAGAATGCCATAGACTACACCCTCCAAACCAGCCATTTTGTCCTGGGTAACAATTGCTGCCAATCTCCAGGTGAGGGCTACAGATCACTCACAATTACAACTGCTCTTCAGGTAGCAGAGATCAGTTCCTCTGGAGAAAACAGTGGACTCTGTCATTATACCCTGCTGAGGTCACCACAGCAAATTGACACTGTTTGCCCAAAGCCAGAGCACTGCCCCAGAGCTTCTTTCTAGATCTCGTTGTATTGCTTTCACAACGGGCTTTAGTGCTAGTAGCAAAATAAAACAGGAGTTCTTTCTCCTTAAGATATTATCCTGTTCTGTTTCTGGAGTGCTAAAAAGAGAGATGGCATATTGTTGTAAGAAACTGCTGTTTCAGGAAGTCATGCTTGGAACTCAGTACAATACTCTATACCAGGGGTCATTTTGTAGAAAAAGAGGTGGAGCTCATTAGCATAACATATTAGCATAACTTATTTGCATATGCCACACCCCCTTACATCACCGGAAGTGTGCCGCTCAGGCTCCACTGGTCTGTTTTGGACTGCTAGCTATTGGGGGGGGGGGGAGTG
>NW_015170278.1:546546-564255 GCF_001447785.1 Gekko japonicus
AGAGGAGGGAGAGCTTGTATCTGAATAAAACTTGGTCTTAAAGGTGCCACTGGACTGTTTTGGACCGGGGGGGGGGAAGCTCTGCAACTTACCTGGCTGCTTTTTGCTCTGACTGAGGGCTGCTGGGAGCAGGGGGTGGGGCTTATTGCATGTGCCCGCCCCTAGGCTTTTTACTGCCGGAGCTCCGCTCCTGTGCGCTCCTGCAGGAAATTACCCCTGCTCTATACCCTTCCAGTTCAGATGAAACAAAACAGGAGTGCCATCAGGGCAAAAGCCCCCTTTTATGAATCTAGTCCATGTACATTATTCAGTTTTACATTTCTCTAAAAGTGAAATCATATAAGATTCATTTGTGCCAGTCTTGTTGCTGCTAGTATTGGTATCTGCTTCTTATGATTGGACTCTTACTAGGTACATGTGCATGTTCACATATTGAAAGCTTTTTTCCTTAAATGCCAGAAAGCTGCCAGTAATAAACAGAATGAAGTTGCTGTAGATTTTACAGGTTGTGTGGCTGTGGTCTTGGCATTGTAGAACCTGACGTCATTGTAGAAGCCTTCGACACCATATTAAACATAATGAACTTAGAATAGTTGTGGTCTCATGCAAATGAACATGCTGCCATTAGCAAGTTTAAAATTACCAATGGTGAAAGAGCCTTTTTCCATAAGAGGAAAAATACAGATTGGTCCCATTATTAGGGGCTTAGAATATTTCCCTTCTGTGAATTGTGTGGCAGTAAATGATCAGAGATGAATAACAGAATCTTATATTCTAATAGTGAAGTCAGGAGCTGTGAACAAGCGAGACAGATCTTTCTACAAACCTGAAAAGGTCCCTAAGTTTGCAAAAAATGTGAAACCTAAAAAAAATACAATGGGGAGCTTTAAAAAGCTGAAAATGATAAAAGGAGCGCCTGTAGCCTTAAAAAACAGATTCCCTTAGTGGCTGTTAGGCAACCATCATATTCTAACCTTGGTTCTGTCAGTAAAAGGGAGGGGAGGGGGAAGGGCCACTTCCAATCCTATCTTGGCCTTTGAGGGTGGGATCCTTGGGAGCCAGGCCAGACAAGGGTTGCCAGTTCCAGGTTGGGAAATTCCTAGAAATTCTGTGGTGGAGTCTGAGGAGAGCAGGGAGAGGCCTCAGCTGGATATAAGAGGCCACCCTCCAGAGCAGCCATTTTCTCCAGGGTGACAGATCTCTGTTGTCTAGAATTCAGTTGTAACTCTGGGGGATCTCATGATCCCACCTGGAGGTTGGCAACCCTGGGCCTGGCAGCATCTTCTGGGTGACTTGATACCACCTGATTTACATGACTCAATTAGGCCTGTTTGCCTGCTACTGTTCAACAGCAGTCATCCTATGAAAGCCAGTGTGGTGCAGTGGTTAGAGCTTCAGAGTAGGGTCTGCAAGACCCAAGTCCAGATCGCTATCTTGCTGTGGAAGATGACTGGGTGATTTTGGATCAGTCACATACCTTCAACCTAGCCTACCTCACAGGGTGTTGTGCAGATACAAAGGAGGAGAGAATAATGTTAATGCTTTGGTCCCCACTGTGGAGAAAGACTGTAGTTTTCCTCGGTAGAGACTGTGGGGGAGAGAGAAGGTGGAGGACAGAGGGACAGATAAAAGTAGGTTGGTTGTTGGGTGGGAAGAAGATAGGGTTGCCAACTCCAGGCTGGGAAATTCCTGGACATTTGAGGAGAGGAGGGACATCAGACAGGTATAATGCCATAGACTTCATCCTCCAAACCAGCCATTTCCTCCACAAGAACTACACCTGTCAACCTCCAGGTGAGGGCTGGAGATCACCCAGAATTACAACTAATCTGTGGATTTGGGCTAGGGTGTCATCAATATGTGGATAACACCCAGCTCTATCTGTTAATGGACATCCAGCCAGACTCAGCTCCAGATGTTTTGGACAGGGCCTTGGGGGCTGGGGCTGTTTAGTTACAGCAGAGCCAGCTGAAGTTGAATCCAGTGAAGACAGAGGTCCTGTACCTGAGCCACAGGGAATTGGATGTGGAAATATGGCTTCCAGCTCTGGGTGGGGCATTATTGGTGTCAGCACCAAGAGTGAGGAGCCTTGGGGTGATATTGGATGCCTCATTATCTATGGATGCCCAGATCACAGAGGCTGCCAAATCAGCTTTTTATACCTGCAGCAGGTGTGGCAGCTGGTTCCATACCTTTCGACCTGCGACTTGGCTTCAGTGAACCATGCAATGGTCACTTCCAGATGGGACTATTGTAACTTGCTCTATGCAGGTCTACCCTTGTATCTGACCCAGAAATTGCAGCTAGTGCAGAATGCGGCAGCGTGTATGCTGACGGTGATGTCTCCACAGGCACACATTCAGCCTGTGCTTTGCGAACTGCACTGGCTGCCGATAGTATTCCGAGTCCATTTCAAGGTGCTGGTATCAACCTTTAAGGCCTTAAGTGGCCATGGACCAGCATACCTACAGGACCGCCTCAACCCATATATGCCCTGTCAAGCCTTGCGCTAATCAGACCAGGATTTACTGGTGATCCCCAGCCCAAAAGACATCCATCTAGCCTCAACCAGGGCCCTGGCCCCAATCTGGTGGAATGAGCTCCCGCTAGAGATCAGGGCCCTGCGGGACCTCTTACAGTTCCACAGGGCCTTTAAGAAGAAACTATTTTGCCAGGCTTTGGGGCAAGGCAGCAGACGTCAAATAGCATCTGGCCCCTCCTGTTACCATCTGTTTCATTTATTATAAGGTCTTCAATTTTTTAGGACTCTGAACAATAACCTGCCTTGGTTTATCTGAGGTTAGGGTATTTACCATCTGGAATCCCTTATGGGATTTAGCCCTTTCTGCTTTTAACTGAATTATATTGGGACACCATGGAAATAGTCTGAAGTAATTCTGAACACCATCGTGTAGGAGTTAATATTTTACAGTTTTTAATGTCTGGTTTTATTGTTCTATAATTAATGTCGTAACCCGCTCAGAGACCGTTTGCAGGAATAGTGGGATAGAAATTGAACCCAATAAATAAATAAATAAATAAATAAGCTGCTCTCCAGATGACAGAGATCAGTTCTCCTGAAGAAAATGGCTGCTTTGCAGGGTGCCACCACTGCTGCTGCTGCTGTGCAGGGGGGAGGAAGCAGGTGGGATGCTGGGAGAGTAACGGGGCAGAAAGAGAGAGTGATGGGATGGGAGGTAGAAAGAGAAAGAAAGAGTGATGGGGTAGAGAGGCAGAAAAACAAAGACTGTGATGAGGGCAGAAAGAGAGGAAGTGGCATGCATGGAGGAGAGATAAAGTAAGAAAACAGGTGGCAGAAGGGAGAAAGAATGAGAGATGTAGAGGGAGAGGGGAGAAACCAAAGATGGGGGAAATGGGATAACCACCCACAAGTTTCTTGCAGGTCCTCACTTGTATAACCCTAATACCATTGATTTGCTACTTGTTATTAAGGGGTAACAAGACATCTTAATGCCATGACTTCTATTGGAACTCACCAAATTGGATCATGCTAACTGACAACTATCAATGATACAAAATGAATAGTCCAAGAAAGGAAAAAAATTCTGATATTGCCTAAGCATCAGATTGCTATGAATGTTCTGTGGGAGCAAGAAGTTTGTGTCAATTCAGTTAATTTTGGTTTTGCTAATTTGGTACCAGGGAAGGGCCATCTCTTAGTGATACCTGGTATGCCAAATGTCCCAGGTCCAATCCCAAGTAACCTGCAAAGGGCTTGCAAGCTGTGTATTCTGGACAGCTTTTCAAACTAGCAAGTACTTTGTTTGCCAGTTTTGTGTATTGGTTAAGTGTGTGGACTCTAATCTGGGAGAACCGGGTTTGATTCCCCACTCCTCCACTTGCACCTGCTGATGTGAACTTGGGTCAGTCACAAGCTCTGGCACAGCTGTCCTTGAAAAAGAGCAGTTTGTGTCAGAGTTCTCTCAGCCCCACCCACCTCACAGGGTGTCTGTTGTGGGGAGGGGAAGGGAAAGGAGTTTGTAAGCCGCTCTGAGACTCCAAGTGAAGGGTTGGGTATAAATCGAATCTCTTCTTCTTCGACTGCTGTTACTGTGTTTTATTGAGTCTTGCTGTTTTAAAAGGAGTGCTGCAGATTGTGCAGGGATTTTATGGTGATTTTTGTTATGATTTATATTTCATCAGTTTTATTCCAGTTTTATTTGTCCTTACACTTTTGCTGCAAGCCACCACAAGTAACCTTAGGAGAAGAAAGATGAGAGAGAGAGAGAGAGAGGAGAGAGAGAGAGGAAACTCCTGCTTTTTCTAGTAAAAAGGATTTCAGATAGGGATGGGGAGATCCTGGAGAGCTGCTGCCAGAGAGCAGATGTAACTAGAGCTAGCAACCTGCAGGTGGGACATATTTTGCAGTTGCTAGAGTAAACTTAGGATCCTTATTGGTGAGCAAAGGAGCCAGGGTTTCCAGAGTGCGGGGTGACGGTTGGTTGATTAAAGGCTTAGTATAGTGATCCCCAGAGGTCATTTCAGGGGGGAACGCAGTTCCCCCGGGTGAGGTGCAGGGGGCGGGGCACATGATGAAGCCCCGCCCCTGCTTCCGGCCACCCCGCTTCCAGCCCTCATTCAGCCAGGAGGAGGCAGCAGAAGAGGGAGGGTAAGTTGCTTCCTCCCCACCTCTCCCCACCCCTGCCTGCCTGGGGCCAGGGAGGGCCTTGGCGGGGCTTCCTCGCACTCCCGCTGGCCTTGCAGGTCCACCTCCGGGCCCCTGATGTCAGGGGGTGTGACATATGCTAATGAGTTATGCTAATGAGTTCCCCTAGCTCTTTTTCTACGAAATGAGCCCTGGTGATCCCTTATATTCTCAAAGAACCTGCATTCAAGCAGGGAATTGAGATTCTTAATTTTGCTATGATGTTTGGACAGTCTGTTTTTCAGAGGACGTTTTGTTGCTCCCAAATACCATCACACAGACATATTAAAATGTAAACAACTCGAACAAACAGATAAGTGATTTATAGCGAAAACGCTTTTGCTGAGTGGATGTGTAAAGCTTTCATTCTGAGCTACCTGGGCACAGTTAACTCATCCATTGCATTTGTAGTGACCCTTCAAAACAGGCAATGCCTCAGCTGTCTTCAAATCGGTACATATTAGTAAGTCCTTAATGAATTGTGACTTCTTAAAACCAATAATAGGTCATTTTTCACAGGATGGAATATTATTTAGCAGATGTTAACATCTAGGAATTGTGCTCTTAATCTGTAAGGGGAGTGTGGAAAGTTCCAGTGGGAAAAAAACATTGCACCTTCCTTGTTAGACTTTGAATGAACAAACAATTCCCTCCTTGTTTTTCAATTAGTGCAGTTCAAGGCTGATGTCACCACTCTGTTAGGATAGCCACGCTGGTAAAAATTTTGATCCAAGGAGTCAGCTTCAGCAAAGTAGACAGAAGCAGATGAAGTATGGCATTTAATACATAAAAAAGAACTAAAAGGAAGATTCCTAATCAGCCACGGTGGATGAAAACTGGAATAATGCAAAAGAGAATTTTATCTGTAAGCTTTATGAAAGGCTTGACACATAAATGACCTTCATGAACATATAACAATGTGTCCAAAAAAGAAATCTGAGTAGAGTCAAAGGCATAAGAAAACTTAATACTGGGATGCAGGCTATTCAACCACTCAACAAATTCACAAAATTAATCATTCCCATTGAAAATCATGAAAATATCATCAATAAATTGTCTTCAAAATTGCACATAAATAAATTAGCTATGGTGGGAGCCACTGGACTGCCTGTAGCAACCCCTGAATTTAAAAATAAAATTGATATTGGAAAAAAACATAATTTTTCTCTAGGACAATTTCAAGGAGTTGCATCAAAAAAAGGTAAGAGGAGACAAATCTTTCCTCTTCTGAAGAAAAAATTCCACAACAGAAATGGCCTCTTCATGTGGTATATTAGTATACAATGAATTGATATCCATGGTGACCAAAATATCATCTTTCTCAAAAGAATTTTTTTCAGTTTTAATAATAAAGCCTGCAGTGTCTCTGATGTATGATTTCACAGTGGGAACAAAGGGCCTCAAAAAGTAATCCAAGTATTTGCCCACAGGTTCCAGTATAGAATTTGATCCTGACACTATTGGTCTGCTTGGAGGGGGTCATTCAGGTTTATGACTCTTTGGAGGCATGTAAATGACGGGAACCCTCAAAAATCCATTGATCAAAGAAGAAGAACAGGCAGAGGGAGTTAAATCTGTTACTTACGCCATTTTCTGGATAGAAATTCCCCTCCCCATCAGGTAAACGGAAGATCTCCAGTATCTTGTCTTAATGAACCCTTAGTGATTAGTTCATTTACAAGGAACTGAATGTAGAGTTCTGTGATTCTTTTAGTCAATATTTTAGTTTTTTACTGAACCCAGATAATGGCTCTTCAAGGCAGATACCAACATAGAGAGGACAAACATTTTTAACCCTTTCCTCCAGTTTTGTTTTCCCAACAAGAACTGTTCTTTCCACCACCACCACCACCACCACCACCACCACCATCACCCCATTATATTTCACACATGTTATTGAGAAGATTGTTCCTGGTATCTCAGTAAAAGCCAGTGTAGCACTACCCCTTCCCCCCATTTGGGTGTGCAAGCACAAGTTCTCCTCTTTGTATGCCTGCCTTCTCCCGTCATGTACTGGTGCCTGCTGTCTATTGTTTGGGGGTGACTGACAGTATAGAATTCGACCCTGACCTATTACCCAGTCTGAAGGACCCCTGTCACCCAGGACATTCACGCAAAATGTTTGCATTTGCACCTAACAAGCAGCACTAGAAAACAGCATAGTTCAAGCCTGCAGGAGCCTCTGTTTGTACAGAATCAAGGTACTTCCCAAGTCAGTGAGCCAGCTATGTGATTGGTGTGAACACTTTGGAAAGACAGTGTTGTCTTTGGTGGCATGACCTTTGTGAGGGCCAAACTACATGCTACATTTTTAAATGAGTCAGTTCCTGGACCTGACTCTTTTTTCCACAGCAGCTGTAATTATTTTTTAAAGCACTGCCTGAGCCTGCTTTGGCTTGTGATCATGGTGTGGAGGCCTTCTCTCTCCCCTGTGGGGCATTATTTGACCCCGATTTGATCCATATTGCAGCTGCATTTGCAGCTGATTTAGGAGAGAAGTTTTCATGGATTATTTGAAATTAGACATCGTTATGAGCTATTCTCACCTTATATTCTAATACTGAGGTCTGGATATCTATGGATACTTAAATCTGGTGAGTTGAGCTGTGAGCAGGCAAGACAGATCTTTCTACAAAACTGAAAAGGGCCCTAGGTTTGCAGACAAATGCAAGATCTTAAAAAATACACTGGGCATCTTTAAAAAGCTGGAAATGATAAAAGCAGCTTCTGTAGCTTTAAGCAACAGATTCCTTTGGTGGCTGTTGTTAAGCAAACACATTATTCCAGGCTTCAGTTTCTGTGAGGAAAAAGGTGGGGGGGGGCAGGGCCCTTTCCAGCCCTATTTTGGCCTTTGAGGGAGAACTCATTGGGTTGCCAGCTCCAGGTTGGAAAATTCCTGGAGATTTTTGGGTAGAGTCAGAGGAGGTCAGGGTTTGGGGAGGGGATAGGGTTGCCAGCTCTGAGTTGGGAAATACCTGGAGATCTGGTGGTGGAGCCTGGGAGGGACGGGGTTTGGGGAGGGGCGAGACCTCAGCAGGGTATAATGCTGTAGAGTCAACTCTCCCAAGTGGCCATTTTCTCCAGGGGACCTGATTGTGGTCACCTGGAGATCAACTGTAATAGCAGGAGATCTCCAGGTGCTGCCTGAAAGCTGGCAAGGGAGGGGAGAGGCCTCAGCTGAACATAATACTATAGAGTCCATTATCCAAAGCAGTCATTTAATCCAGTGGAACAGATCTCTGTTGTCTGGAGTTGTAATTCTCTGTTGTCTGCTAGTTATAATTCTGAGATGTTTCTGGGTCCCATATGGAGGCTAGCAACCCTAGGCCTGGAAGCAACCTCTGGGTGACTTGATACCACCTGACTTGCATGATTCAACTATGCCTGACTGCTTGCTACTGGTCAACCATAGCCACCCCATGAAAGCCATTGTGGTGTAGTGGTTAGAGCTTCAGAGAGGGTTCTGTGAGATCCAGGTTCAAATCCCCATCTTTCTCTGAAAGCTGACTGGGTGATTTTGGACCAGGCACATACTTTCAGCCTAATCTTCCTCACAGGGTTGATGTGTAGATAAAAGGGAGGTAAGCTGCTTTGGCCCCCACTGTGGAGAAAGACGGGATATAAACAAATTAAATAAAGAATAAATATAGCTGAAGATAGGAGGCAGATAAAAGGTAGGTGGTTGAATTGCTGAGAGGATGAGAATGAGACAGGGAGAGAATATGGGGATTGCCAAGAGGAAGTAAAGAGGTTAGGAAATTCCTAGAACTTGTGGGGGGCCTCAGAGGGGTATAACGTCATAGACTCAATCCCCCAAAGCAGCCATTTCCTCCAAGGGAACCAGGGTTGCCAACCTTGGGGGGGGGACTGGAGATCACCCAGAATTACAATTGTTCTCCAGATGACAGAGATCAGTTCCCCTGGAGAAAATTGCTGCTTTGGAGGGTGGACTTTATGGCATTATAGCCTTGCTGAAGTTGCTTCCCTCCTCAGACCTTACCGTTCCAAGGCTCCACCCCCAAATCTCCAGGGGTTTCCCAACCTCAGTCTGACAACCCTAAGGGGAACTGATCTCTATAGATGGGAGATCTGTTGTGATCCCAGGACATCTCCAGCCCCCACCCAGAGGTTGGTAACTGCAGAAGGAGAGAAGGAAGCAGTTAAAGAGGAGAGACTATGGGGGCTTTCAGGAAAGGGGAAGAGGAAATAGTGGGGGAGGGGGAAGTGAGAAAACATGCGTGAATGGCCAATAGAATATTCACTAAACACGTTTATTATATTTCTAATGGGATGGACTCTTAAGATGCCTTTCTGCACACAGAAGGTGCTTTCTGTTCAAAGAGCCTTCCGTGAAATTGATCATTATCCTCCTTTAGAAATGAAAAGTTATGTTTCGGGGAGAGGGAGAAATTGGTGGGAGAGGTAACAGTTGCGGGCATGTGTGCGCGTGTGTGCATTTTGTGCATGTCCCATCAAATAGTTGCAAATGCCCGACCGTTTTGAAAGGTTTGACAGGGAAGTTCACAAAAATGTCACTTGTTTGTGGGCCCAGCACTAAGGAGGAAGGGAAAGGTGAGGTGACCCCCCCCCACCTCCATTAATGAAGGAAACAAATACACCCAGTTTTGGATTAAAAACTGGCCACAACTGTGTAGCTGTAAGAAGCCTTGGAACAGTGTGGGGCAAAAGTTCGTTTCCATTAAGCACTTTTTGCTTGACATTGAATTTCCTTTTACTTTGAGGTATAGTGCAAAGGGATTAAAATGTTAGCGCTAGACACATTTAAAGTTAAATAAAATGTTGGTGTGGGCTGTGTGGGAGATATAAGGAGAAAAGTGGACACTGTGCATTATTTACTTTTACAACTTTATTTAAAGTGGGACATTGCTGTAGAGCACTTCACTTAAGGCAGTTTCCCCGTTAGTGTGTTATTTATGATGCTGTAAAGGTGCAAAGAAACAGGAGAGTCCAATTTCCATTGCATCCAAAGAGACAAATGGAAAGCTGCTGCAATTGGAAATCTGTTCTGTGAGTCTTCTGAAAGGTGTAAATAAATGCAGTGCTGTAGGCTGCAGTCTGCAACATTGCCAAGAATTAAAGTGTCTAACTGAGGGAAAACATGCTGAGCAGGCACAGATCCAGGGAATGCCAATGCTTGGTGGGCTAAGCCAGCCTTTTTAGCACATTCACTGAAGTGACAGTTCCCTGTTAGAGGCCTTCCGTTTAGCATGTTGGACAAGAGGAAAGTTAAGGGAGAGGTCAAGGCTTGATAAAGAAGGATTGTTATGACAATGACATTGGAGGCAAGCATTTCTGAAGCATATTACAAGTGTTCTAAAAATTTAACATGGAGTATCTGGGGTCCAACCCACACATTATGGGGGAAATATGAGTCATTATGTCTTCCAGTAATGTGGCCTGTTTCCATGGCTATCACTGGCAGGACGCAGGGTAATGCTAACAAGATGACCTTACATGACACTTTTCGAAGTACATGTTGTCAGGGAGATGAAGATTTGTGCCCCTGTAACCTGGTAGCTTGCATCTTCATAACCCTGGAAAATTTTTCAAGTCAGTGTTATTGACCCATATTGTAGACGTGGTAAAGTAATAGCTTGCTTAGGAGAAGCATTTGTTTATTTATTTCCTAGTTTTCTCTTGAAGGGTCCAAGACAGCTAATGACTTCATGGCCATTCCACCTGTTGAATTCATGGACACAGTTTGAACCATGATGCTTTCCATTTTTGTCAGGGATAACCACAAATCATGTTTTATGACAGACACTGATCAAATCTAGCAAGCTTAGAGGCGGACATGGGGGAGGGGGAGCTAATTGCTAGAAATCCTGCGGTGTCGCATCTGGATTAAAGATCAACCTTTACCCTTTCTGTGAGGTTACTTCTTCTGCCAACATTCTGATTTTAAATGTAAACTAAGTAACATTCAGTGTTCCCCCTAGCTGAGTTAGTGTGAGCTAAGTCACAGTTTTTTAGCCTCTGGCTCACACATTTTGGTCTTAGCTCAGGAAGGATGGCTCCAGAGCAAACTAATTTATGCAGTAGCCAAATTGCTCGCTCACAACTTTAATGCCAGCAGCTCACAAAGGAGAGTTTTTGCTCACAAGACTCCACAGTTTAGAGGGAGCATTGCTAACATTACTTCCTCCCACATCCTACACTTCTCCTTCCTCGCCCATTGGTCCAAATCAGCTCCCTCTCCTCTAACTCCTACTCCTCACCCTTCCCTCTGACAACAACTGGACTATTGCTGCTTTAACCAACTCAGGTTCTTTTTCCGTGGAAGTTCATGGTATCAATTAAAGTTACCACGAACGGTGTAAGTCATGGTTTAAACAATCTTTGATTCCTTCCTCCAAGTAGTGCCACTGCCTTCTATTTGGGATTATGTAGTAGGAGATCCAAAAACAAAAAAGCCATGCAATCCCTTTTATTGTAACTAACCAAAATAATAGTTAAAAAATGGTGCAAGCTTTCAGCTTCTCCAGAATGCTCCAGCAAGCTGAATGTTAAAAAGAAAAAGGGGGTGGGAGAAAGAGATCTCTGATATAGTAAGAGCTTGTCCTTGATCCATACTGTGTACATGGTGATCCACAGTAAGCAGCTACTTTGTTCCACTTTTGCTCATGCCCCACCCCACACCACCCCCCAAGTTCCTGTTAGAAGCTTCCCTGTTCTGGACTTTTTAAGCTTGAACATCGGGCTTTTATTTCTGAAAAGTCACTGTCTGCCTATTGTGCTTGTCAGATCTGCCCATGAGGAGCTCCATTCCACTCCACTCCACCCATCCACTCTATCTTTATCTCCACTGCTTCCTGTTTATTATATACACATGGAGCTGTGGAGTTAAGCAGAGAGGGGATGGGGAAGGACAGAATCTGATACAGCTTCTAATCCCCAGTCTTTTTTCCTATGACTTTAGACCTCACTAGCAATGAACAAATTGTAATATCCTGGAGCCAACACGCTAATAATTTCCCACAAACAGAAAGAGCAGGTCTGATTCAACCTGTGGTGGCAGTCCTTTTGCTAAATAGTGCTAGACCAAATATACCGACAGACTAAGTGTGGGGAGGGAGGCTGTGCTTTTTCCCGCAGTAGCTGTGGTAGAAGGTGCTGCTTCTGTGCTTCCAGGAAATATAATCATTACATCATCTAATGCCTGGATGTGCCCCTCCAGTTCTCAGCTGGGACGGAAGTGAGCAGCCTCATGACTGAGATATACAAAACAAACTTTTTTTGTTCATTTCTGACATGATCAGATCACAGTTCCACATTTGTAAAATGTAGATTCACAGCTGTAGAGGACAACAGTTTGTGTGCCAGATTATCCATGTGATCACTGAAGATTCACTGGGGATTATTCTAAATCTAGAATTAAAACAATGAACATGTTTAAATGTTGATTAAATTTCCTGAAACTGTACCAAAATTGTTTGGCTATGCTCAGAACACCAGAAGAACTGTGGAGTCACACGGAGCTGGAAATATATGCTCAAATTAACCAAAAATAAACTGTGTTCATGCTCACTGTTCAAGAAGTTCTCATTTTGACATCTGCAATGGTTACTATGCGCCTGAGATCATTTTTAGAAAATAAAAAGCTTACTTTCCTCACATCTGTATTAACAACCATTTATAATTGGAGGTGTATGTAATGGTATAGTACAGCCTGATATCAGATCTTGCAAGCTAAGCAGGGATGATACTTGGATGGAAGACCACCAAGGAAGACTTTGCAGAGGAAGGCAATGGCAACCCACTTTTGTTTAATCACTTGCCTTGAAAACCCTGCAGGTTTACATGCATATACGATTGGAGGATTGGTTATGTTTTTCAGCAGCACAAGTGTAAATAAAGAATTAAAAGCATGAGAGCAAGAATAACTTCTTCTGCAGTTAAGTTTGCTGCTGCTACCAAATATTTAGAGTCAACGCCACTCTGGTTGAAATCAAAGCCTGTATGAACTCTAAACTGCTTTGCAACCTTTGCATCTGTTCATATATACATGTTCATCTTTTGATAAAAATGTATTCATTCAGTAGATCCTAACTGACTGCTGGACTGTGTGTTGTCTTGCCTTGCCCATTTGACAAGTTCCTACCACCAATGCTGAACACACAACTGACAAATATTTGTGTCCTTTATCCATTGCACACCTTTGTTTACACAGTGAATAAAGCGAATCTGTGCAGTCAAGTCACATTCTGACCATTGGCACCTCCACGAAGTTCCACCTCATGGGGTTTTCAAGGCAAGAGATGAGTAGAGGAGGGTTGACATTGTTTTCCTCTGCATAGCAGCCCCATTCTTCCAAGTGGTAAGCAGAAGGTGCTGTCAGGACGCAGCTGACTTACGGCAACCCCATAGAGTTTTCAAGGCAAGAGAGGAACAGAGGTGGTTTGCCGTTGCCTGCTTCCACACAGTAACCATTGGCTTCCTTGTGGATTCTCCCATCCAAATACTAACCAGGGCAAACCCTGCTTAGCTTCCAAGATCCAATGAGATTGGGCTAGCCTGGGCCATCCAGGTCAGGGTGCACAGTGAATACATTAAACAAATCTTTCAAAAATTAGCAGCCATACTCCTTAGGATCAGAAGCAGAAGTGAAGATCTTGAAAAGAAGAAATAATATTCTGCCTGTATGTTAGATACTTCTAAGGGTCTTTTGTTGCTTTCTAGTTCATATCCTTTATTTTTTTTAAGCTAAACTTTGTAAACACTCCACAAATGCCCTATAAGAACAAGAGAAAAACACCCTCATTTTATAAAATGATCAGGCTAAATTACCTGCAGCCAGATATAATCCGTAATTTGGATTATGATTCATTTTGGGGCAATGTACTTTCAAGGGATTTACAGCGCAATCGGGGGGGGGAGTGCTCTGGGAGCCAATTTACCCCTATGTCGGTGTTTCAGCTACGTCAGCATAAGTCCAGTTACCTCGGTGTAACTGGCACTTATGACAGTGCAGGGCCCCTGCAGTGGGAAGGAGGATGTCTTGAAGAATATTGTTCTCCCCAATTTTGATGGAGTTCAGCTGAGCCCTGCTGTTAAATACTGGGTTCCATGGATGGTCTGACCCCAAGCATAGTGATCAGCTCTGCTTTATTGGTGATTCAGCAAGAACAAGACAAAGACAAAAGACAAACTTTCAGGGTAATGGCCCTGTTAAATAGAATGCAACTCCACCCACTTCCCAAACAACTACCAATGATTGGCCATTGTCAGCACCATTACTTCCCCATTGGCCACCTCCAGAGTCCTGGTGGACTTTTGTTCTAGAGCTCCAAGCTCAGCCAGTCTCTGGTAGAAACAGTCCTGGAATGTTCCAGTCCCAATACATAACACCTTCTGACTCAGTTAACACTGGATCCAACTTTATTACTGGAGAAGCAAGTTAATGCAGCTGCGAAAAAGGCTTTCTACCAACTATCTCATAAGATGGCCTCTTACCTTGATATGGCTGATCTTGCCACCTGGATCCACGCCAGAGCAACATTGAAATTAAACTCCTGTAATGTGCTGTACATTGGTTTCCCGTCAAAATCAACTTTCAAACTCCAGGTGGGGCAGAATGCCACAGCTCAGCTATTATTGGGAGCTAGATGGAGCACACATATTACTCCTGTTCTGCAGACACTCAATTGGCTGCCCATTTGTTACCAGGCTCAATTTAAGGTGTTGGCTATCACAAACAAAGCCCTTCATGGCCTTAGTCCTTCTTATCTTTTTTTTTTTTTACTCACTCCCTCTTATCTACATGACTGCCTCTATCCCCTTCTCATGCCTTCTGAGGGTGCAGGCCTGTAGCTATCGTGGGGCCTGCGGGGCCTGCCTCCCCCAGTGGTTTTTATGGGCCTCCCTCCCCAAGCCTTGGCTCCCCCCCGGGGCACCTTCACCCTGATTGCAAGTTGGCCTGTTGGCGGGGAAGATAAGGGTGGCACAAGCAGTAGCGGCAGCAGCACAAAAAGCAGAAAGCAGCCTGAGCAGGCAGCGAGCATATCGGGCTCCCACCAGATGCTTGCCTCGCTGCACACCAGCAGCAGGAAAGCCAGGCAAGGAGGCAGGAGGGTGCTTCCTCTGGCCCCAGCCAGGTGCGTCCAGCTGTGCTCTGGTGCACCGAGCCTGCGCACTGCACTTTTGTGGCCAGCCTGGCTGCTGCTTACCTCGCCTCTCCTAGCCCCAGGAGGGAGCCGAGGGTGGCTGTCAGGCTGGTCATGGTGTGGCGCCACAAGGGAAGGGGCACTGGGGCTCCTCAGGGAGGGATGGAGTGAGCCAGACGCTCCATAGTGAAGGCCTGCCCTTGTGGGGGGAGGGAAGTTGCAGCCCCCCTTGATTTAATTAGCTGGTGGGCCCTCCGAGGCCCCCTCCTCAAAACATCCTTAGCTACGGGGCTGTGAGGGTGCTAACCTGCAAATGGGCAAAACCTATACATGCTTTCTCCATTGTGGTTCCGACTTCATGGATTGGCCTGCCCAAGGAAGCCAGGATGGCTCCCATTCTCCTAGCTTTCTGTAAACTATGCAAAGCTGAATTATTCAAGACAGATTTTCTGCACAGGTAATAGGT
Organism: Gekko japonicus; assembly: GCF_001447785.1. Classification (NCBI taxonomy): domain Eukaryota; kingdom Metazoa; phylum Chordata; class Lepidosauria; order Squamata; family Gekkonidae; genus Gekko; species Gekko japonicus. Next base: position 561,803 of record NW_015170278.1, read on the forward strand.
ATGCACTGTATAAAAGATTTACAAATTTACTTGGATAAATGATATGGGACTGTGGTTTATATTGCTGTGCAAAGCTTACTGTAAATAAGATCCTGTAAATAAGATCCATCCTCGATCCCTTCCAGTCCGGCCATGTTACTACTTATGCTATGCTTCAGTTCTATCTTTTAGATTTCTGGTTGGTTCCAGACTTCTATAATCCTAATGCACTGTTTATTGAATGTCCCATTTCATATTGTATTTGTACTGACTCACTCTGTGTAATCCGCCTTGAGTCACTGTGAAAAAGGTGGACTATAAATAACACAAATAAATAAAAATAAATAATAAATTGATACAGAAACAAGATAGGAGCAATATGGATACTTGCAGTTTTTTCCTGCTGGGGTTTAAAGGGGTGGTGGAGAGGATAGACCAGGACTAGCGGTTGTTGTGAAATCTGTCACAATAAGAGGGGGCATTTCCTTCCCTCCTTCCGCCTCCCACCCAGGCTTTGCCAATGAGAAAGAGAGTCTCTGTCCCTCCTCCCACCTCCTCGCCAGGCTTTCCTTTTGCACTTTGCTTCCTGCACAAAGTAGTTGCTCTCACTGTGCTCTGGAGCACATGACACAGTGTTTCCCCCACCTTAGCTTGCTAGCTTGTGCCAGTCATGGATTCCTCTGATCAGCAGCACTGTAGCACATTAAGGTAGACACTTTTTTTTTTTGCTCTATTTTAGCCCAGGTGGGGAGTGTTCAAAGGTGGTTGGAATTTTTTGGGGTGGTGGTGGTGGCAGCAGCAGCCTCTATATTCTGCCTTTCACAAGTGGACTCATGACAATTTTACAGTGTGTGCTGATGACCATGCAGCTGTTTTGGCCCTTGAAAACACTTGAGGTGGTAGCAAAGAGTTCTGCACCACAAGCCCACAATGGTGCACAGCATTTCAAAATTAGTGGTAAAATGGTGATAATTAATTGGTGCTGGAAACAATTTTGCCTTCTCAGCAAGGGAGGACGGAGTCAATCTCTGTATCTGTAGAGGGGAGCCTCCCCAGTTTCTCTTTCTATCTGTGTGAAGCAAAAAGGCCATCCTCCCCCTGCATGCCAGGCAGGCTATAGATGCGAAGGAAAAGTGTGTGTGCGCACATACTTGGTAGGGTTGCCAACTCCATGTTGGGAAACTCCTAGAGATTTGGGGGATGGAGCCTGGGGAAAGTGGGGGAGGGACATTAATCAGGTACAATACCATAGAGGCTGTCCTCTGAAGTAGCCATTTTCTCCAGGGAAAGTGATATCTCCAGTCTGGTGATCACTTGTAATTTTGGAAGATCTCTGGACCCCACCTGGAGATTGGCAACCCTACTGCATTCCAGCCTGAGTGCCTATAGCTATCCGTAAATCTTCCTATGGGAAATTATGTGGAGTCAAACCAGAGCAGGGTTTTAGGCTTTTGGGGGTGTGAGTTCAATGAAAAACGGTGTTGCGAATCAAAGGGGCTGTCCATCCAAGCTAATGCACCTTCTTCTGTGATCTCTGTTAGCAAAGCCTCAATTCATGCTCAGAGGAAGAAACAGACACTTTTATGGTGATACATTGGGGGTGGGTGGAATTCCCATTTGGCACACTGCAACCCAGGAAAGTGGAAGTGGGACAATATCGGGGTGGGGATCTTCATGCATTTACAAGACTCCGTTCATCATGTGTACATAAAGGAAGGGGATATTTGGTTTTAAACAAAATGGGTTGTTTAACTTTCTTTGTAGAATGATTCCTTGTAGAGACTTTGCATGTCATCATAGCTCATTCATAATAAAGTAAATAAATAATGATGTGGTCACCCCCACTGTACTCATTTGTCCCCCTCCAATAAAAAATTTCTGGCTATGAGCCTGGGGAACACTGGTCATTTCCAATGAGGTAAATGGTACTAGGAAAATTAATCGCCCCACTTGGTACTGGAGCCAGCGGTCAATGCTTAGGCCTAATTCAGATGTGCCACCATAGCTGCTTTTTAGGGCTATATGACACATCATGGCACTCAAGCATTATGTGTAACTTGACTAGAATTTGGGCTGATTCACATAATTACTTGGATCCAGCCTAAAATTTCCCCCTGTAGCCTGAAATGCCCCTAAATGCTCCTCCTGCAGGATGGGGAACCAGCTGGCCTTCTGCAGGTGGGCCAGAATTAGTTTTAAAAGTAGCTTCCTTGCACACACAGAAATCAATTTTTAAATAGCATTTACTTCTGTGTTTTAAATTTTAAATTTTGATGGTATATATTACAATGTTGTTACCCACCCTAAGCCATTTCGCGGGATGGGCGAGATACAAATATAAATGAAAAATAAATAAATAATTTTAAAATAGCACAGAGATAATTAATATATTAAACAAGAGGGGGACCCGCGATACTCGCGGGGGGGAGAAGAGCCCCGTCTCCTCCACCCCCCACCGCTCGATCTCCCCGAGG
>NW_015170278.1:564877-566367 GCF_001447785.1 Gekko japonicus
GATAATATTTTTATTATTATACATTTTCAAGTTGTATTTTTAAAAATGTTACTGAACGTTAATTTTCCTCCCTCTCCCCCATTAAGTATATAATAAATAATCTTTTTCAAAATGTATAATAAAATATTATTTAATATATTAATTATCTCTGTGCAACTTGAAATACAACTTGAAAATGTATAATAATCAGAAACATGGTCATCACAATAGGTTAATAGTATGGAGCAACTTCTATAGTACCCATGATTTATTATGAACTTTTCTCCTTCTCTCTTAATACATAACATTTCCTTATAGTTAAAGCACAATGTTTTCAGGCTAAGTAAATGGAGTAGTCTGCTTTCCATTTGGGCAAACTGTACAATGTGCCAAAAGATAACAGTAATCAAATTCTCACACACGTACTGCTGTGCTCATAGATAGAGCTCCTAAGCAATATTTCATTTTATGCCTTCTTATAGCAGGATATGGACATTAGGTAGAAGATATCAGTACTATTTCCCACAGGTTTTGGTATTTATCTATCATCCTTAGCATATGTGCCTGCAAAGCCAGTGTGATGTTGATGCTTGCCCTGGTCTACAACAGTGCCACAGCAGAAGGAGCTCTCTGTGCTCAACTCCTATTTACTTGACAGTCTCCTCTAGACACATGTATATGCAGGTGCTCATCACTGTTCAGATATTTCCCATTTACTACCCTGCACAGGCACTGATCTGCCCTGTGCACACAAGAGATGTTCGTTATCATTGTAATGACTTGGAAGCCCAAAGTGCCGGGGTTTCTCTGTGTACACTAATCAGACTAATAAAATCAAATCCTACCTATGTTCATTTGGAAATCAACAGGACTTGGAGTCGGACTTAAGCTTGCATAAGACTGCAGTTCTAAATCTATCAGGATTAGAAGGTACCTTCAGACACCATTTCAACACACAAAGTCACTATTCAAAAGGGTGGTTTTTTTGCAATTTCACAGTTTTGCAGTCTATCTCTATACGTGCTTTGAATCTCTATGAGAAAGGGGGACAAGGAATGAAGTGAATTAAATAAACTTGTAACCTCATTTATAGCATTTATCATTAGTATTTACATAATTACAGTTTAAATTATGTTGGGGGGGGGTTTCAGGTGGTACATTGATTAAAACATTGAAGCAAATATGGAGTAAGCACAGTAGCTTTATATCATAACAAGTGGAGACCCGCAACAAAATGTTGCGTACTGTGTTCAAGTTTATTTTAAGTTGTAATTGTGGTGTAGGATTTGTAGTCACTAAATGTATAGATGCCTTGTGGTGATGCCCATTCATCACAGAGCATGGAACTGTCCTGTGTCTTGTTACCACTGCTTAATTGTACAGTGGGTTTAGGAAGGTTAAGTAATGTTTTCCCTTTTTTTTCATCCTTCCCTCCCTGATTCCCTTGCTTAGCTCTACACAGGCTTCTCCACCACCCCCTCCACTACCACCCACGGCTCGCCGCCCCGCCC
>NW_015170278.1:566698-610355 GCF_001447785.1 Gekko japonicus
CTCTCTCTCTCTCTCTCTCTCTCTCTCCACCTCTCTATTCCCCCCCTCACCAGCTCTGAGGCAAGGCCTGCGCGGCGTGGAGCCGCCGGGCCTCGCGACTCTCTCTCTCTCCCCACCCCCCCAGCTCCGAACCGAGGGCCGATCGGCAAGCCTATTGGCCCTCGTTGCTCTGCCCCTCTCCCTGCTCGCCGCTCGCTGCTTCCCTCCCAAGCGGCGGCAGCAGTCGCAGAGCATTCCCTGCGCATGCACAGGGGATGCTCTGTGAGTTTCGGGGGGATTTAAACATCCCCCCATTTCCCCCCCAGGATTTAGGATTTTTGTGCACACGTGGGGACTGCCCCACATGTGCACAAACCTCTCCCTCCCCCCAGGTGGCCCCGAAGTGTGGATTTAGATATCCGCACAGACGGGGCCACTTCACTATTAGATATATAGATGATATCTTGAAAAGCTTATCATGGTATTTATTTCTCTTTTGGGCTCTGTGTATGTGAGTTAGTCTGAAGAACAATGATGCTTTCAGGTTGACCAGAAAAAGGGATAGACTGGACCAAAGGATATAGAAACATCTCAGTGTCATATTTAGTTTTATGGCACGTTAAGCATATTCTGTGATATAATCTGAGACTAGAGGCATAGGCAAAATATAATCATTGATGAACTACCACCAAACTAAGAAGTGGACATAAATCTATTGTGAGTAAATATATTGCACATCGCACACATTATTCTGCCATGTAGTTTCTGTTTGTCCTTAATTCTAGTGAAACTCAAGAGTTCATTTTGAAAAATACTTAGGTAGTATGTTCTTTACTACAACCAAATTTCTACTGGTTCCAAGGCTACCAAGAGGCAGATCTACTGTGAATCTGGTAAGACACTATGATATATGTTGAGGTAAAGACTAAAGAGGAAATACAATCAAAGGGCAGATTCAAACATTATTTAAGCAGGCTAACCCAAACATCTAACAGCTTGCATGAATGGTTGCCCTGTGTGCCACCAGATAAGAGGACTCATGGAAGACTAATATTCTTCAATGACAGAAAAACCATATATTGCACTAACATCCTTCAATAGTTAGGAAAAGCAAAAATCTTTATAAATAGCAAGACCTGATCTTCTTTGGGTAGCCATTTCAATTGGATAGTGCCATTTTAGTGTTTGTAATAAAACACAATGCTTACTGTCTATAAATCATCCCCATCTGCCATCTCACAAATCTGAATTCAACTCTCAGTTCTTTTAATCCGAAGAAATAAGTGTTCAGTGAATCAAATCATATTTCAGAAAAATCTTGCCTCATAATTCAAGCTCTTTTCCCTTATGTTAGGTGTAATCATGTAAAATCTACTGGAAATGTGGCCCTGATCAATGAACATAGTATATTAGGGACTCCAAAAGAATTAACATAAATTAGAGAAACACAAAGAGTCAATCTAAATGAAGAACAGAAAACCACAGTTTTTTCTGCAGTTATTAGTAACAGTATCTCAATTGTTATTAATTACTTTGATTACACCTCTTACTATATAAATTGCTTGAACTGACCATTCTCTCTCTCTCTCTCTCTCTCTCTCTCTCACACACACACACACACACGGACAAATATTTAACTCTTTTTGTACCATAATAGAATTACTCCTGCTTTGTAAATGTTGTTTCGGGGAAAAAATCCTGAAGATTAAATGCACAAGATTAAATGCACAAACTCGTTGCTCACCAATACTGATTTTAATTTGTCCCCATTGTATTTCTTCATTTCGGGGTACTTCCTGCTGCACTAGAATTTCATTTTATGCTTTCTTGACATTGTTTTATGATTTTTGCGTTTTTTATTCCAGTTCAGTATACAATTGTTTTATAAAATATTCAAACCTTTTTAAAAATTCTGTACATTTTTTCTCTCCAAAAGTTTCACATTTTTGGCATGTGGATGTTTTGTTGCTCTGCAAAAATGAAAAATAAAGCACATTAGCATTTTTAAGTAACACAAAAAAGTACAGAGGGAACAAGGAGGTATATGCAATGTGCCATTTGGAACAAGCAAATCATTCCCATTAACAGAGACTTTTGCTATAATTACTTTAAAATATGCGCAAAAAAAACCCCTTTTAAAATTCTATCAATAGTTTTCAGAGTCTTTGTTCAAGAAAGCAATTTATGATATATTAAGGGTTAAACCGAATGAGATATTGGGACATCAATAACCAGTGTTTTTAAAATGTAATGGAAGCAGGGAGGGGTTAAGGGATTTAAAACTTTGTTCCCTTATGCAGCTTCACAGATTGAAACCAAGATCCCCACATTATAACTGGCCCTAAAAATGAAAGATGGCAAAAAACAGCCATCTTTCTTTTCCTTTTAGAACTCATTATGGTGTGAGGATGTGTACCACAGGTTTTTATTTCCAAAACCACACAGCAGAAGAAAGTAAAGCACCTCTACTTTGGCATGGTCCCAGTCCAAATCAGCTCTCTTCAGGGGTGATAAGCAGCATTTTTTAAATGTAGGAAACTCTCAGTGTATTGTCTAGCGTTGTTAAAACCATGTGACTAAATACGATATAGGTTAAAACACTCAATTGTTTACAGGCCTATAAACAGTCAATGTTCAGCACATTCTATGGGGTAAATAATTTTTCCACTGGGATTGCTGACAGAAAGGTATGAAATCTTAAACCTGACAGCTGCAGAGACCTGGTTTCAACAGGCTAGAGGGAAAGTGTTATGGGGAGGAGTATACAGCAGCCATGGAGAAGAGGGGGAGCCCTTCTTAAAACAGCTGAAGCCAAGCAGCTGATGAATGGTCCTCAGAAGGCATACAGAACTCTGACAGGTATAACCAATGCAGTTCTTAATTTGTGCGGAGCAGATTAAGCAAGTTTATAATAGGCCAAAAAAATCTGAAAATTGGAGAAGGCTGACTTTTCTTTTCTTTTTTGTAAAAGGTTTTTTATTTTTTCATGGAAATATAACAAGTCATCAATTCAAATTCAAATTCATTTATAAACCCATGCTTATATTCCCATTTTCTTCCCCCCCTCCTAGTGGCTTCCCGCAATGTTTCCCCTCTCATCCCTCCAGTACATCTTAAGATAACAATATTTAGTTTCAATATTGTTCCAAACATAGTAAATTGTGTTTCACATCCCAGTTCTTCTCCAAATAAGTTTTAAAGTCTTTCCATTCTTCATAGAATTCTTGATCTTCTTTACCATTCAGTTTCTTTGTGATTTTGTCCATTTCTGCCATGAACAGAATTTTCTGTATCCATTCTTCTATTTCTGGAATTCTTTCCTGTTTCCAACATTGTGCATATAGCATTCTCGCAGTTGTAATCATATACCAAAACATAGTCCTTTTGTTTACATTCAGTTCTTCTATTTTAAGTCCTAAGAGCAGAATTTCTGGTGCCTTCTTGAAGGAACATTTCAGTATCTCTTGCATTTCATTGTGGACCTTTGTCCAAAAGTCTACAGCTTTTTCGCAAGACCACCACATATGATAAAATGAACCTTCATGTTTTCTACATTTCCAACACTTATTAGAAAAATTTTGATTCATATTAGCTATTTTCTTTGGCGTCATATACCACCTGTACATCATTTTATAACAGTTCTCCTTTACATTAGTACAGGTTGAGATTTTAATCGAGTTCTTCCACAGATATTCCCATGAGTCCATAGTTATCTCAGTATTTATTTATTTATTTATACTTTCAATTTAATATCCCGCTCTAATCCCATAGTTGGGGTCTCTGAGCGGCTTACAAGTTTTTCTGGTGCTAATCACCATTTGTCCCTAACTACGGCCACAATGTATGTAAGGGGATGGGACAGCCTACCAGCACCCCCTCTGTGGTGGCTTGTCGTGATGTTGTCCGTCGGGTCAGGTCGGCTCGGTTCGGTCGGACGGGACTCTGGACTTGGTGGTGGTGTGCTCTTCTCCTAGACGCGCCGCTTCGCTTGCTTCCGGCCCGGCTATGTCCTTTCCGGCTCCGCTGGGCTGGTGCTCGGCATCTGCGCACACCCCGTCGTCTTTTCGCCACCATTGCCGTCCGCGCCAGGTTTGCCGCCGCCGTCATCGTCACCGCCATTGCCGCCATCGCCGCCGTCTTCAGCCAGCCACACAGGGTGCCCCCCACCCCTCTAAGGGTGGGTACCCATTTACCTACTTGCAATTAGGTTGCTTTCGAGACCGCTGGGTAGGCGGGAGCTGGAGCGAAGGTCGAGAGCTCACCTCGACCACGGTGGTACTCGAACAGCCATAGTGGCTGCTCGGTGATGTTTAACTGCCTGCGCCACAGTTCACATTAACTGCCCATTTAAGCATTTGCTCTTTCACCATTTCATCTTCTGTATACCATTTTAACAAAATTATGTATATGGTAGAAATCACCTTTTTCCCTCCTCCCTCCCAGACAGTTTCAATTTCATTTTTTTTCTCTCTAAAACCATATTTTTTCTTATCTGCCTTAAACAAATCATAAATCTGTAAATAACTCAACCATACATATTTGTAGTGTATCTCATTCTGCTCTTTCATTACCCATTCTGTTCCCTCTTTTTTATTAAGTCTTTGTATGGCAACCATTCTTGACAACTTTGTCTTGTGTATGACGATAATACTTCTGCTGGTACTATCCGTAAAGGTCTCTCGTCAAAAAAAAACACTTTTATATCTCAACCAAGTTGTAAATAAGGCATTTCTCACAAAGTGATGTCTAAAAAAGTTATCCATCTTACTTTTTCATACCATAAATATGCATGCCAACCAAATCTGCAGTCATGCCCTTCTAAAGTAGCAGTTTTTGATCCTTCAAGTTGACCCATTTCTCTAACCATGCTATACAAACTGCTTCATAATACAATCGCAGATTTGGTAATTGCAGCCCCCCTCTTTCTTTAGCATCACACAGAATTTTCATCTTAATTTTAGGTTTTCTGCCTCCCCAGTTAAATTTTGAGATTCTTACATTTAGTTGTTCCCTCAACAATTGAAGTTCCTTTACAATTTTCTTCTTTCCAGATTTCTTCTTAAGTTCGCTCTCTTTTTGTGATATTTTGTTTAATACTTCCGTTTGCTTCTTAAAGTTCTCCTTTTTCTGTCTCACATTCTGTGAAATTAGGATTCCTCTCATCACCGCTTTGTAGGCATCCCAGACCACTTGCGTTGATGTGCCTTGATTTAAATTCTGTTGGAAAAAGACTTTTGTCTCCTCTTTTAACAACTCCACTACAGTTTTCCTGTCCAACAGGTCTTCATTGATTCTCCATAAAAAGTTTTTGTTCTTTTCTTTTGTACTCCACAAAAGCGGGTTGTGGTCAGAATTACACCTTGGCAAAATTTCAATTTTTTGTGTATTTAATGCCAATTCTTCCGTCGTCCATATCATGTCAATCCTGGAAAAAGAGCTATGTCGATCTGAGTAGAAGGTAAAGTCTTTAACACTTTGATTCCATTTTCTCCAAACGTCTTGAAGCTTTTCTTGTTTTACTAATTCAAAAAAGATGTTTGGTAGTTTCCCACTCTTTTCATCTCCCCTTACTGACTGTCTGTCCATTTTGTTCTCTACTGTACCATTGAAGTCTCCAGCCATTATTAGGTGTTCATAACTTAACCGCAGTAGTTGTTCTAGTAAATCTTTTAAAAAAAATTTCCTTAGCTCCATTTGGGGCATACACGTTAACAATCAAAGTTTTCTTTTGGTGAATTAAAACCTCCACAGCTACAAATCTTCCTTCAGAATCAGTAAAAATTTCTTTTGGTTGCAACTTTTTCTTTGCGTAAATAACTACTCCTTTTTTCTTATTGCTGGCCAGAGGGTAAAAGTCTTCTCCCAACATTTTGTTTATCAGATATTTAGCATCTTGCTTTTTAATATGGGTTTCCTGTAGACAAATCAAGTTACATTTCTGTTTTCGAATCCAATGTTTAATTCTATTTCTTTTGTTGGATGAGTTTAGTCCATTAACATTCCAAGATAAAAGCTTGTACTCCATTGCGTATTTTTATTTTATTTTATAAGTCACCAAAGTCTTCTAAATTGTCCCCTCTAAACCTATAAAAATCTTCCATGGTTTTGATGACATGTCTCCCACCTTTGTAGTTGAAGGAAGGCCCTTGAGGTATTTCCCACCGAAATCTGATGTTCATATTTTTCAATTTGTCCGCTAAGGTCTTATATTTTCTTCTGTCCTGAAGAATTGTTCTGGGAAGTTCTCTTAGTATCATGATTTTCATTCCTCCAATTTCAAACGGGTGTGTAAACTGTTTCTTGAAGATGTCTTCTGTTGTTCTCCTGGTTGTGAATTGTACTATCACGTCTCTCGGCAAGTTTCTCTTCTCTGCAATTCTCGAATTCACTCTAAATATCAAATCAAATTCATGGTCCATATCACCATCATCTTCTTCCAAGTATTCAGTCAACGATTTACGCATGACCTCTCTTATATCTTCATCCAACTTCTCTTCTATTCCTCTGAATCTTAAATGGTTTTGCATCCGTCTATATTCGGTCATTGCTTCAGATTGTCTGATTTGTTGAGTCATTGTCTCCTGTGTCTTGTCCAAAAGTTGTATCTTGTCTTCCATTTCAGTTGATTTTGTTGCCACTCCTTGAACTTCCTGTTTGAGCTCATCCATCTCTTGCTTGACCAAAGCTATCTCCGCTGTCACCAACTCCTTGATTGCAGTCACATGTTTCTCCTGGACTTCTTCCAATTGCTCTAAATGTCTCTGTGTTTGCTTTTCCATCTGTTTCTCTAGTTGTTTTCCTAGAGCCTGTATTGCCTCTGTCATTCTCTTCTCCATCGCTTCTATTGCAAGTTGCAAGTCTTTTTTCTCTCTTTTTTCCTTCTCCTTCTCCTTCTTGTTCTCCTTCTCCTTCTCCTTTTCTTTAGATGCCATCTTTGGGCTTGAAGCCGAAGCCGCTCTTGGTCTCAAAAAAATATCAATTTTCCACTTCTTCCTCTCCGTCTTGACGTTTAATCTGACAGGCTTAAGATCACAGCTCAGTCAGTTAGATTTAGCAACTAGATGTGCTTAAACAGATCTTCATTTTTCCGCCCTTTATTCCTTTTATTTTAACGCCAAAAAAGCACTTTAAAGTTCGGGTCCTCCTCAAAATGCCGGGTGCAACTTCTCTATGATTTTTTTGGATAGAGAAGGCAACTTCCTGTAGATTTCGTTCCGTCTATCAGGTTCTTCGTATTTCCGGTGCCTCTTTTGGTATGCCCAATCTTCTTCCGGTTCTCCCGCAGTCCGCCAGGGCCTCTCTATGCGACGTTTCGATGGTCCTCTTCCTGTCGGATGCTTTTCAAAGTGACAACAGGCATACAGTGCTCGCGATAGCTTTCGTCACTTTCGCTTTTGCTCACCACAGGAATGTAAAACAATGTTATTTTTTTGCGTTTTTAAAGGCTTTAATCCCAACTTTTTTCCTCCGGAATCACACCATCAGGATTTATTTCACTGTCCGCTTAACCGTTAAGCTTAGATGTTTTTACTCCACGATACGGTAAGCGCTGTGGTTTGTTATCTAGCACGTTTAAACTAGGGTACGCATTGCTTCTTTTAACCAACTCACAGTCCTTCTTTCCCAAGAGATCGGCTGACGGAGAATTTATGCTGGGTCACCAGCTCGATCGGCTTCTGTAGAGATGCTCTGCTTTTCACCCGCTTCGTAGAAGGAGTTCAAGGAGTGAATTATGCCCCCTCCGGGACGTAATCACTCCGATCTCGATTTCTGCTTGGGCTCTGCTGCATTCTTGTCTCCCCCCAGTGCGGAGAGGTGCTACGTTGGGCTGTAAACAACCCAAACTATCAAAAGAAGCCGTTGCTCACCCCGAGCGGTTTCGGGATGCGTCAACCCTCCATCTTAGCTCGACCGGAAGCCGAGAAGGCTGACTTTTCATTTTGCCTTTTTGGTGGCTTCCAGGGGTCATTTCCTGCAGGAGCGCACAGGCAGGGCCGGCCCGCCCACTAGGCTGACTAGTACCTGGCCTAGAGCACAGCTCCCCTAGGGGCGCCGGGAGGCCCCTTTCACCGCCACCCGCCCAACCCCAGCATTGTCTTCTGGGTGCCCGCTGGGTGCCCCTTACCACCACCTCACTTTGCCTCTGCCTCCTCCTCCTCCGCCGCTCCATCAGGAGTTGGGAGGGGAAGGGAGGAAGCGCTCCCTCCCTGCCGCACAGGTGGCCTGCAGGGTGGGGAGTAGGCGGGGACGCCTCCTGAAGGGTCCAGCGGCAGGGCAGCTCAAAAGTGGAGTTGCGCATGCTTGCCACCACCTCCACCCCAAGGTCCCCCCCTTTGCATTCGCTGGGCTGAGGACTGGGTTTTCGCTCCCGCCCGCTCATCAGGCAGAAATCGCTGCCGCCACCCCCCCAGTCAAGCTCCGCCGACCCGACCGCAAACAAACTCCATGCCCCCAGCCAGCCTGCTGTAGGAGTCTTGCCTGACCTCACCCCCGGGCACTGTGGGTCCTCCCACCAGCCGCACGAGCCAGGCGCCTTTTTGTTCCTGCCCCGGGCTTCCCGCCCACCGCTCTGGCAGGGCTGTGCGTGCTATCCTTCCTCCTGCCACGCCGCTGCCCCCCACCGCCCTCCCATACTGCCTCAGTCCCACCGTGCTGCTTCCACTATTGCAAGAAGGAGCCGGTGGGGATGGGGCGACACTCCACCTGCAGAAGAGACCACCAGCAGCAGCAGCAGAGCATCATCAGCAAAGGCATTAGAGAATGGAAGGTGTGCGCACTCTTCTTACCCACTGCAAAGCCCCCCCGCCCTGGGACACCACCCCCCCGGGAAACCCTCCTGAACAACTTGGAGCACTTTCGCCACCATCTCTCCTTCTCTCCCCCCCACAGTCAGCCGGCCCTGGTGCTGGGACCCAGCTGGGAGGTCTCCAGGCCCCACCAGGAGTTTGGCATCTGAGGGGGGTGCCACAAGGCAGCCTGGCCTAGGGCGCAGAAACCCCATTGGGCCAGCCCTGCGCACAGGAGCGGAGCGCTAGCAGTAAAGAACCCAGGGGGCGGGCACATGCAACAAGCCCCACCCCCTGCTCCCAGCAGCCCTGAGTCAGAGCAAGAAGCAGCCAGGTAAATTGCAGAGCCCCCTCCCCAGTCCCCCCCGTCCAAAACAGTCCAGTGGCACCTTTAAAACCAAGTTTTATTCAGGTACAAGCTCTCCCTCCTCTTTGAGGACAGATCTGCACATCCCCCCCAATAGCTAGCAATCCAAAACAGTCCAGTGGAGCCTGAGTAGTGGGTGTTGCCTTCTGACACAATTCCGGTGATGTCAGGGGGTGTGGCATATGCAAATAAGTTATGCTAATAAGTTATGCTAATGAGCTCCTGCACCTCTGTTTCTACTAAATGACCTCTGGCTTCCCATAAATTCAATTACAGCCACAGCTGTCTCTAGATAAAATAAACATACCCCAAGGCCATAATTGCTTTGTTAGGAGAGTTTAATCTGCAGTGGGCCCAGAATCTATCCATGCTGTGGACCGAATTGTGAGTGATGTTGTTAGACTGGGTCACCCAAAAGATCAAATTATGGATTGTATATATAATTTTCATACTAGTGTTTTTTAGTAAAAAGGAAGGAAAAAGTGATTCATAACGGGGAAAGGAGTCTTAAATTCTAAGGAGAGAGAGTGCTATGAGTAAAAAGGCACTCCTTTACTCCATTGAAGCAGCTCTTCCACTTTTGCAAACTTGTGAGGCACAAGGACCAATAAGTATTTATTTGCTCCTTCAAATAATGTTATTGTTTCTTAGAAGGAGAGACAGAGATCTTATAGAGAAAGATATTAATTGAGGTTTCTTGGCCTCAAGAGGTGTGTACACAACTGAAAACAGTGCAACATGTATTTTCCCCTATATGTCACTTACCTGATTTTTGACAAGCGAATGTTCGCGGACAGTTTTCAGCACATTAAGTACAGTATTGCTGAATGTCGTATCCCTTATGTACTTAGATTCATACCAAATTACTTCCATTTCGAGGATAAAGCAGTTCATCACTGATGCTTTACATTCACTCTAGGAAAAAAATGTCAGAAGCCTTACCATATGAAAACAGGAAGGTTAAGCTTGAACATTACATTCCTTTCCCATGCTAGTGATCTTGCCAGAAGAGGATTTTGGATGTACATATGTGATATGTGAACCCAGGCACCATCACCCCCTCTACTGAGCCGTGGCCAGTAACAACTTTTATTATCACTGAACCTGAAAAGGGTGACCACACACTCTCAGAATTTGCCGCTGGGCACTGATTTTATTTATTTATTTATTTAACTTTCTCTCCAAAGGTGCCGCAAAGCAGCTTGCATCATTCTCTTCTCCGTTTTATTCTCACAACACCCCTGTGAGGTAGGTTAGGCTGAGAGTGTGTGACTTCATAGTGAAAAATAAATCTTCACTCCATCAGGGCCTGGCAAATCTGGCCCAGTGTTGGATTAAAATTAGGACATACGGAATATTGGCGTATTGGTTTAGGATTCTGAGTAGGGTAAGTACCAATATAGCATAGATATGTAAGAAGCCTATTAGTTTCTCAATAAATTGTGCCCAACAATTTTATGATACATTCACACATTCATTCTCTCTAGATTGACTATATACGGAATTATGAACTCAACAAAGAGTAATATATGTGGTCATATGACATTGGATGCTGAAACTTGTAGAGAAACTTGTAGTGTTAGATTCAGATTTGAAATGCAAAGATGAATGAAATATCAAGACACTGGGACAATATGCCTCCTGTTTTATTTTTGAGACAACTAAAACATTCCTATTCTCCAGTCATTAGGCACCTTTGTAGAGGACTCACATGGTACTTTAATTACAGATTAAATCAGAAATTAAATACCACAGGACACAATTTCTCAACTACAGGGTTTTAAGCCTTGTCTTCTTGGTTAAGGGGTCACAGGCAGTGTTCCCTCTAAACTGAGTTAGGGTGAGCTAGCTCACAGTTTTTTAGCCTCTGGCTCACACGTTTTTGTCTCAGCTCAGGAAGGACGGCTCCAGAGCAAACTCATTTATGCCGTAGCCAAATCGCTCACTCACAGCTTTAATGCCAGCAGCTTGTAAAGTAGAATTTTTGCTCACAAGACTCCACAATTTAGAGGGAGCTTTGGTCACAGGAAATCTTAAAATAGCTCCAGCCCAAATGGGGATCTAGGAATATGAAAGGTCTAGTTTTCAAGGCGGAGCAGGCCCTACAGTGTAACAGTTTGATTGATGGGAGGGAACCATACACTAGTTATGCTTAAATGCACTGTAGAGACAGAAGTAAAAGGCAATGTATTGCATTCAATAAAGTGGCCTGTAGTTTACATCACAGTTAATCTGTTAATATTTAAGAATTCACACCAAGCCTATCTATAGTTTATATTCATATTTGCTCAAACGACTGATTGAACTAAAGGCTGTAGGTGTAACACAATATAGTTTTATAAACAGGAAAAAAAGAAAAGAACTTACACGATCAGTCATTTCTGCAGTATATAAAAAGGCATCAATCTAAAATGCAAAAGAATTGGCTATGTAAGCAACCGTTCCAGAACTAAGTGATAATACTTCTCTCCCCCCCCCCAGCTAGGTCATTGTTCTAAGGGGCCAAATTAGGATTCACTTTAAAAGTACATACAGCACATTTTGACATCTGACAGGTATGGTATAGTAGCTACTGATATTAATATGAAATTTGGAGACCAAAGTCAAGCAGTTTTTCAATGTATCTGTCCTGCAATGTGTACTGGATCTTTTCAATACTGAATTATGCATTCAGACAAAGTGATTATGTTCTTTCACTTCAGTAGGAGTAAAATTTTAAAGGATTAAAATAATATTTTAAAGATCCATAAAAATGACTTTCTGATTAACTGATTAATGATCCTACTACTAGGGGGGATAATGTCTTTCTTATGTAGACTTGGCTCCAAAGTTCTGGCTATAATATAAGCTCTTTTCAGTCATTACATTTTACCACACATACCATGAGCATGTGCTACATGGGATCCTCTTGATACGCATGATCACCATTTTGTCTGAAATGGGCGACATGCGGACTTTCAGTTTCAGTATACTGAACCAGAACTCTGGGTTTCCCCTTTCGATAAAATGGCAACCGCATATATTGGGGAGATCACATGTCCCATGCATGGTCTCACATTACACACGATTGCTGGGCTCTCAGTACACATGACCATAATGACTGGGAAAGGGTATATTTATTTCCAAGTGATTGCCCATCTTTTTAAATTCAGCTTAATGAAATCATGCTATCACCTGATTTTTATTTTGGTGGCATTATTTAATGCTAAAAGAAGATTATAAAAAATCACTTATTTTGGAAGGGATTTGCATATGGATTTCAAAGTGAATTGTTTGCTATTTTTTCACTTAATGGCAATTATGTGTATGAGCAGGGCTCTAGTCGGGGGGGAGCTCTCAGGTACGGAGCTCCGGAAGAGAACCTCTAGGGGGCGGGGCGGTCATGTGGTGAAGCCCCGCCCCCTTCTTTACCCCGCCCTCTGCTTCGATCCTCATTCCGTTTGGGAATGAGGATGAAGCAGGAGGGTAAGTAGCCGGGCCTTCTGACACACTTCCGGTGATGTCAGGGGTTGTTGCTTTGGAATTAGAAAATTCGAAGTTAAATTCCAGTAAAACTGGGAAGCCTAAATGTTTTCTGATTTCCCCCCCTACTGGCAGACAATTTATCACTGTTCAACATGGCTTTTCTCTCTTTAATCCAAAAACTAAAAGAAGGGAGGGAAAAAACAATGCAGAAGTGGAGAGAGAGAGAGAGAGAGAGAGAGAGAGAGAGAGAGAGAGAGAGAGAGAGAGAGAGAGCCTGTAACGGGAGGATTTGCCCCACGAAACGGATGGGTTGAGGGTGCATCAAATGGGCAATCATACCGCAACATCTGGGAAGCGTCATGCACCTGTCCCCGATCCGTCCCTTCGGCCCAAAAATACGCATTGAAAAGGTACTGGCAACAGAGCACTACCTTCCGGATGATGCACGGCCACTCCAGGCGTCTGATCGGGAAAGCGCTGGTAGCCCGTCGCAGCCAGTACCGTTCCCCGTCCCACGCATGTGCACAAATGCGCAACGTCCATTTTGCTGCACTATGTCTGATCGCCTGCTGAAGGCCGGAGCATGGAGCCATGGGGGTGCATCAGATTGTGGTACCACGGGTTTTTTTGCTCCGGCTCTAATTTGCCTCCCTTCAGCAGCGCAGTATCCCGCTCGTGTGACCGGGACCAAAGTTGTATTGAAAGTTTGGCTTTCATGTGCAAAGCACACGTCTTCAGACAAATGGTTTGTTAGGTTGATAAGAGTTTCATTCCATGCGGCTTAATGTAGTCCCTTCCATGAAGAAAAATTCAGGTGAGTAGCCATGTTCGTCTGAAGCCATTTATCTAAAGAAGTGTGCTTTGCACATGAAAGCTTACACTTTGAATAAAACTTTGTGGGTCTTATAGGTGTACCTGGACTCAAACTTTGTTCACTGCTTCAGACCAATATGGCTACCCATCTGAGGTTTTACTACAAGCATTACTGTTCAAAGGTATAGCTGCTATATAAAGAATTTTTAACACACCATATGCTCTTAACTAGGGATGTACACAAACTGGGGAAATGGAGGTTCGTCCCGGTTCATGGTTCATGAGTCTGCTGACATGAACCACACAAACCCACCTGGGAGGTTTGTGGGAGGCTCGTGAGGCAGGATGGCACAAACTAAGGTTTACAAACCACGAACTGGGCCCAGTTTGTGATGAATTTTGGTTCATAATTTGGTTTTTGCCCATCCTTACTCTTAACCAATGGCAGGTTTTTAAAAGCAATCACTGTTGACATTTCAAATAATTATAAAAAAAAGAAAAATGTTTGCACTGGATTCATCTTTCTTTTTGTTTTTTTATTATAGAGGTCTTAGCATAAAGAATTTCTATTTCCCTTCCTTGTTACCACTTTTTCATTCTGTTTTGAACACTCTGTTCACATTTTCCTACCTAACCATTACTATTTTGTCACCTTACCTTAGAACAGGTTTTAATTCTTTTCAGGTCCGCAAGCGCAGCACTCAAATAACCATCATGTTTCGCCTGTACTTGTAGTAGATATGCGCTTCGTTGAAACAAAACAATGAAAATATATCAGAATACATTCATGCAAATAATTAAAAAGTAGCAACACAAAAATCAATACAGAGCTGAGCACACTGTACACATGCCATTTAAGGCTCATTATGAAACCATATTATAAATATCAAATGTGTCATTCATAGTACTTTACTGGTAATATTTTAATGTGTCTGCATTTGTCCCTTTCCAGTGTTGTTTTCACCACTACTAGTTCATATTTATTTATTTACTTTATTTATACCCCATCTTTGTCCCCAGGGAGGACCCAAGCAGCTCACATCATTCTCCTTTCCACCATTTTATGGATAGCTAACACAACAAACTAATTTACATTTATGCAATCCAAGCACATCTACTGAAAAGTAAGCCCTACTTTATTCCATAGGGCTTTCAGAAAAGAGTTTTTAGGATAGCACCTGTACTCAGAAGTAAATCCCATTGAGTTCAGTGGGATTTTCTCCCATCCAAGTATGCTTATGTTACAGTCATTCTTCTTAAGCATTTCAGCATTATATATTGAAAGGAATTAGGATACAGTTGCCAACCTCCAGGTGGGATCTGGAGTTCTCCTGGAATTATGACTGATTTCCAGACTACCAAGATCACTCCCCTTGGAGAGGCTTCACTGGCTCCTATCAGATAAGAATACAGAAATTACACGTTCAGTTGCTGAGTTATGTGCATTAATTCTTAGACTGCAGGAATCACATTTTAAAAGTTCTTAAATTCAGATTTCTATTTTTTGTATTTTGTATATTGTGACTGTTTTATGCTTACCTCTGTATGTTGGTCTCAAGACCGCATTAATAAACTAAGGCCCCGGTTACATGGGCCAGATAACATGGGGGGGGGTGGATTTTTGTGCCGGTACACTCTGACCCGCCAGAACACCATCAGGCGTGACGGTGGGGAATCGAGGTTTCGTTTCATCAGCGTGCATTTCTGGCGTGCTTCAATGCAGCGAGGGGAGCTCACTGGAGCGATCAGACGAAGGATGTCCATCTGCGGCCCATCGCAAGCATTAAATAGTGGACTTTCTCTGGTACCTTTTAACGCCGGATCTTTAGCCAGATGCGATGGGTTGGCAATGGGTGCGTGACGTCTGCCAGATGTTCCTATTTGATCATGTCCATAAAACCCAGCTGGCATCTGTGAGTATCCCGTGGCAACTTCTGTGTGTGATCGAGGCCTAACTAACTAACTCCCCTTGGAGAAAATGGCAGCTTCAAAGCTATACCACAGATTCCCCCCTCCAGAGGGTCTACCCTGAAATCTCTAGGAATTTCCCAGGCTGGAGTTAGCAACCCTAGATTAGGCAGTGCCAAGAGTAGGTGTACAGCCTGTTGGTCATGTCACATCCCATTTCCAGGTAGGGTTGCCAGGTCCTTCCTAAATTTTGGGGGTGTTTCTGGAGGGGGCGGAGATGTCCCCAATGCAATGATATCACGCAAAAGTGATGTCATCATGTTGGGGACCGGAGTCCCGTGCGTCTGAACTCGAAGCGGTGAATTCACCGCTTGGAGTTCAGGTGTGTACACACCCCTTCTTTCCCAAAGCATACAAATGGTAACTTTAAATGCTTTGGGCAAGAGGGGGGGCTGAACTCCAAGCGGCTAAGAGTTCAGGTGTGTGGTCGGCCCTCTCCCTCCCGTCCTGCAAGATTTAAAGTGCCCTCCAGCTGGTCAGTGACCCACATGCTCCCACTAATCAGCTGAAGGGCCCTTTAAATTTTGCAGGAGGGGAGGGAGAGGGGTGGCTGCTGCTGTTGGAGGCAGGGCTTAGGGGCAGGGCTTCCCCACCAGCTAGCTGGCCAGCGGCTGGCAGTAGCCCACCAAACTGAGGGATCTCCAACCCCCACCTGGGGATTGGCATATCACTATTTGCATACCCCTCATAAGGCTCATGAAAGCTCATACTCTACCACAAATTTTGTTAGTCTTTAAGGTGCTACTGGACTTTTGCTCTTTTCTACTGCTACTTTTCTACTGTCTCAAACAACTCCTCACCCACAATAATGCAACATCTAATTTGAACATGGTCACTGGGACCAGAGCTTGCAATAAACTCAGAGACCAACTTTGCTGCCACATACACCCAGACAACACAATCACTGGACCTAACAACATCAACTACACCATCAGAGTCTCATTCACTTGCTCATCTTCTAACACTGGATATGCCATTAAATGTCAGCAATGCCCTTCGGTTCTCTACATAGGACAAACAGGACAAACCCTACACCAGAGAATAAATGGACACAAATCTGACATCAGGAATCACAAGATTGAGAAACCTTTAGGAGAACACTTCAGCCTTCCAGGACATTCAATGGGTGACCTCAAAGTAGCTGTTTTATTACAAAGGAACTTCAGGAACAGAATGGAAAGGGAAATTGCTGAATTACAAGTTATTACAACACTTGGAACAAAAACCTCCCCAGGACTCAACAGGGATATTGGTTTCTTATCTCATTACATATGTTAACTCATTCAGTCCTCACATATATATTCTCATACAGAGGGACTATACATCCTCTGTATTTTAGTGTATTTCTTTTTCAGAACAGTATATTAGAATACTGAATGTAATACAAGGGATATTGGAATGTTTGGCTGATGTAACACTGCACCCACCTCAAAAAAGAAAAAAATGCTGTTAAGTGACCTCCATGCCTGAGAGGAGTGAATGGAGAGTTTCAGTCTTATTTTGAAATATTTATTGCTTTATAACTGTTGACCATATAACCTTAGCTTGTTATTTAGTTTTGTCTTCACATATCTTAAAACATCTTCATCATGTTACATGTTAATTTGCTGTTCAGCCTGTGTCTATAAGTCTGAACCTTACCTGCCATTCCAGCGTATTTGACAAAGTGTGCATGCACACGAAAGCTCATACCTTGAATAAAAATGTGTTGGTCTTAAAGGTGCCACTGGACTCTAAATTTGTTTTAGTGTAAGAGTGTTCATTTAGTCAAATAGTTTTCAAAGGGGTGAACAGGCTACCCTGGCTCAATCTGTACAGCTATTTTCTGTCATTTTATGAGTACTCCTGCCATGCAATCCTAAACACAGTTACATTTTTCTAAGTCCATTGAAATCAATAGGATTAGAAGGCTGTCATTCTGTTTAGAATTGCACTGCTGCAATCCTGCACTAAAACTCATTATTTTTAATCAGGAAATGTCAGTATGGCTGTATTCTTGCTCCCTACTCCCCATTCAATAGTGCACATGAGAATTTCATATAAATGCTACAATACTGTAGACTTATTATAGGGAGCAGCCCACAATGTTTGTAAAACTTGATTTTTTGAAATGGATATGGTAATTTATCTTAGAACACAAATGCTTTAAATTTCTCTGGAACCACACAAGTAAATAACAAGACAGTTTTTACTATTAGAAAATATAATTACCAAAGAATGAAGATGGTAACTGTGGGCTTGTTATTTAAAGAAGAAGAAAGGAAATAACTGTTCATAATTATATATACTTGCTACTGAAGGTGAACATTCTCCAGCATGTTTTCTGAAAGACACAATCCAAAAAGAGTTATTGAAATAGATTATATAGTGCAATACTGGACTTTTTCGTACATAAATCTCTTATTCATTAAGGCAATACGGTTCACGTCCTGAAAATGTACCCGAAATGTAAAAACTGAATTTTAAAAGTCATAATCCCATAAACAATCCAGAGGCTGGATCTAATTACTCCCTCCTGTTAAAGCTTCCTTCAGCAGAGAGTTTCCCACACTGTATGAACTCCTTCTCCATTGGAGAAAGTCTTAGCAGAAGAAAGTAATCAGAGCCAGCTTAGCAGAAGGAAGTCATTGGAACCAAAATGTTCTCCTTATGCTTAGTTCTCATATAAATTCTTCCATGCTATCATGTACATGTAGGCTTGCCAAGTCCCCCCAGGGGGCGGGGAAACCCCCGCTCCAGAGGTCCGTTCCCCTCCGCTAGCGGATCGGGCCCCGGGGGAACCCCACCCCCACGTGCACGTCAGCCGGAAGTGACATGACGAACTGGGGGCGGAGACACAGCCATTTGAGGGGAAAACTCTATGTTTTCCCCTCAAATGGCTGTGGCCCCGCCCCCAGCGTGCCCGGCGTCATGACGTCACATTGTGTACATGAATATATGACCATGGGTGAGAAGGAGATATTGTATGAAATAGGAATGCTAAGAGGCAGCCATCTTTGTGATTTCACAGTTATGGAATTTGTCTGTCTGCATGCAGAACTTGGTGGTGTGCTTGCAAACAGGACACTGCAGAACAAACCAGCACTCCATCTTTTGTGTGTGTCTATCCATAGGTATGTACTATGATAATAATAATAATAGTCACAATGTGGTGACTAAATATTTTCAGAGTGCCTGGTGGTTGATTTTCCCTTCCAGGCACAGTCCTGATAGTGTATCACTCTGAAAATCATTACATGCCCAAGGAAAGCAAAATACAGTATGCTGGATCCCTTCAATAGTTTCCTACTTTCAGGTATACAGTTAATATTCACATTTTTGTGAATGTGCACAACCTCTAGGTCATAGGTCCCCAACTTTGTTGAGCCTGTGGCCACCTCTGCAATTCTGACACAGCATGGTCAGACACAAAATAGCTGCTGCCACTTACCTTTAGTCACATAGTGAAGATCGATGAGCTATGGAGGCAGCTGCTATCAAAGCAACATTAAAAAAACCTGCACAGCCAATCAAATATCCAATGTCTAATCAGAAGCTTTGCTGGGCAAAAGGCCCACTTGGCCCTGACCACTTTCTCAACAACACTTGACTAACACCAGGCACAACATTGGGAACCCCTGCTCTAGGTTATTTTTGAATTTAAAGGCATTTAAAAGAAGAGACTGAGACTGTCATGTCCCAAGATTCCCATGAGGACTAAGATACCACAGCCCTTCTTTTAATAAAGGATATCATACACATCGCCATAACCAGGGGTCATTTCGTAGAAAAAGAGCTAGGGGAACTCATTAGCATAACTCATTAGCATATGCCACACCCCCTGACATCAGGGGCCCGGAGGTGGACCTGCAAGGCCAGCGGGAGTGCGAGGAAGCCCCGCCAAGGCCCTCCCTGGCCCCAGGCAGGCAGGGGTGGGGAGAGGCGGGGAGGAAGCAACTTACCCTCCCTCTTCTCCTGCCTCCTCCTGGCTGAATGAGGGCTGGAAGCGGGGCGGCCGGAAGCAGGGGGTGGGGCTTCGTCATGTGCCCCGCCCCCCTGCACCTCACCCGGGGGAACTGTGTTCCCCCGCGTTCCTCCCCGAAATGACCTCTGGCCATAACTATGTCCTAACTACCCAATAAAGTAAACAGATGTTGAATAATTTCAGCATCATAAGTTGACAGGAGGGTTCCTGTTACCTGTAAACGGTCTTGTGTATTTGTAAGGTTCCCATCCTCATATATGGAGATCACATGTAAAGGCAGTTTACCCACTGAGTCTATCAGTGTGTGGAGACACTACAATCTTCCTCCCCCAAAATGCATTGGCTACATGAGTTCTGTGAAGGCCTGAATAGGGATTCAGTTTTTATGAACCAAAGGGTTCATAAACAATGTGGCAATTGGTCCTTGCATCATTTTATTTGCTTCTGATTTGTTCCAATTGTGTCTGCCAAAAATGTGTGCTTCATAATTTGAATGCCAGTCATACAGTCTGTGAGTGAATGATTAGAAAGTGATCATCTGTGTTAAGGCAACTACTATATATAATTCATTCATAATTATCCTTTAATTGCTAAGCACACAGAACTATTAACAATAGCAACTAGTTACATTTAAAAAATAGCAGAGATTATTGCCTATGTGTACAAGCACAATATTTGTGTGTGTTTGCACATGTGCTTGTGATAATACTCAAGCAAGCCTCATCTAGGTTAGATGTTTATACATCAAGCAGAGTTTGTGATCTAACAGCTCGTGGTGATGTCCTTTAAGGGTTTAAACTGGGATCAATAATTTTAGACACTGGTTTTCATCAGCAGGATTATATGATGTGATTCAATGGTTGGAGAACTCTGCAAGCTTCGCACAATAATAGCTTTGGATATTATACAAAAAACACAGTGTAACATATTCCCCTGCTCTGTCCATTCCCAACAGCATCACCTAGAGCCCTGGTGGCAAACCTATGGCACGCGTGCCGGAGGTGGCACTCAGAGCCCTCTCTGTGGGCACGCGCTCCATTGCCCCAGCTGCCCGGGCGGCCCATGATTGGGCAGTTTGAATGGAGGGCAGGGGCCATGCAAGGCAGACATCGAGCCAGCAGAGGAAGAGAAGCCAGCTGCACCCCGTGACTCCCCTTCTCCTCCAAGGCGGCTGACCACAACGAGCAGCACCAGCACCAGCACCAGCCTGCAAAAGGGAGCACCTGCCCGAGTGGGTGCACCTTTCTGTGCCCTGAGCCCCGCCTGGCCAGCGCCTCGCCTCCTCCAAGCCTGCAAGCGAGTGTCCCTCTCCTCCTCTGTCCCATCCTCCACCAGCGTCATCGTCTTCGTTCCTGGGAGGGGGGGTGGGCAGCCTGACCTCTGCTGCCTTCCCACCACCACTCCCCTCCCTCCAGCATGCAGGACTCAAGGTTAGGGGGCGCGAGCGGGTGGGTGAAGACACGGATATCGTTGTGGGAGTTGCAGGAGGTCTTCGGGCTTGGAGGGGGGTCAGGGGGGCTTGCTATTGCCTGTGCTCTGCTGCTTGTTCCTGGCTGCTGGAACTACCAGGTAAGCGCCTGTTCTTATTCTTTCTCCTGACTTTTCTGTTTGCCGGGGGGGGGCTGGTGGCATCCTGCTGGGGGCTGCCGTCTGCCCTTGGCTGGGGATGTACTAAAAGGAAGGACAGGATTGTCCATTGGAAACAATGGGAAACACTTGAAGTTGCCAATTGACTTACATGGACTCCATTGAAATACATTACAGTACAAGTAGAGTTGCAATAAAAATGCAGAATGGATTTTCCATTAGGGTCTCTGGGCCCAAATAGACTACTCTGGGAATGGGATGAGAGACCATGGAGTGGAATGACAGCCCCAGGGTGGAGCAGGAGTGTTCTGGGACTGGAATGACAGGTCCCAGAGTGGAATGTCAACCCCAGGGTGTACCAGGAGTGTTCAGGGACTGGAATGAGAGACCATGGAGTGGAACGACAGCCCCAGGTGGAGCAGGACTATTCTGGGACTTGAGTGAGAGACCACAGAGTGGAATGACAGTCCCAGGGTATAGCAGGAGTGTTCCGGAACTGGGATGAGAGGCCCCAGAGTGGGATGAGATTGAGCTGATCTGGTGATAGCTACACACATTCCAGAAATATTTAAATGTGAGACCACGGAAGGGAATGACAGCCCCTGGGGGTAGCAGGAGTGTTCAGGGAATGGTATGGGAGACCACGGAGTGGAATGACAGCCCCAGGGTGTAGCAGCAGTGTTCTGTGACTAGAATGACAGGCCCCAGAGTGGAATGACAACCCCTGGAAGTTTCAGGAATGGTCTTGGACTGGAATGACTGCCCTAGGGAGTGATAGGAGTGTTCTGGAACTGGAATGGGAGATCACTAAGTGGAATGATAGTCCCTGCAAGTAGCGGGGATATTCTGGGACTGCAGTGACAAGCCCCAGAGTCAAATGACAGCCCCTAGATATGGCAGGAGTGTTCTGGAACTGGAATGGGATACCACTAAGTGGAATGACAGCTCCTGGGAGTATTCTAGGAACGGAATGACAGGCTCCAAGGTAGATTGAAAGTCCCTGGAAGTTCCCCAGAGTGGAAGGAGAGACCGTGGGTGTAGAGAAAGTTCTGTGCAACTGGATTTGCAAACTGTAGAGTGAAATACTTTACATTTAAATATTTTTGGAATGCGTGTACCCTGTTTCCCCGAAAATAAGACCGTCCCCAAAAATAAGCCCTAGCAGGATTTCTATGCATTTGTGGTATAAGCCCTAGTGTGTCTTCTTGAGAAAAAATAAATATAAGACAGTGTCTTATTTTCGGGGAAACACGGTAGATAGATAGATAGATAGATAGATAGATAGATAGATAGATAGATAGATAGATAGATAGATAGATAGATAGATAGATAGATAGATAGATGGGCCACGGTCATCTGAGGGAAAACTCTATGCAGTCCCCCGCTGTGGCAAAAAAAGCACTTGGCAACCCTAATTTGGGTCTAGAGATTCTAATGGAAAATCCATTCCGCGTTTTTATAGTTCATTCCCTCGGCAGGACCTCCTTCGCCAGCCCGCCTCCTGGCCTCTTCCTGGTGGGACAAGCTGCTGCTGAATAATGGCCTCCATTAAGGCTCTAGACTTGATATTTCCTGCCTACACTGGTTAGATTTAGGAAATGTGGAAATGGAGCTATTGGAATTTTAAGAAAGCTCTATCTGGAAAAATAAATTCTATGACCTGTGTGAAACACTTGAGAAGATAGAAGGATTGCTTTCCTTACTTTGTTTGGATCATTTTATGCTTGTGAGCAGCTGTTTTCAGCTTTGCATTATATCAAATCTGACACCAGAAACAGACTAACAGATGACCTGAGTGCTGCATGTGTTGCTCTCAAACTTACAAAGTATGCGCCAAGGCTAGACAAATTATCAGCATGCATACAACAGCAAAAATCACATTAATTGTTTAAAAGCATGCCCAATGCAAACTTTTACCTT
Organism: Gekko japonicus; assembly: GCF_001447785.1. Taxonomy (NCBI): domain Eukaryota; kingdom Metazoa; phylum Chordata; class Lepidosauria; order Squamata; family Gekkonidae; genus Gekko; species Gekko japonicus. The sequence goes on from NW_015170278.1 coordinate 589,548, forward strand.
TCAATAAAAAGTTGTTTGTATCATTGAAAGCTCTGTTATTGTGTTTTTCTTTTAAGACAAATGATGTTAATGTATGAGTTGTTTTTTCTAAACTAAAACCTCAGTATTTAGGTTAAATTGCCGTGTTGGCACTTTGCGTTAAATAAGTGGGGTTTGTGTTCCAGTTTGGGCACTCAGTCTCTAAAAGGTTCGCCATCACTGACCTAGAGGATGCTCAAGATTCAGATCTTTATTTTATTCACCTTCTCCACTTTTTATTTCTACCAAGGAAGAGTGATTTTGAGTGAAATACTGTATGAATTAATGAGAATTATCCTACAATGAATGGAGAACCTAATGAAAGCAATACTTCCCCTGAAGGAGAGTCTTCCAATACTGAGACTTTAAATATGTAATTTTGAAATCAAAACTTCATGGATCACAAGTTAGAATAAAACCAGAAGGTAGGCATGTACTAAGATCTAATAATATTATCTTGTTATTACAATAATAATAATCATCATAATGATGATGATGATGTGGTAGCTCAGAGGTTAAGACACTGAGCTGCAGACTGGGTCTGTAGTTCAGCAGTTCGAGAGCCTCCATCTCTGCCCCAAGCTCCTGCCAACCTAGCAGTTTGAAAGCAAGAAATTGCAAGTAGATAAATAGGTACTGCTTCGGTGGGAAAGTAACAGCGTTCCATGCACCTCGGCGTTTAGTCATGCTGGCCACATGACCATGGAGAAGTCTTTGGACAGCCCTGGCTCTTCAGCTTGGAAACGGAGGTGAACACTGCCCCCTAGAGTTGGATTTGACTGGCTTTCAAACAAGGGAAACCTTTACCTTTACTATTAATGAATAAAAGCATTCCTATGACAAGCCAGAGAGCCAGTTTGGTGTAGTGGTTAAGTGCACGGGAGAACCAGGTTTGATTCCCCACTCCTCTACTTGTACCTGCTGGATGACCTTGGGCAAGCCAGAGTTCTGGCACAGCTGTTCTTGAGAAAGAGCAGTTTCTGTCAGAGCTCTCTCAGCCCCACCTACCTCACAGGTTACCTATTGTGGGGAGGGGAAGGGAAAGGAGTTTGTAAGACACTGTGAGACTCCGAGTGAAGGGCGAGTTATAAATCCAATCTCTTCTCTTCTTCATCATCTCTTCTTTTGTTACTGTCCATGGGGTTTTCTTGGCAAAGATACTGGACTGGGTTGCCATTTCCTTCTCCAGTCTATGCAACAAACATGAAATTGAGCAAACTCTGGAGGATGATGTAATACAGGAGGGCCTGGAGTGATGGGGTCCATGGGGTCGACTGTGTGACTGAACAACAATAACATGACAAGCCAAGTGATAGGGTTGCCAGGTCTACTTACCCAGCCAGCGGGTGGCGGGTGGGAGGGAGCCTTCTGGGAGTGGGGAGGGTGGGGCAACATAGCTGTGTGCGAAGTCATTGATGCAATGACGTCACATGGAAGGGCTACCATACAGTTTTGGCTAAAATGCTAGAGTGTCGCTGTGCGACATGCCCAGCATGATGAAGTCAATTCTGTGTGATGTCATCACACTGACAACGTCGACAGGGGATGAGCCTGTTCAGGGGTGGGGCCTTCCCCACTGGCTAGCTGGCCAGTGGCAGATTGGAGCCCCAAAATCAGGGGAACAGCTGCCCAAGGCTCTCTGATTCTGTGAAGAATTAACCCTTCACAGTCCTTTAGCTATTTGTACAGCACTTCTGATTTTTTAAAATTGCAGTCCATCACAGTTATCATTTCCAAAATGCATTAGAAAAGAGTAAGAGTCCAGTAGCATCTTAAAGACAACCAAAATTTGTGGTAGGGTATCTGAAGAAGTGATCAGTGACTCACAAAAGCTCATACCCTACCACAAATTTTGTGCATGCATATAAAAAGAAAGAGAAATATAATTTCAATTATAACCAATGTTAATCCATTGTCAATATAATTTCCCCTTGCCCATCTTAATCAGTTACACCAAAACAGGGGATGATTTTATTATGGGCTATAATTTTATAGAAATCTTATTTCCACAATAAAGTCATTTTTCTGTGTCTCTCTTCCATTTAAGAAGCAGGTATTTTGGCTCGTCCTCTGTATTCCATTTTTATGGTGGTTAGTATTTTCATAGCTTCTGTTCCATCTTCTCTGTGGAGTATAACTTTGAGGGTTGCAAAGTTTGACAGTCTTTTAGTAGGTCTGTTGTTCTCACTGTAGCCTTGTTCATCTTGGTTGCAGGGTTGTTCTGTGTCTAGCAGTTTTAAGTGCTGATGATCCTTTCCTCTATAGGTTGAGTCAAGTTGTTTGTAGTGTTGTCTTGCAGCTGGCAACTTTTGCTGCTGGGATTCTTTTCCTCTGTAGGTTGGGTCCACTAAATTATAATATTGCTCTGTTTCTTATGCTGTTTGTTGCTGGAGTTCCTTTATCTGGCTTATAGTTTGGGTTGGTGGTATAAAATATGTATCCTTTACAAGTTCTAATACGTCCTTGAATGCTGAAATAATTGAATCCACAATCATCTCCCGAATCTCCTTCCAAGAGACCTGTAGTTGATCAATTTCTACAGAGTTCTTTGGCCAAATATCGTCTGGCATTTTTCTTTTTGAATCTTGCCCCCCTATTTTAAAACAATCACACAGACCCAGCAATTATCTTTTCAAAGTTTGTTGTCAGTGGTTCTTTTCAAAGCTGACTGTGCTTAAAGTTGTTGACAGCTGAGAATTCATTTGTGTAAGTCAAATGTTTACATCTCCACTAAGAACGGTAGTCATAATAAGCTCTTCTGTTCCCAGTCATGAAGCGTGACGTCATTAAAAATTGTCACGAAGAAGCAAAATCAACTCTAAATAACTCTCTTTCTTTCTATCTTCCCCCCCAAAAGCAGTATCAAAGCACAAACAAAAATCTCACTTTGCCCCAAGCAGTATTTCACTCAACTTTCTTTAAGTTAATTTTCTTTGCCGCTCTGCTAGGAAGGGGGGGGGAGTCTCATCCTCCTTTCCGTGTTTTTTTAAAGATTTATTATAGGGGCATAAAGAGGAAGTAAAGAGAAAGTCTTCTGCTTCTAATGTTGTTTTCCCAGGTACATCCTAGGTTGTAAATCTTCCTCGATAGTATTGACCAAGGCTGAGATTAACTCTCTTGCTTCCAGGGTGTAAACAGCTGATGCAGTTTATGGCTCCATAACTGTGTGTCTTCGTTCTTTGTCTCAGGACGATCCAAAGCTTCCCCGTTTTGCGGCAAACAGAGTGGCCAAATCAAGTCTTTTGCACCTGACCTTCCTCCAGGAGGTCTGGTGGAGCTTGGATTCCCCCCAAAACTCCTCTAAATAGAGCAAAGAGCCGGTGGCACCCAGGAGAAGTTCTGGGAGCTGACCTGGTTGCTGTGCCCGTAGCCCTGCCCCCCCTCGGCTATCCACCTTGATCTAATTCCAAGATGGACTATTTAAATATTGGGCTGTTTCATATGGTTTTGTTTCACTATTTTTTCTTTTGTTGCTGTTGTTTCATTTTCATAATTCTGTTTCATTATTAATTCACATTGGTTTCAATGGAAGATCCCCCCCCTGAACAAAATTCAGGGGAGTTGTATTATTCCCTGAGGACATCGTGGGCCTGGTGGGGGAAGAAAGGAGAGGTATAAATTTTGTAAATTAAAAACTTGCTTCCTTATTTCCTTGGGAAAAGATATTTTCTAAAGTAAACTAAAATGATGTTAATACCTCCTCACACGACAGGTCAAGAGAAATGAATAAAAGTAGAGGGTTTGATGGGCCTAGACAAGCAACCAGGATATCCATGTTGAAGATTCAATGGAGTTGTCTTGAAGTCCTGAGCCACTGCTGAGACCTGAGAACAGGTAACTATGAATATCCATCCTTTATAGGCCTAGAATAATTTAGTATCTTAGCATTAAATTAGAATTGAGGAAGGTGATTATAGAGGCAAAAGCAGAATTAAATATCCAGTTAGAACATAAAAGAGCCCTGCTGGATCAGACCAGTGGTCCATCTAGACCAGCACACCATCTCACATAGTGGCTAACCAGTTCTTCTGGACAGCCAACAACAGAACATGGAGGCTGAGACCTTCCCCTCAGTCACCGTGGCTAGTAGCCATTGATAGACTTATCCTCCATGAATCTATGTAATGCCTTTTAAACCTATTTATTCCTGTGGCCATCAGTACATCCTTTGGCAGCAAACTCTAAATTTTAATCACTTTAATCAGCCGAACAATATATTCATATAAAGGTAAAGGTTTCCCTTGCTCGAAAGCCAGTCAAATCCGACTCTAGGGTTGTGGTGCTCATCTCCGTTTCAAAGCCGAAGAGCCAGCGCTGTCCAAAGACGTTTCCGTGGTCATGTGGCTGGCATGACTAAACACCAAGGCGCACGGAACGCTGTTACCTTCCCACCGAAGTGGTACCTATTTATCTACTTGCAATTTCTTCCTTTCGAACTGCTAGGTTGACAGGAGCTGGAACTAGAGACGGGAGCTCACTCCATCATGCGGCAACTCGGGTCTTGAACTGCTGAACTACTGACCTTCCACAGCCTGCAGTTCAGCGTCTTAAGTCTTTTCCTCTCTCTTTACTTCTTTACTAATCTTCTTTACTTCTTCACTAGTCCAGAATTGGCCTACTGAGGTGCTACAAGGACCTTATTTTCAGAAACCACTACTATCTAATCTGCAACTACTGTTATAGGACCCACCACCATCAGACTTCCTTTTAATTGTGGCTACTGTTCTATAATGGCGAGAGCAGAAGAAGGGAGAGCCACCCCACCACCACCACCCATCCTTCAGCAAGAGAGACAGTAATCAGGCAGGAGCTGCTGCTTCTACTTTGGTCTTAGCAGCACCCAAACTACCACTTGTTCTTCCATCCTTCTGAAGGAAAACGACACACGGTAGCAAGCAGGACCCTGATATAATAACACAGCTCTCCAGTATTTTCTTGCCTACGTTTATGGGCAGTCTGTATAACAACCCACATGAAAGAAAACAAATTTCTGCATTCTGAATTCGAGTTCTCAAAATTCTCTCTTCAAGGCAATATTCAAACTAATAATGTAACTGTTCAGACAATAAAAATAATATTTTTAGTCTTAATCTTATGGGCTAATCAACACTAATCTTTTTTAACTAGGATCAGAATGGGCATTCATACACCTTTTCCCCAAGTGATCAGTACTGTCACAGGGTAACTAGATTTAATTAAAGCACCACTTTATTTCAGTCACATAATCTGTACTGTGAAAGCACTTGTCACTGCATCAATTTATTTATTGGGCTGAGAGGAGGCACCAAGACTGAAGATGAGCACTGCTTCCCCACTAAGAGAAAAACAGAGAGAAACTATGACAGAGGAGATTAATTACTTCATATATTACTTTTTTAGTTCATTCCAGATGTCTTGTATGTATCCCTAAAAATGTAATGTATAACTTTGACAAAAGGACTTGCAAACTCATATATCGTATGACCAAGACATGTTTGCACCTATTTCTCATGTTTCCTGCATCAAGGAGCTGGAAAGGGCTACTCACTATTAAGTGCATGCAGTGGCAAATTAGATTTGTGGCTTTATAATGAGTGAAATGGCCCAAGACTGCAGAGCTGGACTCTGCAACCTGGAGGTGATGTTCATCATGAAACTTTTAACAAGAAATTTTAAAACAAAAAACAAACATGGCATTCCCTCAAAATGGACACTTTCATTGGTCTCACTTAAAATTGTCAATTCTCTAAAAGAAAACTTGATAGGGTTGACATCCAAGGGATGTAAAAATATTCATTTATTAATTAAGAAAGGAGGATGAAAATCTATAAAAACAGCCAAACAAGCACTAAGCGAGATCACTGACCTGTCACAGAACCATCAATTGAAGGGTGGAGTGGGGCAATGAGGAACAGGAAGTCAACCTGTTGGCAGAGAATTAATGTTCTAATCCCCTCCTTGTTTACAGGATACTATGTTTTTACAGGGTCTGAGTACTCTGAAGCTAAGTATGTCCTGGCTGGGATTAATTAGGATAATAGGAAAATCATTTCTTCCAACCCTAATTGCAAATGAAAAAGACTTTGGGGGGAATGCAAAAGAGAAAGGTCCCTAACAGTTTATAGTAATATGAACTGAGTGTGTGTGAAATTTGAGTCAGGGGACCTATACCTTAAGGCAGGGGTGACAAACATACAGGTGGGGGCTGGAACCAGTCCATTCATGTCTGTTATCGAGCCCACAAGCAAGGAAGAGGAAGGCAGAAGCAAGAGAAGCAAAAAGACGCGTGTCAGGTTGGCTGGCTGGAGGGTCCATCCCCCCTCCCGTTGGGTCAGGCTAAGCCGCTGCCCTCTCTCCTCCTCCTGTCAGAAGTGGGAGGGGTCGCTGCCTCCCCATCGTTATGTGTGCATGCTGGGCCTTCCCTTCACTTCAGCAGCAGAAGCCACCTCCTTCACCACTGTCACCACCACCTTCTTCTTCTCCTCTGCCTGCCTCTCTCACTCTTTCTCCGCTGCAATGCCACAGAAGTGGCCCTTTGGGAGGAGGGAACGAAGAAGAAGGGAGAAAGTCATTATGTGTAGGTGGTGGTTGGGGAGAGCTGCTGATGGAACCTGATGTTAGGAGAAGCATAGGAATGGGAATACCAGAGTGTATCTGGGGAGAGGGGTATAAGTGACTAGAGGAAGAGACATGGAAGGGGAGGGTTGAAGTGTGTGCAATGGGGTGTGTGGTGGGAACTGTGCTTGAAAAGTCATGCCTCCTATGTTGTATTAGTCAACTTCAGGATTAGATATGCTGCATCCTCATTTAATGAACAGCTATTTTTCTAAACTGAGGATTGAGCTGTGTCACACTATTGTGATATGGAGTGGAATTTCCTAATTGTTTAATCTACAGGCTCCCGATTTGTACAATATTAATGTATATTTCAGTTATGAACATGTTTCAAATGGTGAATAATTCTTCTCTAATTTAAACTATATATGAAATGAGAGCTGTTAAAATCATTTTGGAGCATGTTAAATTCCATCCAAGTGGCAAACGTCTTTTATCTGGCTGGTGAACTGAAGAGCTAGCAGTTCAAATGCCTGACCCAGGAACTCAGGAAGTGGCATCAGATTCTCAGTTTCTGTCATATTATGCTCCAAGGCATGGCATGGCAAGAAGAAACTAGGACAGCCTAATTCCTTCAATACATGGCACAATTAATTAATTCTGTCTAGCTACCAGCTCTGAGATAAAAATGTGCAATGGGAGGGATTACGATCTTTCACCCTTGTTATTTTGCTAATATTATTTGTGACACACTGTGCATCCTCCATCTGTGAAGGACAACCAATATTACAGCCCCGATAGTGTTGGGTTTTTAAAATTTTTATTAAGTCACAAGCTCAAGTTGCCATTTAAGGTAGTGCCTTCTCAAAACTGTTCTGTTTGTTGGTTCACTTTCAGCACTTCCTGAAATTGACATTAATTTTCTGGACCTACTCTGTGTTCTAAAATCTGAGTGGTCTTCAAAAGATACACATTGTAACCATTTGGGGCTACATCATCACATGGTACAGAATGCAACTGGCTGAGTCACACAACAATCCTTAGGAAAGGAGCAGCAATACAAGCACTAGCCATTGCTGAGCCAGCTGTCATGAAACTGATAGCTAGGGAGGAGTCAGTAGCTATAAAGAACAAACACAATTAGGATGAATATAGGTGCACAAAGCTTGAGTGAGAAATCTGCTCACCCTTATATGGAATTATGAACAAAACCCCAAACTGAATCAAAACTATGAGGAACCAGTTCTTCCTGTTTCCAGAAGATGCTGACTATGCTTCCCCTAGAATCAGAGTGCTGACTGGCTGAACCTTATTATATTCATGAAGCTACTTGCCCAATATCTTTGCTCAGAGTAGTACTTCATATTTTTAGTGACTGTTTATTTCTTTAAAAATGCTTACTAAGTGTTTTACATGAAAAAGGCATGTTGTGTATCTGGGTAAAAAAATTAAACCCAAATCATGCCAAAAACACAGGAGGAATTCTTTCCTGGAGTCAGAGCCATAGATCTATGCCAGTAGTGGAGGAAGAGCAGGAAGAAGCAGAAAGAAGCATCCCATGCTAAAACTTGCATCCATTAATTGAGGAAGACAGGTTGTCCTCACTCTCAGTCTACAGCCACAATTCTGAACAAATTGATTTTGGGGGGGAAACACAGTATACTCACACAACAATTATTTTGTTGGGATCCCTGAGCACAATGTGATTAGCTGGCTGACTGGGAATAATACTGACACTTTAAAACAGTGCAGACCCCTCTGAGGAAGCACTGAGCAAAATGTGTTGGGGCACACAGGATGAATAAAATTTATTCCCTTGGCACCACTGTTCAGTTTCTTCATTCCTTGATCTAAATTCACTAAATGTGATCTAGATTCACCAAACCTAATTGGGGTTTTTTTCATCCTAGCAAAATCAGGACAATGTTATATAAAAGAGAATGGATTTATTTTTCTTCCATGAAATATTCCTATAGAAGAGGTCCCCAATATGGTACCTGACATCTGCCAAGTGATGTTAGAAACTGAGCAGGGCAAGGCAGGGCTTTTATCCAGCAGGGCTTCTAATTGGCCATTGGAGATCTGACTGACTGTCCAGATTTTTTTTAAAAAAAAAAAAAACTGCTTCAGCAGTAGCTGCCAATGCTCCCTCTAAGCTGTGGAGTCTTGTGAGCAAAAATTCAGCTTTGTGAGCTACTGGCATTAAAGTTGTGAGCAGGCGATTTGGCTACTGCATAAATTAGCTTGCTCTGGAGCCATCCCTTCCTGAGCTAAGGCAAAAATGTGTGAGCCAGAGGCTAAAAAAACTGTGAGCTAGCTCACACTAACTCAGCTTAGAGGGAACCCTGGCTGCCACCACAGCACAGCAATATTCATTGCGTGACTGAAAGTAAAGCAAGAAAATATTTTAAAACAATATGTTCATTTTAAAAGGCATCCTGTTAAGCTGAGCTTCTGCCTGAAATGTTGGAAGAGTTACTATTAGAGTTATGCATAATCTCAAACCCTGACATATTGTGGTTGGCAGTCATTTTGTAGTTTGCTCTGCTTCCTGTGAAAGCCATTTTGTAGTTATGCCCACTGCCCTGTGTCAGATGTCCAAAATAGCCCATAGGTTTTAAAAGGTTGGGAACCCATGTCCTACAGCCTAGGTTTATACCTGATTTGTACTTAGTTTCTTTTCAGTGTAGTATTGGCATTAGTTCCAAAATTAGATTTGTCCATTGAAGGCCACCAGATGTCACAGAAAAAAATACTCTGTCCTCTCAAATTCAGATGTAGTTGATGGAGATGCATCATTGATATTTTCAATTCCAAAAGAGGTTTCTTTCCATTTTTAGTTTCAAATTGAAAAAAAGATCAACAATTTGTTGCTGTCAAACCAATGTTTAAAAAATCCAACAAGCTTATTCAAGATTTCAAATATATCTGCCTAAACATTCAACCCTACCTTCTGCCCCTCCCCATTACTGCACTTCAGTTAGCAAGACCAAATAGATGTGATCTCTCTCCAGAGACCAGGCTTAGAGCATTCAAAATATAAGAAAATGTAATAAATGAATTAAAAAGACACACAGTCTGTTCAAGCATTCAGGCTGAACACAAGTACAAAGAAAGAGGGAAAACATGCAGCCCCATTTCTATACATTCAGTACTTCTCTTGAACAATGTTTAAACAGGACAGACTAGTAATATTTGAATTTGCAGTAGTTTAATACTCAGCATTACCTTAGTTCTCATGGTTGGGTCTTCTCCCCATTGTCCCTAACCACATGAGCAAGGTGGAGTCCCTAGGCAAAAGTTTAGTCCTTTATGACTTGTGCATAGCCACAAAGAAGAGCAATTTGGGAAAGAAGAGAGCTTTTTCTCTGTGTCCAGAGAATTTATAATCTCACTTTCTCCTTCCTCCCTTGGGATGACCTTACTGTCCATTCCTGTCCCAAAGGAAGAGTTTTGGTCTATCATTTTAGTTTTCCTGGTTTTATGGCTGTAGGTACAATTTTGAGAGGGACCCTGGACTGGCTCTGTTCTCCTACCTGGGGTCCATCTGCATTTCTATAGCACTGGATTGCTTTTGTGCTGGGGAGTGACTCATTCTCCCATCTGCATTTCCCTCTGTATGGTAGTGGAAAGTGCCATCAAGTCATAGCCAACTTATGGCAACCTTGTAGGGTTTTCAAGGCAAGAGACATTCAGAGATGGATTGCCATGGCCTGCCTCTGTGTAGCAACCTTGGACTTACTTGGTAGTCTCCCATCCAAATACAAACCAGGGTCAACCCTGCTTAGCTTCCAAGATCTGACAAGATCAGGCTAGCCTGGGCCATCCATGTCAGGACTTCTTCGGGGTGCCTGCTTCAAACTGCAAAAGGACATTTTTTCTCTCTGGCACTGAGATCAACACAGACCCAGATTAATACAACCTTGATATGAACTCTGAAGTGAAAAGCATTTCAACATACAAACACAAAAAGGAATTTGAGAAGCACATCACAAGAAGCATTATGACAGGTATCAAATAGTTTTCTTTGCCAACCCAAAAGTTTAGGAGCCACTGGGGGGGGTCCTAATTTCATATATATGCCAATGGGCTTGGGCTGCAATGACTGACCAAGAAAAAGACCTCTGGGTTGTAGCAGACAGCTCACTGAAAATGTTGAACTAAGTGTACAGCAGTAATTAAAAAAAAAAAAGACAACTTCCATTTAGGAATCCTGAGGTAAAGACTAATAATAAAACTGCAAGTACAATAATGTTCTATATGGCTTCACTTGAAAAACTATATAATTAGGTTCACCACATCTAAAAAAGGAAAAGTTGGAAAAGTACAGAAAAGAGCAACCAAAATTATCATGAGGTTGGCGTACTTACGCCATGAGACAAAGTTCTAGGGCTTTTGTGTGTGTGCTATGTACCATCAAATTGTTTTCGACTTATGTTGAACCCATGAATAAATTACCTCAAAAACATCTTATCATTAATAGCCTTGCTCAGGTCATGCAAACGGAGAGCTACAACTTCCTTTATTGAGTCAATCCATCTCATGTTGGGTTTTCCTTTTTGCCTGCTGCCTTCCTAGAATTATTGACTTTTCCAGTGAGTCTAGTCTTCTCATAATATGACCAAAATATGAAGGCCTCAGTTTGGTCATTGTAGCTTCTAGGAAGAGTTCAGTCTTGATTTGATCTAGAACCCTCTTTTTGGTGGCTCATGGTATCCATAAAACTCTCCTTGAACACCATATTTCAAAGGAATCAACTTTTCTTCCTGTCAGCTTGCTTCATTGTCCAACTTTCACACCCAAACATAGTAACTGGGAATACTACCATATGAATTACAATCTTGGTCTCCAGCAACACATCCTTACACCTAAGGATCTTTTTTTAGTTCCTCCATGGCTGCCCTTCCCAGTCTCAATCTCTTTCTGATTTCTGGAGCATTCAGTTTAGCAAAAAAGGTGAACATAAGAAGAGTCCTGCTGGATCGACTAATGGTCCATCTAGTCCAGCATCCTGTCTCATACGGTGGCCAAGCAGTTCCTCGGGAGGGCCAACGACAGGGCATAGAGCTTCCCCTGATGTTGTCCTCTGGTTCTGGAATTCAGAGGTTAAATGGCTCTGAATGAGGAGGTTCCCCTCAGTCACCATGGCTAGTAGCCATTGATAGACATCCTCCATGACTCTAATCCCCTTTAAAACTTTTTATTCCTGCGGCCATCACTACATCTTCTGGCAGCAAAGTCTACATTTTAATCACTCTCTATGTAAAGTAGTATTTCTTTTTGTCCATTCTGACTCTACTGCCCATCTTCTTCATTGGATGCTCTCTTTGGAGAGTGGAAGAAAAGTTTCTTTTTGTCAACTCTCTCTACTCCATGCACAATTTTATAAACTTCTATCATGTCCCCCTTAGTCATCTCTTTTCTAAATTAAAAAGTCCCAGACTCTTCAGCCTTTCCTCAGAGGGAAGGTGCTCCAACTCCCGAATCATCTTGACACTTTCATTGAGGTATTCACTATGACCCCAAGATATTTTTCCTTCAGTCTCAGCAAGTTCAGATCCCATTAGCCTATACTTGAAGTTGGGATTTTTTTTTGTCCCACTGTGTACCAACACTGAACTTCATTTGCCGCATTGTTGCCCACTCACTCAGTTTATGGAGGTCCTCATGGAGCTCTTCACAGTCAGCCTTGGTTTTCACCATCCTGAATAATTTGGTGTCATCTGCAAACTTGGCCACTACAGTAACCACCCCTAGTTCCAGATCAATGAGGAATAAATTAAAGAGTACCGGCCCCAATACTGATCCTTGTGGGACCTCACTGCTTACTTCTCTACATTATGAGAACTGTCCACTGATTCCTACTCTTCTCTTCCTGTCACTTAGCCAGTTTTTAATTCATTAAATTTAATTCATTATCCAATAACTGCTAAGTTTTCTCAGAAGTCTTTGGTGAGGTACCTTGTCAAAAGTCTTTTGAAAATCCAGGTATATAGTGTCTACTGGCTCACCATTGTCTTCATGCTTGTTCAGTTTCTCTAAGAACTCCAAATGGTTGGTGAGACAGGACTTCCATTTGCAGAAGCCATGCTGATTTTCCTTCAGCAGGTTTGTCCCTCTATGTGCCTTACAATTCTATTTTTGATTACTGTTTCTACTAAATTGCCTGTGGCTAAGGAATAACATGGTGTTGAGAAAGTAAACAGAAATTGTTAATTCATTCCCTTAACACTAGAACTCAGGGACATTCTATGAAGCTAACTGACACTAGATTCAAGATGGACAAAAATGAAGTACTACTTCACACAACAGGTAGTTGACTTGTGGAACTCACTGCCATGAAATGTGCTATAGCCACTGGCTTAGATGGATTTAAAAGAAGGTTGGATAGATTTCTAAAGCATAACCAATCCTGTGCTTGTTAGATATTGGGGAGCAGTCAGCAGGGGAGAGGTGTTGCCTGTGGGCCATACTTGTGGGTATCCCTGTGACACATGACTTCCTATTGTTGGAAAGAGGATGCTGCACCAGATGGACCATCAGTCTGATCCATGATGGCTATTCTTAGTCTGAAAGGAAACTTAGCTTCCTTAAAAACACACTTTCGTTATTTCCTAAATGTATCATATTGTTGGAATGTGGAAAAAATTAATATCTAGAAGAAAACTAGAAATTGGAAGCAGACATTTCCGAAAATATCTCATTTTCTCTGCTGTTTAATCTTTCTAGAAATGTCTTTAGTGTCTTTCTTTATCACTTTTCTTTCATCTTACATTCTGACCACTGCCAGTAATAACCTCTCTCTTGGCTACACCTAAGCACAATTCTTTCCATTCACTTCTTTGCTCAGCATGGACTTGGACTTTTTTCTTTCAGTCATTGCAATAATATGCCTCCAAAGACACTTAAAAAAAAATCAATAACCCTTGTACTGCTCTAAGCCTCTAGCTCCCAGTGCCATGTTATTTAGGAAATTATGTGCCTCAATGTTACTGCCTGCCTTAAATAGCTAGTGAGCCCTTGGGGTCATTGTGGACTACATCTTTGTCTACAGTAATTATTGTAGAACATTCAGCACAGTTACTACAGACATTAGAAAGCAAAGAAGAGGAAAAATTGGGAACAAAGAGGTTAGAATGAGATAAGTGTATAAAAAGTGCATAAAAGGAAAGCAAATAGTTAAGCATAATAGCCACTGGTAGTGAAGAGAGAATAAGACAACTGAATCTAGAGACAGTAGACAGACAGACTGATAGCCTTTTCAAGTCTAGCAGACTAGTGGTTCAGTGCTTTCATTCAGAAATCAGGAAAAACTTACCTTTAACAATCAGCTGGTAGAAAAAGGAAAACATTGGCATAATTGCAAATGGATATAATGTTGCCTATCAATATATTTACAAAGGAAGACAACAGAGGAATCAGAGTCCTACCGCAGGCACAGTGCACCCACAAAGTCTAATTTAAAAAATCCATTCCCATCTCTCCCAGTTTTTCCTCTTAAGGGCTGTTGACTCTAACAATACTCTCCCCTGAACTGCTGTGTAAAAGGCTGTTTCCAGAGAAAGGCTGGCCAGGGAAGAACAAATTTAGGAGCAGCAAAGTCATTTTGGCTCAGATTCATTCATTATAGTTCCCTACCTTTATACAAATGAGCCCTTGCCCCTCATGGACAGTCATACCTGAGGGACCACCTTCTCCCTGCATGTTCCTGTGTGGCAGCTTTGTTCATCCCATCAGGACCAACTGTCAGTATTTATTTATTTAAGATATTTCTATGCATCCTCTTCAGATTTCTGCTCAAAGAGGCTTACAATCAATAACCACAGTATAAAACATAAGCCACTGGACATAAGCAGCATAAAAACTATCCATAATACAGAGCAGACCATTAAAAAGCTGATCAGATAAACCCTAATTAAAAGCTTGGGTTAAAAAAATATCTTTTTGCCTGGCCCCCCCAAAAAAGTAACGTAGGTGCCAGGTGAGCATCAAGGAGGAGAGCATTCTAAGTCAGGTGCCACAACAGAACATGCCCTATCTCTAGTCATCACCCGCGTCAGAGCTTAATTAGTGGGTTGGATAGTACGGAAAGAGATGGTCCTTCAAGTGTCCCAGCCCCAAGATGTTTAAGGTCTTAAAGACAAGAACCTGCACTCTGAATTGTGCTCAGGAATATATTGGTAACAAGTGCAGATCTTCCAGCACAGAGGTGATACAATCCCTGTAACCAACCCAACAGTAGCCTAGCTGTCACATTTTGGATGAATTAGTTCCCGAACTGTTTTCACAGGCAGCCCCACATCAAGTGCATTACAGGAATCTAACTTGGAAGTGATCAGAACATGGATGACTGTGGCCAGATCACGCTTTTCAAGGAATAGCTGTAGCTCACAAATCAGCCAGAGCTGATGAAAGGCATCATTTGTCCAAGGCAGCAGTCTGGGGTCATGTTTTTTCACTGGCTTCCCCATGCTTGCAGAGCAACCTTCCAAAAGATGTCAGGGATGTGTCTACCTTCCTGTGAGGCTTAAGAAAGTGCTGGTGGAATAAGGTCAGGGATGTGTCTACCTTCCTGGCTTTCCAGTGAGGCTTAAGAAAGTGCTGGTGGAATAAATAAAGTTTTAATGAACTTTCATGACTATTATTTTGATATTATTTATCACCTTGTTTCTGCACTGCAGTTATCCACCTTGTGTCCTGAGATGCTTAGGAGAAAGATGGGTATACAAATACTCTAAATAAACAAGTGTAGTATTTTTTCAAATGTCAGAAGGCACTCTAGCACAGAAGGCCCAATAAAGTGCTGGCATTTTGTTACTTTTGCTCAGCTGAGCTCTGAGCAGGAGCAGGAGACAGAGCTGCTAGAGGGGTGAGTGTGTTTTTTTTACTTGCTTTCAGCTGAGGGATTCAAGCTGAGGATATTGTGAGGGAGGACTGTGTTTGGGAGTGCGTGAAAGCGATTAGAGTTGTTGCAGAGTCCTGGATGCTTGAGAGAGGGAGAGGAAGGGGCATTGTTGAACTGTGATTGACTGTAATTAAGTATTTAAGAAAGCACCTTGCCAGAGGCACGAGCCAAAGGGAAGGAGCCGAAGTGCGAGCTAAAGGGCTATTTGCCTGTGGCTCTTAGACTAGGGGCTCTGTATGAAGTCCAAGAAGAGCCAGAAAGCCAAGGCCCTAGGCTCTTTGTCTTCCCTGTAAGGTAAGTTGACTTTGACAAGAAAAACCACATAAATACAAAGGGTTTTAAAAGGGGGGTTATATTTACTTAGTTTAAAAGAATTATGAAGCCAGAATGCCAGCAGGGGGTTGGGGGCTATCCAGTGTTTTGCACGGAGTGTCACATGTATGACTATCTGCCCACTGGACAGAAGTCTTGGGTGTGTGCTCGGTGCAAGGAGCTCCTGGTTCTCAGGGAACATGTTTGCTCCCTTGAGGCCAAGGTGGCTGACCTGTAGAAGCAGAGACAGTCAGTTAGGTGCACAGAAAAGACTCTCGGGGACTTGATAGATATGTCCCACTCAGGATTTGGCAGCCCCGCCGCTGTCAGGGAGCATGAGGGTCAAGGAGAAACAGGGCACCGTGCTGAGGATAAGGGGAATGTGCCCTCAGAAGGGACCTCTTCCCCAGCTGGTGAGCGGGTATCCTTTCACACCAAGGAACCATCCCTGGATGTGGGGAAATGCAGTCGTGAGGTCCTGGAGGAGAAATTTAGGCTGCTGGGCAGGAAACTTAGGTCC
Source organism: Gekko japonicus (assembly GCF_001447785.1). NCBI lineage: Eukaryota > Metazoa > Chordata > Lepidosauria > Squamata > Gekkonidae > Gekko > Gekko japonicus. The sequence continues at coordinate 605,837 of NW_015170278.1, forward strand.
AGGACCTCCAAGGTAGCCTTCTCAGAAGTGTTACCTGTTCCACGCGCAGGGCCGGAGAGACAGGCAGAGATCAGGAGTCTCAATGCGTGGATGAGACGATGGTGTAGGGGGGAAGGGTTCAGGTTTGTTAGGCACTGGGATACTTTTTGGAACAAGAGGGAGCTGTACAGGCGAGACGGTCTCCACTTGTCCCGAGAAGGAACCAGGCTGCTGGCACTTAAAATCAAAAAGGTGGCAGAGCAGCTTTTAAACTGAATATTGGGGGAAAGCCGACAGGAGATGAAAAGTCTCTGGTTCGGGTTGGCTCATCTGAGAGAGGTGAGGGGGTACCGGTTGCTTTTCTACAGGGAGGTGGATTGAAATTGTCCACAGAGGCCATGGCTGGTGACATGGACTGCCGGACAACGACTCGAGATAGCAAGAGGAAGGATGCAGGCTTAACTTGTAAGGGAAATTACAGCTGTTTCTATACAAATGCTAGAAGTGTCCGAGGTAAAATCGGGGAGTTGGAGTGCTTGGTGTCGGAGGGAAAAATAGACATTGTGGGTATTTCTGAAACTTGGTGGGATGAGGAAAATCAGTGGGACACAGTGATTCCCGGTTATATATTATATCGGAAGGATAGGGGGGGAAGGGTTGGAGGTGGGGTAGCTCTGTATGTCAGAGAGGGTATAAAGTCTAGAAAGATTGAGAGGCTAAGTGAATTGGATTCGCTTCTGGAAGTTCTATGGGTTGAAATAGGGGGGCCAAAAGGAAACTTAACACTGGGAGTTTGTTATCGCCCACCAGATCAAAAGATAGAGGAGGATTATAAAATGATGAATGCCTTAAAGATAGCAACTAGACAAAAACACTGTGTAATAATAGGTGATTTTAACTACCCACACATTGATTGGGTCAATATGTGTTCTAGTCGGGAAAAAGAGATTGAGTTTCTAGACACTCTAAATGACTGTGCTATGGAGCAGATGGTCACGGAACCTACCAGGGGAGAGGCGATCCTTGATTTGGTCCTAAGTAACACTCAAGACCTGGTGAGAGATGTAAAAGTGATTGCACCGCTTGGAAACAGTGATCATAATGTTGTTGAGTTCATCATTTGTACAAATAGAGAATTGGCCAAAAAGACTCACACAACCATTTTTAACTTTAAAAGGGGTAATTTCTCTGATATGAGGGGACACGTGGGGAGGAAACTGAAAGGAAAAGTAGAAAGGGTCAAAACAATTGGGGAAGCTTGGGATCTATTTAAAACTACGATCCTAGAAGCTCAAAAAATATATATTCCGCAGGTTAGGAAAGGCACAAACAGGTATAGGAAAAAGCCTGCATGGTTAACAAACAGAGTAATGGAGGCTGTAAAAAGTAAAAAGAATTCCTTTAAGCAGTGGAAAGCTAGTCACAGTGAGGCTGATAAAACGGAACACAGGCTATGGCAAATAAAATGCAAGTCTGAGGTCAGGCAGGCAAAAAGGGAATATGAGGAGCATATAGCAAAAAACGTAAAAACCAACAATAAAACTTTCTTCAAATACATTAGAAACAGGAAACCAGCCAGGGAGGCAGTGGGGCCCTTGGACGACCAAGGGGTAAAAGGAGTATTGAAGGATGATAGGGAAATGGCTGAGAAGCTAAATGCATTTTTTGCCTCCGTCTTCACTGTGGAAGATGAGAAGTGCTTGCCCACTCCAGAACCACTGATTTCAGGAGGGGTGTTGGAAGACCTGAGTCAGATTGAGGTGATGAGAGAGGAGGTCCTAAAACTGATAGACAACTTAAAAACTGAAAAATCACCAGGCCCAGATGGCATACATCCGAGAGTTCTGAAAGAACTCAAATGTGAACTTGTAGATCTCCTGACAAAGATATGTAATCTTTCCTTAAAATCTGCCTCCATTCCTGAGGATTGGAAGGTAGCTAATGTCACTCCCATCTTTAAAAAGGGTTCCAGAGGAGATCCGGGAAATTACAGGCCAGTCAGTCTGACGTCGATACCGGGTAAATTGGTGGAAACCATTATTAAGGAAAGAATTAGTAGGCACATAGATGAACAAAACCTATTGAGGCAGACTCAGCACGGTTTCTGTAAGGGAAGATCTTGTCTCACTAACCTGTTAGTGTTCTTTGAGGGGGTGAACAAACATGTGGACAAGGGGGATCCAATAGATATTATTTACCTTGACTTCCAGAAAGCTTTTGATAAAGTTCCTCATCAAAGGCTCCTAAGTAAGCTCAAAAATCATGGGATAGAAGGACAAGTCCTTTTATGGATCAAAAACTGGCTAGTTCATAGAAAACAGAGAGTGAGTGTAGGTGGGCAATTTTCTCAGTGGAGGGTGGTAAGCAGTGGGGTACCGCAGGGATCAGTACTTGGTCCACTGCTTTTTAACTTGTTCATTAATGATTTGGAGATGGGAGTAAGCAGTGAAGTGGCTAAATTTGCGGATGATACAAAGTTGTTCAGGGTGGTGAAAACCAGTGAGGATTGTGAGGCACTCCAAGGGGATCTGTCAAGGATGGGCGAGTGGGTGTCAACATGGCAAATGGGGTTCAATGTGGCCAAGTGCAAGGTGATGCACATTGGAGCCAAAAATCCTAAATATAAATACACATTGATGGGGTCTGAACTGGCAGAGACTGATCAAGAGAGAGATCTTGGAGTTGTAGTGGATAACTCACTGAAAATGTTGAGACAGTGTGTGACTGCAATAAAGAAGGCCAATGCTATGCTGGGGATTATTAGGAAGGGTATTGAAAACAGATCAGCCAATATAATAATGCCCCTATATAAATCAATGGTGAGACCTCATTTGGAATACTGTGTGCAGTTCTGGTCACCACACCTTAAAAAGGATATTATAGCTTTGGAAAAAGTGCAGAAAAGGGCAACTCAAATGATAAAAGGGTTGGAACACTTTCCCTATGAGGAAACGTTAAAGCGCTTAGGGCTCTTTAGCTTGGAGAAACGACGACTGAGGGGAGACATGATTGAGGTTTATAAGATTATGCATGGGATAGAGCAGGTAGAGAAAGAGGTACTTTTCTCCCTTTCTCACAATACAAGAACTCGTGGGCACTCCATGAAATTGCTGAGCGGTTGGGTTAGAACGGATAAAAGGAAGTACTTCTTCACCCAAAGAGTGATTAACACATGAAATTCACTGCCACAGGAGGTGGTGGTGGCTACAAGCATGGACAGCTTCAAAAGGGAATTAGATAAGCATATGGAGCAGAGGTCCATCAGTGGCTATTAGCCACAAGGTATAGATAGGGGCTCTGGGACAAGTGATGGTCTGTCTTCTTGGTGTTTGGGGGGGTCAACAGTGGGAGGGCTTCTAATGTCCTGGCCCCACTGGTGGACCTCCTGATGGCACTGGTATTTCTGGCCACTGTGTGACACAAAGTGTTGGGCTGGATGGGCCTTTGGCCTGATCCAACATTGGCGTCTCTTATGTTCTTATGTTCTCAGTGGTAACATCTCTCTAAAAGCATTAGGTATCCCGACTCACATAACAGTACAGTGTGAATACTAAGAGGTACATTTTGCCTTCATTATGCCCTAAATGCCTTGAATTATCAAGGCCATTTAAATGAGGGAATTACAATTTATGTGTCTCCATAAATTATGCATCATGTTCTAAGGACATCCATAAAATCTCACGCATCTGAAAGCCATTTCCTCTTGTTTCGGGGTGGGGTGGGGGGAGATTAGTAAGTTGTCTCTCTCCCTATTCCAGTCCTTGCTACTGGTTCAATGCAAGTAGAAGAATTTTACATTTCTATAAAAGATGTTGCAAAAAGCTCACACCTGAAAAATGAAGATGTGGAAAATATAGCTTGCATGATAAATATGCATTAGTTATTACTATTGCACAAGCATAAATCTATCTTCCATTCAGGTGCCATCACTCTTAAATTAATAATAAATGCAGGCAACAATCATTTTAAGTGGCAAGACTGTGTGTCATGGCTTATTATGTCAGTCATATGCAAAGTGAAGATGAAAAAGTAAGACAGTGTCATCCACTCTCAGTATACTGCTAAAAGTCACTGATGCCAATCGCACTTCATGGTTTACTTATAGAGGAATCCAAAACACAATACATTAACTGCTAATAGGAGGTCAGCATCTCTCACTTATGGCAGAGACTGCTGGAAGAAAAAGAGGAGGAGGAGGAGGAGGAGGAAGGGTTGCCAGCCTCCAGGCAGGGCCTGGAGATCTCCCACTTTTACAACTGATCTCCCGCTGACAGAGATCAGGTCCCCCGGAGAAGATGGCTGCTTAGAAGGGTGGACTCTAGGGTTGCCAAGTCCTCGCTGTATGTAGAACGGGGGACTCCAGTGCCGCTCCGGGAGTCTGTGCGCGTGCACAAAGCGAGTGCGCGCTGCAACCACGTCACCCGTAAGTGACGCAACCACATCGGGCATGCCGGGGGTGGGGCCACAATCATCCGAGGGGAAACCATAGAGTTTTCCCTCGGATGACCGCGGCCCCGCCCCCAACGCGCCCGACGCGACT
>NW_015170278.1:611253-664286 GCF_001447785.1 Gekko japonicus
GGAAGGAAGGAAGGAAGGAAGGAAGGAAGGAAGGAAGGAAGGAAGGAAGGAAGGAAGGTTAGCAGACTGCCGGGTGGGGGGAGAACAACAGCGTCACTTCAGCATATATAATATTTCTGGGCCAGAACAAAGAATGGCTTAAAACAATTTTAAGACAGGGCTACCAACCTCAAGGTGGGGCCTGGAGTTCTCCTAGAGTTATAACTAATCGTCTGAAGCAACAGCAGGATTCGGATTGCAACCTCTATGGCATAAACATCCCTCCTGAGCTCCTTCCCGTCCACTCAGTCTGCCCTCCCCAGGCGCAACTCCCAGATCTCACAAAACTGCCCAAGATAGTGTTGGCAACTGTAGTGTCCTGTAAACTATACTTTAATATGAAGAGCAACTAGAATACCTTATACAGCCGTCTCTAAGCCTTGTTCTAGAACTAAGGCCATGTCATTTTAGCACAAGTCTTCGAACTGCCAGTTTCCCTAACACTGTTATACATAAGGACATGTCTCTAAATTATATATGTATTTAATATATTTATCACTATGTCTTTCCACTTACCTAGTATACTACGACAAAGTAAAACATATAAAATAACTACATATATGTCCTCTATCATCGTGAGCTCAGATTTCAGTTAATCCAGAATGGCAAATGGAATTTTCCTGAGCAGGTGGATGAGATGAGGTACTACCTTAATAATTTGAATGGCGTGTTGACTTGGCAAACAGCCCAGCCTTGTAAACCAAGTTCTCCAAATGCCCTGCACAGTTTAGGAGCATGCTGCATTCCATAATTTTTGCATGCTCATCTCTTTTCCATTCCCCAACAACAACAACTGCTTGTGCAAAAGGTATTACTATTTCTGCACTTACCTAGTATACTACAACAAAGTAAAACATATAAAATAACTACATATATGTCCTCCATCATCGTGAGCTCAGATTTCAGTTAATCCAGAATGGCAAATGGAATTTTCCTGAGCAGGTGGATGAGATGAGGTACTACCTTAATAATTTGAATGGTGTGTTGACTTGGCAAACAGCCCAGCCTTGTAAACCAAGTTCTCCAAATGCCCTGCACAGTTTAGGAGCATGCTGCATTCCATAATTTTTGCATGCTCATCTCTTTTCCATTCCCCAACAACAACAACTGCTTGTGCAAAAGGTATTACTATTTCTGAAGAGTGACATCTTTGGATTTAAGTTAAAGGCATGAACAATACCTTTAGTTGAACTCAGTTGTTTGGCCTCCACCTTTGCAGTAAGGCCTTGCAAATCTAAAGAGCTTTGCTATCTCACTCAGAAAGCAACTGCTCACTGATTATCTCTCATCGCGTAGACAATTCCATCCCTTATCAGAGTCTCCTTCAAGTCACCAAAGCCACAATTTTTACTGTCCATTCTTAACACAGTAACATGTTCATCCATAGTTTGATCAGCTTTTTGCAAGCCCATAAAAAGGTATGAATTTCCTAACACTGTTAAATATGAGTTAATGCTGTAGAAGAATGGCTGGACTAACACTATCTGCCTTTACACAAAAATGCTGACTACAACAACTTATTTGGAGAAGGTCCCTATTGGTGGAGCACATGTTTTCCATCCAGAAGGTCCCAGACTTACTACTTAATAACTCTTGTTAAAGGGCCTCTGGTAGCACATGTTGGAAACAACCTTTTTCTGCCTGAGGATCTTGAAAGCCACTGCCAGTATGAGTAGTAGGGCTGCCAAGTCCCCCCGGGGGGCGGATAATCCCCCGCTTTGGAGGCCCGATTTCCGCCGCCGCAGAATCAGGCCCCGGGGGGAACCCCAACCCGGCGTGCACATCAGCCAGATGTGACGTGATGACGCCGGGCACGCTGGGGGCGGGGCCACAGCCATCTGAGGGGGAAACATAGAGTTTGTTCAAGATCTTTTTTGCCATGACTAGGGCTGCCAAGTGGGGGCGGGGGGCGAGGAAACCCTCGCTTTGGAGGCCCGATTTCCGCCGCGGCGGAATCGGGCCCCGGGGGGAACTCACATTGGGGGCATGGCCCAGATCGTCAGGGGGGAAACCATATGCCTGCACCAGAAGGTAAACTGGAGACTGGCTTATAACTGGCCACATCAACCTTAGCCTATGAAGGTTTGTCAAAGGTCAAGAGAGAAATTAATGTTTTTAACCTCAGCATGTAGGCTGAAATCCTCAATCATCACTGAGGTCCTGAACACCAAATCTGTGATCACCTCCATCAACTCAGCAAGGGACCGTGCAGGCAAAACCCACCTGGGCAGTAAACCAATAGGGTCCCTAACCTGTCTGCCACTGGTGCCCAGCACAAAGTAGATCCAATCAAAGCTGGCCTCTGTCTGCACTGAGTATCTAATGATTCACCAATTCTGTGCAAAGCCAGAGGTAAAATACCTTTGCTTAAACCTACCTAGAGCTTTGAATATTCTGCAATAAAATCAGTTAATAGCACAAGCAATGACTATTTGATATCTGATTAGAGCAATTCTGAAGATCACTGAATGTTCTGTGCCACATTGTAATTGAAATCATACAAGCTAACGAGGGAGCAAATGCAAGAAGCATAGGAAAAGAAACAGTTTCTTACTGACAGCTAGCTTTTCATTACTTACAGTTTTTGCTATCAAATACAGAAGGTTCAGTGGTCTTCAGTATGTGTATTTCTTTAAACCTATTGTTTTTCTATACAAATTATTAAAAATGCTTAACTCAGGTCCCAGTCACATGGGAGGTTTTGGCCCACAAGAGGGACGGATCAGGGGCGCAGCAAACGGGCACGATCACACCGCAACATCTGGGAAGCGGCGCGCACCCGTCCCCGATCCGTCCCTTTAGGCCGAAAATGCGCATTAAAAAAACCTGAAACGCAGCAGCAAGTGCGGCCGTGGGATCGCCAGCGCGCCCGTCTTCAGGAGCATTCGAGGCTCCTGGTTGAACTGCGCATGCGCACACATCTGATTAGCTGCCTCGCTCTCCCTTCCATGGCTTCCCCCCCCCCGGCATCTGATCGTGCCGGGGAGCAACTGCGCGGCGGCTCAGGGGATCTGTCTGATCCCGCCGCCGCATGTCTCTTTTGGTGAGGCTCTAAAAAGCCGCACTTTGGCCGTGTCAATTTCCCCCGTGTGACCGGGGCCAAAGATATTATCATCTTTAAATGGCTGCCAGTTGATGTTTCACAACTGTTCTGTTTCATTAATATTTATATTTTGTAGTTACAAGACAACAGATGGTTGTTATTAGCTTTACCAAACTGTTTGCTGTCTGTTTATAAACACATATCATGAGCTGGCAAATATAACATGCATTCAGAAACCCAACTTGTCAGATGTATAGCAGGTTACTATGTGGGGAGGGAAAGGGGCACCATGTCCAGTCAATGCAGTAACATAATAATAGCCCCATGCACTACTTCAGAGAGGATTTGCGTGTACCCGAACTGGATAGTAAACACTGTTTTTTGGCATAGGAATAATCTCTTCCTGATTAGGCTCAGACACATCTTATTGTGGTACTCTTCTCTCTTAGGTGCTGTGGGCCAGTTTTGCTGCTATTGCCACTGAAAGGGGTTTTCGAGTGATGCAAAATGTTTGTCAGTAGCTTTTGTTGGAGTGCATGTGAAAGAAAGAACAAGACCATCTGCAGTCTTTCAGTCTTCATCATAAGGGATGGAGAACAATTACCTCAGGTTCAGTACATGTTTGTGCTGCTTCTCCACAGAAGCCTCTTTTTCCTGCAATATGATCTTGGGATCTGTGAAGGCTACCCCTTGACCTTGTTCATCCTGCTAACTGAAATCTTGTAAGAAGCAGATTAATGAACTCCTGGGCTGATTTCCCACAAGTGCTGCTCCGCGCTCGCTCTTCCCTTTTGCCCCGATGGTACGTGTCAATTTCACACAAGATGCTGCGCAGCCACATTTTGCCCCGCAGCTTCCTGCGATTTTCCTCGCATCTACTCAATCCTCAAAAAACAGGATTGGGTAGATGCGGGAGAAATCGCACGAAGCTGCGGGGCAAAATACGGTCGCGCAGCAGCTTTTGTGAAATTGACACATACCAATGGGCCAAAGAGAAGAGTGAGCACGGAGCAGCGCTTGTGGGAAATCACCCAAGGTGTCAATTTCCACATCTCCCTGCCCCCACCCTTCAACACATCTGTGCCATTTCCTGTCACACAATGGTTGCTAACCTTGAGGTGGGACCTGATTTCCAGAGTACAAAGATCAGTTCCTCTGGAGCAAATGGCTGCTTTGGACCCTATGGTATTATACCCCCCCCCCGAGCAATGCTCCCTCTAAGTTGTGGAGTCCTGTGAGCAAAAAGTCTACTTTGCGAGCTCCTGGCATTAAAGTTGTGAACAAGCAATTTGGCTGCTGCATACATTAGTTTGCTCTGGAGCCATCCTCCCTGACCTAAGACAAAAATGTGTGAGCCGGAGGCTAAAAAACTGTGTGCTAGCTCACACTAACTCAGCTTAGAGGGACCAGTGCCCCCAAGGTCCCTCCCCTCCCCAAAACCTGCCCTCTCCAGGCTCTACCCCAAAATCTCAAGGAATTTCCCAGCCCAGAGTTGGCAACCCCAGCTCATGCCCCTCTACTTCCTCTCCCACTTGAGGGATTTTATTGTTCTATTTAAAATGGTAGTAGTAGATAGACGGCAATAGCTTTAAAATACTATACAGACTACCAATAATTTGACAAAACTGGGCCAAAAGCCTGCCAGTCATGGGGGTGGGACTGGCAAGCAGGGGATAAATCTCTGTGCAGAAGCACCACTGACATCGAGACTGCCTCAGAACAGAACGGGGAGTTGTCCCCATTTGAAAGCAACCTGAAAAGCTTAGGCCCACCCACTGAAGTAAAAGCCTTAGAAGGGTATCTCTTCTTAGGATGCCAGGATAAAGTGGATTTTGGCACCACTTGCATCCTGCATATTATGCTTCAGTCACTGATGCAATTCAGGTATCTCTTTCTGAGAAGGAGATTCCTTAGCCACACAAGGTAGTTTATTTCATAGCTTTAAAAAACTGAACAACAATCTCCTGTACTTTAAACCTTTTGCTTCATCTTCTGTACAACAGACAACTGTGAAAATGGTTGACTCTGTTATATAAAAATCTTTTTTAAGAGATCAGTGAAGTGTTTTGAAGCTGACACTGCCCATATCCAACATATTAAATAAAACAGAAATTCAATTTAGGACACCAAGAGTTCTATGGTTATATTTTCTTAAGAAATTGGTGAAGAACTGCAGAAATATTTGGGAGTCAGTCATTTGACAGCAGGAAATGTACTATATAATTAAACTGTCATCCTTGTTGATAGCTTATTACCAGCAGGTAATAAGATATGTGTGTCATTACATGCCACTGTAATGTATTTCATGCTGCAAGAGATTAGGTACGATTTCAATGACAGCATTGAGTGTTCGCTTAGAGATTGTTGCTAGTGTGGATATTATAAATCACAATCTATAGTTTAATAGTTTAACAATTATCTGCAGTGCCAATGTTGGAAAATTACTACCAATGAATAGCTGCATTTTTCCCTTGTGAAGAAAGAATGTAATGAACCAATTTGTACCAAAAAAAAATCTCTTAGCAATGGTATAAGAACTGGCTTAAATGCTGTATGATCATATATATAAATAAAAACAAAGCGCTGGTTACATTTAAAGTACAGCCATAAGAAGTCACTGTGGTGAGGTCACAAAACCATTTTCTGTTTCTAAGTTAAAAGGTGGCCTCATTGTAAGTTTAGGCATAAATGTCCATGCCTCTGTTGCTCCTACTGGATTTATCTGCTGCCTTCGATACAATAAACCACACCATCATGCTGAAACATTTGGAGGCAGAAGAAAATATAAATGGATGTGCTTTGGATTGGTTTAAATAATTCCTTACTGACAGGACCGAAAGGGTTGCCATTTCAAACCACTTATCAGTATGGGGTTTATCTTGTTGGGCTCCACAGAAGGCAGCAGTCTTGTCCTCCATGCTGTCCAATCTCTATGTAAAGCCCTTAGGAGGAATCATTCATAGTTTTGGAACTGCATGCTGTCAATATGCTGATGACACCCAACTCCGTATCTCTTTCAAAATCTCCTGGTGATGTGATAGACATCCTAAGCCAATACCAGAATGCAATGATTAAATGGCTGAGAGTGAACAAACTGAAAATGAACCCTGACAAGATAGGATGGGAGGCCTTCAAGGCATCATGCTTCTCGCTTTCAGTGGGGTTGAGCTGACCCTTGATGACTCAGTTTACAGCCTAGTGGTTATAATAGAGGCAGCATTACTGGGAAACAAGTCAATGCAGCCACACACAAAAAAGGCTTTTCCAAATTAGTTTAGCCCAGAAAATGGCCCCCAAACCTTTACTTGGCCAATCTGGCCACCAGGATTCATGCAAATGTAACATCAAGACTAGGCTACTGCCATGCATTCTGCATAAGTCTTCCCATGAAGACAACTCAAGAGACCCCAGTTAGTGCGGAATATCACTACTTGGTTATTATCAGGAGCTAAATGGAGAATGCATATTACACCTATTCTGCCGTCACTCCACTGGCTGCCCATAAGCTACTGAGTTCAGTTCAAGTTACTGGCCATCACATATAAAGCCGTTCATGGCCTTTGATACACACAGCTGCAAGACCACCTCTCCTCCTGTGCTCTACCACCACAATTTCTGCCATCTGAGCAGAATCTTTTACAGAGATACCACACCACAAATGAGCAAGATCAACAACTGCCCATACACATGTTTTCTCTGTAGCGGCCCATACCTTGCAGAATGCCCTGCCTGAGGCAGTCAGGTAGGCTCCCATACTTCTAGCATTCCACAAACTATATAGAACAGGATTGTTCAGGATTGTTCATTTCTGTAAAGACGATGGGGCTATATTAGAACAGGATGGTTCAGAAGTTCTTTCATGGAAGAGAACAGGTATTTTCTCTTTTCTACTGTTTACATTACGTGTTATCTGTTGCTATATATGTTATCCTGTGTGCATCATGTTTCTACTTACATAAAGACATTTCCTGCTTAACATTTCATTTTTAATACTTATGCTTTCATTTCTGCTTTGTTTCAGTTTCCTGCAATCATAGTCCTATTACAGTACTTATTAGATGTCTCATCATACTGACACTGTAATCTGCCCTGAGTCTCGGTGAGAACTATAAATAACATAAATAAATGAGTGTGCTCTATAGCCAAATCTAGTATGGAACACCCTATGCTTATGCAGCACTAGATATTGGTAACTATATTTTAGATTCCTATATACACTGAAAACAGTGCTATAGATTCATACAGCTAAAAGAGACCTCACAATTAGCTCTTTTTGAAAAAATATGGCCACTGGTATTTAAAGAGCCACAAGCAGTGTTTCTACTCATGTACTAAAGCTTCTGTCCATTGTCTTTTCACATGATCATGTATTTCACATGCTGAGCTTTTAATTAACTTACCTTGGATCAGCAATTATCCCACACAGGCCCATAGCTACCATGGGGCCTATGGGGCCCTAGTGGTTTTTATGGGCCTCCCACTGAATTGTCTCAATGAGTTCATGAGCAGCATCCTGGTGTTTGTTGTAGATGGGCAAGGGCCAGGGGTAGACAGCCGACTCGGCTCCGACAGGCGACTTGAGCTGGAGCTCCAGCCTCTCGCCCATGCTGGTGCTGGTGGTGGCTGATGGAGCAGATCCGGTCAGGTCAGGGCAGTGGAGGGCAGCAGGCGGCGTTGGACCCCAAGCATGCTAGACCCCTGGGATGTCGGCTGCAGTGGCTTTACCCACCAATCCTCACTTGGCTCCCGCTCCTCTCCCTCGCGTGCCTCTCCTACTGTTGCTCAGGCTGGGCTCTTCCTCGCCATCAGCAGGAGCAGTGCTGCCACAGCCACTAGTATGGTGATGTGGGAAGAAGCACTGGGGCTCCTCGGGGAGGGAGGGCGCCAGATGCTCCACAGGGAAGGGCTGCCCCTGCTGGGGTGGAGGGAAGCTGCCCCCCCAAATTTAATTAGCTGGTGCCCCCCCCAAGGCCCCCTCACAAAATAATCCCTAGCTACGGGGCTGATCCCACACGAAAACCACTACAAAGTACAATGTATGAGGAAAGCCTGGAATATCTGGAGAGAATTTCATCTGCCTACTTCCTTTTCTATCAATAGGTGAAACCTTTCTATCATACTGGCTCTAATTGCTTGATCCTGCAATCAGTCTTTATTGGCAGTAAACATTTCCACTGTTTTCACTTTAACAAATTTGTGATGAAATAGTAAGTTGAACCAGCTTTCTGTTCAGTCTTTTTTTGTCTCATGTTTTCACTATTCTCATCAATATAGTCAACTGCCAATTCACGTTTTAGCCTTACACCAAAAAATTGTTGTGGGTTGCATTTTTAGATAATGGTTACATTTCTATTGATTGTCATGTGGTTGTATTTTAATTTTAATGCAAGAATCCCTTGGAGCTATAAAGCATGATAAAATAAAAGCAGTCAAATCAGAGGTCATTTCAGGGGGATCGCGGGGGATCGCAGTTCCCCCGGGTGAGGTACGGGGGGTGGGGCACATGACGAAGCCCCACCCCCTGCTTCCGGCCGCCACGCTTCTGGCCCTCATTCAGCCAGGAGGAGGCAGGAGAAGAGGAAGGGTAAGTTGCTTTCTCCCTGCCTCTCCCCACCCCTGCCTGCCTGGGGCCAGGGAGGGCCTTTGCGGGGCTTCCTTGCACTCCCGCCGGCCTTGCAGGTCCACCACCGGGCCCCTCATGGGGCTCGGCAGTGGAGCTGCAAGGCCGGTGGTGGCCGGGACCATTGGGGGCGGGGTGTGTGGCCTTATGACACACTTCTGGTGATGTCAGGCACTGTGGCCTTATGACACACTTCCGGTGATGTCAGGGGGTGTGGCATATGCTAATGAGTTATGCTAATGAGTTCCCCTAGCTCTTTTTCTACGAAACGACCCCTGAGTCAAATAAAAAAGAAACAAAGTAAACCTGTGACAGAAAAATGCAGAGTAATTTGTGGTATGGTACTCTGCTAGCCCATGCTAGCACTATTATACTGAGCCACCAATGATATATACAAATGGTTTTAAGTTGTTATGTATTTTATATTAAATGCTTACTGTTTTACTGGTTTTATGTAAGCCGCCCTGAGCCGCCTCAGCGGTAAAAGTTAAATAAATAAATAAATAGCAGACACTAGCTCAAATCCTCAGCAGCTAACATTTAATTATATGTAGAACATATGAAACTGCAGACAAAGTCTAGACTCAACAGTAGGATACAAATGAGAGTTGACAAGATGTGTGGTATGGTAGCCCCATCCCAATGTTAACAGAGAGGAGACATGTTGTTGGATATCTGTTATTTATGGGATATTCAAACAGAGGCCATGGGGATTTTTGAGCTAGACTGGATCCATGGAACCAAGATGGACGGGCTAACCCTTCCACAGTGTCACTATTCCAACGTAAATCATCCTGCCTCCTGCTATGGAGAACTGAGGTAGTACAGGAACAATGCTTCATCCAGGTACATGATCAGATGGCTTACAGAAGCATCATATAGATAGGACTGGAAGGAGGTGAGATACTAAATGGAATAAAGGAGGTGAGATACTAAATGGAAATATTGTTGTCTAAAAACCATCTTGGGCCAAGGGGACACCTAAGCCTAGCAGCTAGATTTAAATTTTCAGTCCAGGTAACAAAAAGATAACAGTGTGGTAATGGGTTCCTAATCTAACTCTGCTACACAGTTTCTTAAGGAGATGAGGCCATAATACAAGGGTCATAGAGAACTGTTAAATGCTGCCTTTGGCACCAATGAACCTAGAAAGTGGCCCTTCACCAACAGAGCTGGTGAACAGAACATATGAATTTGAGCTGTTTACTAAATAGTTTCATCCTTGTTCAAAATCCTAGCTTATATACAAGAAATGAATCGCAACTTCAGAAAATGCTGCAATCCAGTAATCAAAACAATGTGTTATTCTTTGTAAACAAAGAAGTCTTCAGTCCATGTACAAGAGAAGGCAAAAAGGGGAGGAAAAGAACAAGGTCAAGAATAATTCAGGCTGCTCATCCAGACAATAAATCTTAACTCAGATGGTGTAATAAGAAACAATTAATCTCCAAAGGTACTATTACAAATGCAAAAGATGTCAGAAATTGACAAATGAGTTAAGTTTATGTTGAGATATGTATAATGTTCCTATTTTAAACCCTGTCTCCTGGCAAGCATCTTATTCAGTTGTCATTAAGGTGGTGTCTCTAGAATATTTAGACTATATGATTTAGCATGAAGAAAAGTACAAGATAATTCCCAATGCACAAAACACTGTTCAATAGTATATTTGCATACATTCACCTCTATGTCATCCTGGTCTCAATTGCAGTAGTGGTAGTCTGATCACCCTGCCAACAAAGGTCCGCATGGTCAAAGCAATGGTATTCCCAGTAGTCATGTATGGCTGCAAGAGTTGGACTATAAGGAAGGCCGAGCGCCGAAGAATAGATTCTTTTGAACTATGGTGCTGGATAAGACTCTTGAGAGTCCCTTGGACTGCAAGAAGATCCAATCAGTCAATCCTAAAAGAAATCAACCCTGTCTGTACCCTGGAAGGCCAGATAATGAAACTGAAGCTCAAATACTTTGGCCACCAAATGAGAAGGGAGCACTCACTGGAGAAGACCCTGATGCTGGGAAAGACTGAAGGTCAAAGAAGACACGGATGGCAAAGGATGAGATGGTTAGACAGTGTCATAGATGCAATGAACATGAAATTGAGCAAACTTCAGAGGACGGTGGAAGACAGAAGGGCCTGGCGTGATCTTGTCCATGGGGTCGCAAAGAGTCGGACTCGACTGTGCAACTGAGCAACAACAAAGTCTGCTATGCTATGTGGTCTACAGTAATTCTTACATGCTATGAGCGAATAAGCAAGTGGCTAACTTCATGGCTGGTATACTCACTTCCTCCCTTATGTATCATCTGTAGTTTTCTCAGAAATTATAACTGGGGGGGAAGGGTAGAAGCTGTGGACTCCATGGGAATGCATTAATGATATGCTAAAATAATCTATGAATACACTGGGGAAAAACAGGGAGAGCCCTTTCCCCAAACTACCATTACATATGAAAATTACATACATACATACATACATACATACATACATACATACATATATAAATTTTGCTGTATGAATATCTCACTCCTGTAGTATAAACCTACATTTCTATTTTAGTGAGGGGAGGAAAGTAATTTACAGTAAACATAAACTAAATATTTTTGTAGATTAGTCAATATTGCATTGTGGCTGTATTGCTCAACTATAGAAGGGCCCTAAACCTATAAAACAGCTATTATGGACTTCAGCAGCACCCTTCACTATTATAGTCCTGATGTGATGTGATTTCATAGTATGCAGGGTGTGTGGTCTACCTGCCAAGAGATGGCTGCTGCTAAAGCATGAACTATTGCTTCAATTGCATCATCTTAATCCAAAACATAAACTACCCACACACTTAAGTAGACAAAAACTACTTCAGGTCACATCCCCCAAAGGTTCTTAACTCTGAACTGGCAAAAATGAAAGTAAAATCAATATATGGAATTGATTGTTTTATTTTATCCATTGTAGTGACTTTTCATGTTTTATTTTCGGAGTTCAATCCTACTAATTTCACCACCTTTGGACAAAATGCTGCTCCTACCATCCCTACCATGTAAGGGGTTGGGTGTGGTGATGGGCTATTAAAATGGCCTTCAGAGGAGAAAGGTGTTGCATGTGTCCTTATCTGAATTGGCCAATAGGAGGTAATAAGATCTGGAGGCCAAACAGGGGTGCTTACTGGGGCCCTCATCGAATTTTGATAGAGTTCTTTGGTAACAGCTGGGACTTCAAGGTGAGTAAAACATTAAAACTAAAAGCATTAAATTTGGTGAGCACTCTAAGGGACTAATTTAAAGGTAACAGGGATGTTCCTCAAACCAGGATCTCAGTGCTAAAATGGCTGTGGGGAGATGGACAGCAACACCCCTCTTGGGCTGCCATGATCCTTGATCCAAATACGTCATGACCAGGGAAAATATCTAGCTGCCTCTCCTCAGACATATGTTAGTGCTTGGCAGGCAGTAGACTGAACAGTCCAGAAGACTGCTTGGAACCAGGGAGGACTCATCCAGATGTTCAGAGATGCTTACATATAGGAAGCCTGACTCTTAAGCATCTCACTGAGTTCACCTTGACTGTATTTGAGCTGTGTTATTAGTTGCTGTCTACTGCAGATGTTATTGTATTTAATACAATGTAGCCCATTTAATATCCAAACTTGTGTCAACTCTCTTCATTCTGCATACCCATGCAATTTTTTGTAAGACAGGTTTGTCTGTTGAGAATTCTTTCAGAGTAAAGGGGAGTGTGAGCTCAGAATATTCAGAGAAATTGACAGTTGCATATGGACTCTTCTAAAGATAGAGACAGCTGACAAGAAACAAACAAACCAACAAACCAGGAGAACCAGTTGAAAATAAATAAAATTTTTAAAATGTGCTTAAGAGAGAGCAAAGAAAACAAGGACTTCCTGAAGAATTGCTAGAAGTCATTGTTCGATTATAATGTTGCCATAAGTAACGAAAACCAGAAAAACAAATGTAGTTTCATTTTCTGGATTACAGTAAACTCTTGGAATTTCTCTGTAAAAATATCTCTACTTTCAGTTCCTTTTACTCATACTTGAGCATATATATATATTTGCAAAAATAATTCTAATTATTGGTGTAGTATATTGAAAAGGCTTACATGAATCGCCGTATTGACTCCCCATGTTAAGCTTGAGCCGGAGTAAGGCTCCTCGGAACTGACAATCAGGACTGCACCAGTTCCCTGCGAGAGAAAGACTCTAATTGGACGTTATCCGCACAACCTCATTGGTTGTTTATTGTACAGAGGCGTGGCTACATTAGCCCGGGAATGTTTAAAAGGAGCCTAGCTCCCAATGTTAAACTGTTCTGGTTATGACTTATTCAAGTGCTTGTTTGAACCTTCAATAAAGCTGATCACTTTTGCTGAAATCACTCTCCGGATCTTTGTTAGCAGCGATCTAACAATTGGGTTTCTCTAGTTTAATATTTATAACATTATTCTACACTGGGACATTTTATATTCTTATTTTTCTTTTTTTCATTGTTCTGTCTGAAGTATGGAGAGGGAAGAACCACCCTTTGAGCCCTTCAAACTGCTGATTTGCACCACATTTGGTATTCAACTAAACCCAGTCTATTTTCTTGCATTATTCTTTATCATCACCAGGGCTTTTTTTGTAGAAAAAGCCCAGCAAGAACTCATTAGCATAATAGGCCATACCCAACAGCAAATCCCATTTGCATATTAGGCCATGTCCCTGACAGTAGAGATCATTAGCATATTAGGCCACACCCCATGTCTTCACTTGGCTTGCCCAGGTGCCCCGTGGCTGCGGGGAGCCTGGGCAAGCCGGCCCTTAGACAGGCCAGGGAAGGCATGGGGAGGCATTTAAATGCCTCCCCGATCCTTCCAGGGGCCCCCCTGGCTTGCACACCTCGGAGTTGCCAGAGGGGGGTCGCTCTCCAGGCCTTCCCTATGTAGCCACGCACGCAGAGGTTTTGGCTGTAGTGGGCGTGGCCAACTCTGAAGCCAGCCAGAACTCCGTTCCTATGCATTCCTGTCCAAAAATAGCCCTGATCATCACTAGGAGCATTAATGCAACATCTGGATTATATTTCCTTAAAACGTAGCCTGGCATAATTAGAAGAAACACTTCCTAGTTAATCCAATTAGAACTGCTGCCTTGATTTCCGGTTTATGGCGACACGGATTTCTGGTTTATGGCAACATGCAGGCAGACACATCTCCCGGACGTCCCGGGGATGTAAACTGCACACCAGCGTGTGGGAGGGGGTCCGACGGGTCGTGACCCCCCCGGAGCCTTGATAAATGGCTCCCAGCGGGGGAGCTTTTGAGGGGTGACCTCTTCGATGGCCGAAAGCCGGAGAATTGAGGCTCCCCTCTGCCCCAAAGGTCCTGCCGCTGAGTGACCACATGGTACGAATGCTGCTGACCGGGTCAAGCGTTGGAGATCGGGCGAAATAAATGATGACGAGCGAGGCCAAATGGCTAACAACGAACCATGAGTCGGGTTGAAGCAAGCATGAAGATATAAAAAGAAGCTGCCCCCCCTAAAAGAGCGACGGGAAAGCGAGCGGAGGAGGGGTCCCTCCCAAACTCATAGACAGAACACAGAAGGAAAGAGAGGGGAGCGGTAAAATAAGTGACTAAAACTGTTTAAAGAGACTTACCAGAGCGCAGAAAAGCATTTGGGCGAATATCAGAGACTTTAGCAACTTTGTTGAAAAGTAAACAAATCCAAAAAGATGGCGGGGAAGAAACCGGAGAAAGAGAAGCTGCTGAAATAGAAACTAGGGAGCAGTCCTCGAACGGATGAAGTCACTGAGCTCTCAAAACTCTTGGCTGACTCCCTGCGCCCCCTGCTGGATGAGATCACTGGCATTAAACAACAACTGTCAACAATTGGGCAGAGTGTGGCAGCAAGCTACGGAAGAGTCAAAGCTTTTACAGCTACAAATGGATGAAGCAAATTTGGCCCTACGGTTTCAAGGGGCTCCGGAAATTGAAGGAGAGAATCTGAAGCAACGGTTGAGTGAAGCAATAGCCCCAGTGACAGATTTAACAGCGGAATACCTTTGCAGCAAGATGGATGTGGTCTACAGGTCCTATTCATCGTACATCAAGAAAAATAATCTGCCTGGGGAAATAGTGGTCAGATTCTCAAAGAGACATGTGAGAGATGCTATTTTGAAAGCAACTTTGGGAACACCCTTGAAAATTGGGGGCAATAATATCAGAATTTTAAAAGACATTCCATTTGACATAAGACAGAAGAGAAAGAACTATAAAGAATTAATCCTTTTCTTACAAACAAATGGCATCAGTTACAGGTGGTTAACCCCAGAAGGCGTCATTTTCAAGCTCAACGATAAAAAAGAAAAGACTGACTCTGTTTTAAAGCACGGGAATTTCTGCGGACACAGCTTGGGGAACCAGAAGAGGGCAAAGGGGAGGAAAAAGAAAGCAAATCTGATGGCGAGTTGGGCTCGGGGTCTTCGGACAAGGACTCCCCCTCTGAAAAAAGGGTGGCTGCCCCCAAAAGCCCATATAAACTGAGGATTAGAAAAGATAAGAATAAATAAGGGCTGAAGAGCTCCGATTTGTGCCTGGAAACATGTTGAAATAACTTGGGGATGCTCTGGGAATTTCTTTAAACAACCAACTAAATTCATTGTATTATTAGTAGTTTTTTTTAGAATAGCATGGTGTTAAGTTCCCTTTCCCATATTTTCTGTTTTAGTTTTGTAGTCTGTAAAAAAAAACCCAATAAAAACCTCCCCCCAGGGGGATGGGGGAAAAAAAGAACTGCTGCCTTCATTTGACAACATATAGTCCATTGTTGTTCTTTTTCTACTGAATACAAACATACGAAGGAAACATCACTTATTTTGAAGCATGTTTGTTTTGTATACACAAAAGCGTAAGAGATGGGCAAATAGGCTTGATACTTTGTTTTCTTCTTTAATCTATTTGCATATCAAATTAACCAAAATTAGTCTAAACACATATTTGCTTGCTGTAAAAATTCAACAGCAAATCTGGCTAGGGCTGGGAAGCTTGTTTACTAAGAGCATCTAACTTGAAACTGAACAGTATATCCAAAACTGCACATTGAACAAGAATTTTTAAAATAACTTTGCAGAATTTCATTCTTCATCCTAAACAACAGACTAATATCAGTACTTTCATGTACTTAGAAGGATGCCTTCTGACAGTGCCTTCAATGGACATAGGGGGTCATAAGGATGCAATGTGAATTCTTTGTAAAATACAAGCAGAGTGAAAAGATTATTAAAGGTCTACTCTTGAAGCTTGAACTAAATAGCCAAAAGTTCCAAACAGAGACCCCGACTCAGTAAGAAATGGCTGTGCCAATGTTACTAGGTAGGTTTACAGATCTGTAATCTGTGCATGCATATGCTAGATCTACTTGATTGCAAAAGGTATGCTTGTATACTCTGTACAGATTTCATGCTGAATGCAAGTATCAGACAGGACCAGTGGACAGAAGCTGTCTCAGTGAAGAAGCATTCACTCTAAGTGGACTCCACATGGACATAGTATTTGTACAAGGTATCTACTGCATTTTTACTCAGAATAACCGTGAAGGGAGAATGTTATGGACTATTTATTCACTGACCAGGTATGTTAACATTGCTATGAATGAGCATGCTCCCAAGTTTCTTATTGTAAAACATCTGCAAAGGAATTAATCTTGATTGTCAAATCCATGTTGACATCACTTGTATAGAATGCAGCTATTAAAAATGACTATTTGGATCCTACACAAATGTACACAGCTGTACTTGGGGGGATTGTTTTTCTTTGAAAACAGGTGAGGTTACATATCTTCAGGCTTATTCCAAGTGTTGGTACACACAAAGCTATGTACATGTGAGCAATTAATTTCTAGAATTACTTGAAGAAAAAAATCCCACTAATTTCAAGAAATATTTTGCTTGCCAATTCTGACAATGTGTACTTCTCAGGAAGCGTTTTCTAATGAGGTACATAATTTTGGAGTTGTAAATTATTCCCTGTTTGGAAACTATGCCACCCAGTTCAAAAACAGATGTCACAAGAATAATTATGACTACATCAAGAAATGTAACAACACTTTGGGATCTAATTACCAGTCAACTGGTCCCCTCAGAGGCTTCATTTTCTGAATCTGCCTTCCTTTCAGAATATCCAGTCAGTTGAACAAAATTCAAAATAGATGTCTGATTATTCTGGGAGGGGGATTCAAATTCTAACCCTTTATGCAATCTTAAAATCATTTTATAACATGTTCCTGTGTCAAAAATTAAATCTACACAAAATGAAACATTAAAATGCCTCTCCAAAGAAAGAAAGACATTTTAGGGGGCTTTAAAGACATCTATGAATTCAGGGCTGTCAAAATTAGTAACCACATAAATTAAGGCACTGCAATTTGAGGCTTCATACTTAAGCAGTCACCTGGAGAAGCCAATGCCAGCAATGGATCCTGATGGCAAATGCAGAGCCCAGGATCTACTCTACAGGAGCACCCCAGCTGCTTATATAAACACTAATCGGGAAAAGAAAAAATGGTCAGTGAGATGAACTTGCTGCCAAGATGTTAACTCATGGAAAAAACTTCTCCACAACATAAAGAACAGAGTCAGAGCAACATACACAATGAATTCCAAGTTTAAAACCCAAGTCATGCCATTTGCAAGCTACTGTAAAGCAAAAAGACCAAACAAGAACCAGCCATGGGCTAAAAAGAAATGACCTTGGAAATTCAAGAGGATCATCTCTCAAAGGCACAAGCATATAAAGGTCTTCCTCAGAGGCAGAGATATGCCTTTCTTCTTATACATCCATTTTTGTGATCTCACTGTGGTAATTAAATAAATCTTGGTACTCATGTGAGTTACTGAATGTAACACAACTTCACTTGAGTTACTGAATTACAACCAACTTCAGACTGAAAGTAAGAAAAGAGAACAGTCCAGAGGGTGGAATTTTCCTCCAACCCACAATCAGGTCCCAGTTAACTCTTTACTATCCATTTTACTACATCCCTCCCCCTTTAAGTTTTTTTTCTTCTTCTTTAGTTATCACCTGAATATAGTATTTCAAATAACCAGGAGATCTTCTTTCTCTCACTGGAGGGATCACAACCCTGGTACCCCACAATACACACCCATTTTCCACACTTAATTCAGCCCTCCTGCTCCAACAGGGAGCTTCTCCCAGAATTGCTTCTCTCGGATTCTGTGTGATCCAGCTGTGCAGAATGAACTGTGTTACTTGAGACAGAACTGGATCCTGCCTGGTTGAGAATCTGATAGAGAAGCTTTTACTGGTGTTTGATTAAGATGCTCCATCAACAGTACAGCTTCCTCAGAGACCTATTCAGTTCTGGATGTTTCTGGTATTGGTAATCTGCTCAGGGCATCTGCATTTCCATGTTGGTTACCAGTTTTGTAGATTACCCTATATTGGTATGCTGCTAGTGTCAGGGTCCAACGTTGTAACTGGCTGCTTGCCATGGTGGGCACAGCTTTACTGTCAAACTTGATATGCATTCTATGGCTCGTTTTTCACAGCAACTGAGGGGGGAGTATGGGAGAGTGTGAAACTAAAATGCTTTTGCTTTTGCAAGGTTGCTTTGAAGTAGCATACATTTTTATCACCTCTGAGAAACCAGATGTCCTTGGAACTCAGCTTTTGCAGCTCGGCTTCATCTTACACATTGGAGGGATGGCACAGTAAAGGGGGGTTGTTAGCTGTTACTTTTAGCGGGTGGAATACTAAGGGGTGATTGGTCCTGGGCAGGGGTCGTTTCGTAGAAAAAGAACTAGGGGAACTCATTAGCATAACTCATTAGCATATGCCACACCCCTGACATCACTGGAAGTGTGTCATAAGGCCACACCCCCTGACATCACCGGAAGTGTAACCAGAGTATGTCCTTATGGCCTTATGACACACACTGGAAGTGTGTCATAAGGCCACACACCCTGCCCCCAACGGTCCCGGCCACCGCTGGCCTTGCAGCTCCATTGCCGAGCCCCATGAGGGGCCCGGCGGTGGACCTGCAAGGCCGGTGGGAGCGCAAGGAAGCCCTGCGAAGGGCCTCCCTGGCCCCAGGCAGGCAGGGGTGGGGAGAGGCAGGGAGGAAGCAACTTACCCTCCTCTTCTCCTGCTTCCTCCTGGCTTAATGAGGGCCGGAAGCGGGGCAGCCGGAAGCAGGGGGCGGGGCTTCGTCATGTGCCCCACCCCCCCGTACCTCACCCGGGGGAACTGCGATCCCCCGCGATCCCCCCGAAATGACCTCTGGTCCTGGGCCTTTAGGGCCACTGCTTGAACCTTGTATCACTGTTGCATTCGTGCCTTTGGCTTCAGTTCTAACACGGGCAGTGTTAGGTCTGGATCCTATCAATGACTCAATAAACGTATCAGTCCCCAGAGTGAATGTTGTTGGGAACTGATTTATCCAGGAGTCTGACATTTACTTTCATTAAAGAGTCCAAGCAATGCTTTATGGTCTGTGACAATAGTGAACAGTTTCCCATACAGATACTGATGAAAAATTTTTATGCCAAAGATAATAGCTAGGCCCTCTTTCTCCACTTGTGAATAACCTTGCTCTGCTTTATTGAGTGATCTTGAAGCATATGCTAGAAGCTGTTCTTCTTGATTTCCCATATTGTGTGACAATACAGCCCCTCACACCATCAGATGAAGCAGCACAAGACGGGATCAATTCCTTTGTAGGGTCAAAATGGACTGGTAGATTTGAAGATTTTCTACTTCTTGCCTTAGACAGATGTTTCAGGTGTGGAGGAAGTCACTTGGCCATAGAGGATCCCAGTGCCATACTGCTGGCATTCCCTTCAGGTCCAGTTTACATATGTCTTCCCAGTCTAATTTTAGTTCTTTCAACCAGTTCCTGCCCAATAAATTGGGTCTATCACCTTTTATTACTATGTCTTGTAAATCTCATTGTTGCCCTTTATAATTCACAGGGATAACCCTACTACAGGAATATTTTCTCCAGTACTTTTACTTTCGCATTTGCCAGAACTCTGACCTCTACTTTGCTCTGTTGATGTCTTTTCATTAATCACGGTCACTGAAGCCCCCGTATCTATCTCCATACATACAGGTTCTTTTTTCAGTTCCACAGTGACTGTATCGGGTTCTACTCTTTGGGCCTTTATAGAATACATTGGGTGGACAAGGCCTTCTTTTTCTGCCTCTTCCAAATAGCAAGCTTCCAGCTACTTTCCTTCGTCATTAGGAGTATGTGTGTATCTCTTTGGGCCATGTTGCACTCCCTGAGAACTACCTCTACATTTTCTGGCTAGATGTCCCACTTTTAAACATTTATGGCACTGGGATCCCTCTATGGCTAAGTGACTTCCTCCAGACCTGAAACATCCATCTAAGGCTGGAGGCATTTGCTTCTGGCTTTGTATTTTATTTAAAGGGTTCACCTGAGCGTCCTTGTTGTCTAGGTGGGGGCTAGAGACTTTTTTAAAAACATGAAAGGTGGGATTTCAGAGACCCTGATACACAGATAGTTACCTCTGTTGAAGTGAGTGACTCAGTGTGCCTGAACACTGGGAAGTAGTACATCACTCTAAGTGTGTATAAGTATTATCTCCTTGAATGAGATGCCTCTCTTTTTCTTAACCTGGGAGCTGCCCTCTGAATAAATAAATAATAAAGTAAATAAATAATGATGGGCTGACCACCACTGTTCTCATTTGCCCCTCCAATAAAAATTTTCTGGCTACAGGCTGTGTCTGGAAAGAAATGGGCAGAAAGACAGCTTCATAGCTGCAAGAAAAGGGAGGACAGTAGGGAAATTCTGCTGTAGCAAAGTGCAGAGCACAATTGCTGCAGAGGAGCAAGTGTTTCCTTATGTTACTTTTCAAGTATATATAATGTTAATTATTAAAAGTATGGAATTGGAAACTTTTTTAAAAAATAATGTTTTTATTGGTTTTGACAAAACCGTTTTGACAACAAACAAGGCAAACAGAATAAGAAGCAAAAGGTGGCTGTGGCTGGATGACCACACTTCTGGTATCATGGGGTGTGGCCTAATATGCTAATGAGCTGCACTGTCAGGGGTGTGGTCGAATATGCTAATGAGTTTCTGCTGTTGGGTGTGGCCTATTATGCTAATGAGTTCCTGCTGGGCTTTTTCTACAAAAAGAGTCCTGATAATATAGCATATACGGCTAGACTCTGCCATTGTAACTTTGGATGCATTGAGACAGTTTCACATATCTGTTTGCACTGCCAATTTTATGTAGATATTTATGTTTTAGATATTTGAACCCTATTTTAGCCAATATGACGGACCTTCCTGATGCTTTAAAAGTGCACCATCTTCTGAATGACTTCGCTACTGAAATATCAGTGAAGGTAGCCATGTTTTTACAATCAGCTATAAAGCTACATCAGGGAAAACTATCAAAATGAGCAACACTTTGTAACAAATTGTTTTATGTAATATTATGCAATATTATGTAGTTTGCAAAATACTTGGTTTTATATGTATGGTTTTATATGTATATTTTTTATAGTAAACCTCTTTTAAGGTATTGTTTTATGCCAATAAAGGCTGGCTGACTGATTGACTGACTGACTGACTGACATAAATGGTCTGATATAGGTTGCAAGGCCTCCTAAACCTGGTGGGTCAGAAGCTTTGCTGACATTCTGACTGTGGCAGTACGTTTTCCAACAGTTCTCCACATAAATGCATTCTTAGGTAGAATACATGCACCACTTTTTCATTACATATAGAAGTAAAGTACAGACTGTGAACCAAACTTCGGTTACAGGTTGCGGAAAGCTTTACTTCGAGCTTCTACATTAATAACCCTACTGACCAAATTGGGAAATTGTAGTGAATTATGTGAACAGATATTCCAGGCATAACTCTACTACACTCTCTCCAGCTTTCCTTCCCTTTCTTCCCGGTATGACATTCAATGTTTGCCAGTCATTGGCCTCAAGTGACTTCCTTAGGATCATGTTGTTTTTTAGATTGAAAGGAAAATGATTTATGACTCTAGCACAGAGGTGTCAAACTCTGACATAAATGACACTTTGTCAGCCTGGCCGTGTGTGCTATAAAATGTAATGCCAGGTACCGGAGATAGAAACTGTATAAAGGACAGCAGCTGGTAAGCTCGGAGCTGATGTATCCTCATTGCAAGGCCCCATGGGCTGGAAGGGAGGTGCAGAGGAAAACTCGCATGGGCGGACTGGAGAGGCCGCAGTGCAGCACTGGGCAGATGCTCCCACGATGCTTGACTGCTGCAGATGAGGTTGTTCTGCTGTGCTGAAGCCACAATGGAGTGGCTCCATCCACTCCCTCCCCAGCACTCCCTCCCTTGCATCAGTTGCTCACAGGCTGCATAAGAGCCCTAAATGGGCTGGATCCAGCCCGTGGGCCGTATGTTTGACACCCCTGCTCTAGCACATCTATGTGTAAGCGCATCCACATGGTCACATAACACACAACCTCACCCACACACACACACACAGATAGCAAATGTTTTAAAATATAAGCAGGAGCCTTGCTACACTTTAAAAATTAACAGTTTTATTTCATCTTACGCTTTCCTGACTAGAAACTACTGGTTCGGATACTTAATCTGGAATAAAAACCCATTACTCCTGAAGGTGCCACAAGACTCCTGCTTACACTTGCCACTGTGTACAAGCAGAGTAACACAGAGACTACTGCACTAGAAGCGTTAATGCGGAAGGCACTGTTGAGTGTCTTTCAGTTCATCTGACAGAGAAATGCAAGCATTCAGCAGTGAGATTAAGCATTCTACCAAATACATTTAAGGAGTAAACTGTTAAGATCAGTTTGCCAGCAGCACACCCTCTTTCAGAAGCCAGGACTGGGCTCTCTATTGCTCTGTAAATGAATAACATCCAGCAGGCAGACAAGAGTTTAAAGCAACCTATTGGGGGTGGGGCTGCTGTGACAGTAACTTGAAGTGAGGCGAAATGACGGCGCTGTCATAAGAGTGTCCCCATTTCTCAGTGGCAGCCACTGTGGCAAAGCACATTCAGTCCGTGATCCTCACACTGATTTCAACGAGAATATTCCAAAAGGAGACCAGGAGCCTTTCCCAAGAAGCAGGTCTGCCCTCCCTTCCTCCTTACCGCCAGTTGTTTTGGTTTGGCTTTCTGTCTGTCTTTTTGTTTTTCCTTCCAACTTTCGCTCGCGCATTGGGCGGGAAAGCCGCTAGAGCAGCGGTTGAACCCGCAGTTTGCAGTATTGAGCCTCGAAAGCCTGCAAGGTAGGGAAACGCAGAAGTGAAACAGGTACCTTGAAACAGGCGCAGACCAGTCCTCGCCTCAGAAGTCTAGCGCGACTCGGGAGGCAGCGGCGCTCCCGGGCACCTCGTACAGGGGAAGGGACAGGCAAGAGGCGAGCGTGGCGGCTCAGAGTCCCACCCTCTTCCCAAGAACAGCAGCGCTTCCCTTCGTCGAAGCAGCGCTCGGCGGCGTTGGCTGCTGCGTCGGGTAGTCGACCGATTTCCCCTCAAGGGTGGGAAAAGGCGCTGTCTGCGCGGAGAGTCCAGAACGCCCGGCCCGCCCTAGATGCTGTCGCTCGCTCTGTGTGGCGGCATGGCCTCCCTCCCTCCCTCCCTCTTGGGCGGCTTCAGAGTCCCACAAGCCGTTCTGCAATGGTCTCCTGCTGCTGAAAAATCCCACTGCGGGCATGGGGGGGGGGGGGCGGGCAGTTAATTGGAAGGTTTATAATGTGTATGTTTTAAAGTTGAATGTGCCAGGCGCCCTGAGCGAGGGGGAAGAGCTGAGTATAATAAATAAAATCAATCTCCTCCCTGCATGTTACTCAGTGCCAGGACAAGCTTCTCACATGCAAATGCTCAGGGTTTTTTTTTAAAAAAAATGTTAATGGTTGTTGCATTTTATGTTTCACCCTGTAAGACGCCTTCAGCAGGTTCTTTACAGAGGCAGCATAGACATTTTCCAAACAAGTATACACTAATATTATATACCTATTAAAAGACCAATATTAGACGAGACTACTGTGTTCATACTTTCATTTTTTTTAAAAAAAAAAATTGTAACATACATAGCCATCGAAGACATGTTTCCATAAAAATATGGGGCACTCAGTAAGTGTGTATAGGACTGTGGCCTAAAATATCACACTATTGGAGTGCACATAAAGTAATCTAGACTAAATACCATTGCAGATTCCTGCTCAGCAGATAATATGCTGTCCAGCTTTTTCATGGCTTGAAATGGGGGATGCGTGTAATTCTTATATCAGAAATCATTGTCCAAACTCTGCAGCACCTGCCATCTATTCTACCCTTTTATGCTGCACTCTGCCATAGCACATCCTCCATTTATTTAAAAGCTGACAAGAGTTGTTTTGTTTAAACATATACTTGGAAAACACAATTGCCTTGCAATTAGTCATGCTCAAAACCTTCTGGTTTGGCTTAAGTCTTGCTTGCTGGTGACAAGCAGGGAGCTGATCATTCACATGTGTGAATGAATTCACATGTGTCCATTTACACAATTAAGGCTGTTTTCTCCCACACTTAGGCTTTCTTGCCATTATTGCTTTCCCCATCTGCCACTGCTCTGTCTGCCTCTGTTTTTAAAAGGATACATAGTAAAATTGAGGGGGGGGGATGAGATCTTTGATCTTGTAATCAGTACATCCAACAAGTACTCAAACAGATGGTGGTAACTATAGGTACAAAAAACAGGGAATGCAAGCTAGTGGATGTCGTTAATTTAAGGATGCATCTGGCTGTGCAGGTGCAAAGACGGAATGAACAACATTCTGTGATTCTTCTGTGCTTTTCAAGTCAGTCATTTTGTTTGCCATACAAGTAGGTCACTTAAATGACTTAACATGACCACGATGCTTCAATCATCAATCCAGAAAGTTTAGTTCTTAAACTGGGCCAAAATAGCCCCAAGTTGCAATGACCTGACTCTGTAAAACAAGAGGTTAGTGTGCAAGAACTTTGAGAAAAACTGGGACAGATAGCCTGATCAGGAGGTCACCTTTTGTGTAATTGTGGGAGTCAAGCAAGGTAAATTCTCCCGGCATATGTCCATATCAAAGTTTACAGCGGGTCTACTTACAATATGTTGTCAGTGGTTCAATATCTACCTCAGCAACTGTAATGTGTGAAATTATTACTGTTTTTATTTACTTAATTTATACCCTGCCTTTTTCCGCAATGCAGCTTATGTCACTCCACGCTTCTCCATTTTATCCTCACAACAACCTTCTGAGGCAGGTTAGACTGAGGGTGTGGTATCTTGGCTTTAAATAAGCCACTTGAGTTTGGGATGCTTTGCATCAATCAAACAGCACCCCCTAAGCACCCAATCAAACATCACAGGCTGGTCATTCACATCGCTAACGTGCCACAATCATGGACCCACTGCTGGGTTGGTTGTTTATTTCCTAAGCCTCACTGTGTGTGCGGAGAAGCAGACAAGCAGACATAGTGTCTCAATCATAATTTTATCAGACTGAGGACCAAATTTTGTAAATGTAGTTAGTTTATTATTATCTTTCAGACACTCACATACACACCCACACTCTGCTGTCATCTATGCCAAGTATCTTTGTGTCACATGATCCATCTGTAGTGTACTGTAGTGAAGGTGCAGAGGTCTGACCTATACTGAGATATGTCTTGGTTCTCAAAAGATTACAAGTGAGAACATAACAGGCTACAAAGCCTAAGAAAATAATCTACGTAATACTTTTTATTAGAACCAGTCTAATGGTATATAACAGTGTGCAAGCTTTTGAGCTCACCAGAACTATTTGCCAGGACAGACATTACATCAGGTGTGTCAACCATGCAGCCCGGAGGCTGGAACAGGCCCTTGGAGGTCTGCAATCTGGCTGTTTCCTGCTTCCTTTTCCAGTTCTGCTCCTGCTGCTACATCACAGCTTACATTACCAGACTCTCTCAATTGCATCGGAGAGATAGATAGGCAAGCCTCTCCTGTGCAATTGAGAGAGGCTGGTAAAGCACTGGCTGAAGCTCCTCCCCCCCCCTCCCTGGGGGAAGGAGGGAACCAGCCAGAGCTCACTTCCAGGCCAGGCTGCCTCAATCATATACAGGAGACAAAGGGAAGCATTTCTTTCCTTCCACTGGCTGAGGCTCCCCCCTGAAGGAAGGGAGGGAGGGAGGAAGAGCTTAGTTTGCTGGGCTGCCCCAATCGCACAGCAGAAATCCCAGGCACCTTTAAGAACAACAAAGTTTTGTTCAAGGTATGAGCTTTTGTGTGCCTTGCTACAGGGTGTGTGTATTCTGTTGGGCTCCTTATGTTGTGTGTGTGTGTTTGGGCTCCTTTTGCCAGGGCTCTCCTGGGTGCATCTGGGTTCCCACCCCTTTTCACTGTGTTCATGCCCTCATGACCCAGTCTTTCTCAGTAAGAAAGCAATGTGAACTATTTTAGAGGAGGAATAACAATAAGCCAATGAGGTGGATTAGGCTGAGAGTCTGTGTCCAGACCAAATTCACCCAGCACATTTCCTTTGTAGGAATGTTGTAGTTATTTCTCTGGGAAAGACTATAGTTTGTGTAGACAAACAACCTTCAGTCTGTGTCAGGATGCCTTCTCACGTTCTTGACCAGCCAATGAAGCAACTTATGTATAAAAGCTCAAAATGCCCAGCCATTTCTTGTTTTCCCCTGGGTCCTAGGTGCAGAACACTGAGCGTGAGATTTCTATAATGAATATATATAAATCAAAAGTAGGTTTGCAGCTTACAGATACATATCTGAATATCATATTCAAGATTGCTACAGTGCAGACATTTTGATGCAATAATTCAAAGCAAGAAGTGTCAGTTATCAGAGACTGTTAAATAGACAAAATATTGCCAAGAGTGCTAGTGTTTTAAGCATGTTTATTTTAAGTTTAAAAATTTTTAATTGTGTTTGTGTCCTTTATAAAGTTTATATCTCTCCTTCCCTTCCTTTCCCCACTGCTCTTGGGAGAACCGACGCTCTCAGAGAACTTTGACTGACCCAAGGTCAGCCAGCAGCTGCATGTGGAGGAGTGGGGAATCAAACCCGGTTCTCCCGCTCTTACCTACTACACCAAACTGGCTATGGATTGTGTTCTGGTTTTGGGGAGATTTTGATTTTGGACTAATATGACTGTAAACAAGTTTTTGCCTACAATCCTCGAATAACATGGTACTTACTTCTGAGTAGACCTGCTTAGGATTGTTCCTATGGATAAGAGCCAGTTTGGTGTAGTGGTTAAGTGCGCGGACTCTAATCTGGGAGAACCGCGTTTGATTCCCCACTCCTCCACTTGCACCTGGCTGGATTACCTTGGGCAAGCCGAAGTTCTGATAAGAGCTGTTCTTGAAAAAGAGCAATTTCTGTCAGAGCTCTCTTAGCCCCACCAACCTCACAGGGTGTCTGTTGTGGAGAGGGGAAGGGAAAGGAGTTTGTAAGCCGCTCTGAGACACCTTTGGGTAGTGAAGGACGGGGTATAAATCCAATCTCTCCTCTTCTTCTTCTTAAAAAAATCAATTGACAAAACTCACTTTTCATACAAGCCAGAAGGAGCAGCAGGGGTAGCTCACTGACTACTATTGGTATGGTGGGAACAAACTTTCTTCTGTAGCTTATGTAGCATTTAAGGGGTTACAGTACGTTTATTCTTCAATTTTAGAATTAGATCGTGCATACACAATTGCTAGACATATTCAGAAGTAATGCAGGTGTCAGACAGTATTATGCTAAGGCACGCCTGCAATACCACCTGCAATCCCTCTACATTAAATTCTCATTCATTTTCTTAATGACACAAAAATGGGCTTCCTAATTACCCCAGGGACACCTAATAGCCATCAAAACAGTATTAACCACAGCAAGGTGCTTATTTATAGCATAAATTATTCTGATGTACTCACCATCCACAAAATAGCCCTCTCTAATATATGCAAGTCTCATTTCTAGCAGGCACAGGCTACTTGGCAAGACATAGACAATTATAGTCACTAATGAACAACTAAGTTATAATTTAGTATTTTAAGTGCAATGACAAACAAAGTGAATGGTTTACAAGAGGAAAACACCATCCTGAATTAAAGACTAACCTGAATTTAACAAACAAACATAATTGTTAAAACGTGCTCATAAGTATCTTACAATAGAAAATTAAGACAATTCCAACCAATTTGCAATAATATAAGGCTATGTGAGCTAGCCAGCAAAGTGGATGCACATTAAGAAACTGATTTTTTGTTATGTATATCACATGGGAGAGATTGCATTTCAAACACAGGCAATATTATCTTTTGTCAGCAAACGGAATTACATCAGCAGCGGTCTAGTAACAGAAACAGACACACCCTTTCCCTTTTCAGTATACACAACAGAGAATGCTGAAGTCAACAGAACAGTACAATAGAAAAGCTACAGGCAGGGTAGCAGTGTAAACTGCGCAGCTGAAAAGTAAAGATTCGTGGAACTCTTACTGGTTAACAGCTGAAGCTCCCCCCCCCCCCACTTTAATTTTGGACAACAAAGTTCACCCAGTTTGGCTCTCCCTTATCCTACAACTTGGTTTCTATAGAGGAAACAAGGTTCTTTTCAACTAAACTACTTTCCCCCCAACTTAGAACAAGAAGAAGAGATTGGATTTATATAGGGTTGCCAAGTCCTACCTGTTGCTGCTCCTGGAGTGCGCGCTCGCGCCACAACCACGTGACCCGGAAGTGACGCAACCATGCCGGGCATGCTGGGGGCGGGGCCACGACCATCCGAGGGAAAAACATAGAGTTTTCCCTCGGATGACTGTGGCCCCGCTCCCAGCGTGCCCGGCATGGTCGCGTCACTTCCGGGTGACGTGCACGTCGCGTACTTTGGGGGTGGAGTTCCCCCCGAGGCCCAATCCGCCAGCGGCGGGGAACGGGCCTCTGGGGCGGGGGTTTCCCCGCCCCCCGGGGGGACTTGGCAAGCCTAGATTTATACCCTGCCCTTCACTCCCCAATGGAGTCTCAGAATGGCTTACAATTTCCTTCCCCTTCCCCTCCCCACAACAGGCACCCTGTGAGGTAGGTGGGGCTGAGAGAGCTCTCTCAAGAACTGCCCTTGAGAGAACAGCTCTGAAAGAACTTATGACTGACCCAAGGTCACACCAGCAGCTGCACGTGGAGGAGTAGGGAATCAATCCCGGTTCTCCTAGATTAGAGTCCGCACTCGTAACCACTACACCAAACTGGCACCAAACTTAGTAGCTTGGCTGACCTACTTGCTTTGTTGCAATTGGTGCTGTTCTTGCTCTGCTGAGTCCTGCCCACTTGTGCCAAAAACATGCCCCCATATCCTTTGCCATCTTGGTCTGCATACTATATAAAATATAGCTACAGTAGACCGGTGATATTCTATAAAAACAAATAGAAAGATTAAACATGTTTTGTGTGCAAATTTATTTTTTTATATAGCCTATGTTTGCATATAAAATAATCTATATTATAATTGATCACAACTGCTATAAAATATTTCAGTGGCCTAGAGTTGTTGGCTTCGATACAGTTAAAGTTGATTGTGATTTAGGATCAAACTGGATGGGAGGTGTGTAGTAAGAGCTTCAAATGAACAAGCATTGTTAGAGAGGATCCTAGCAGCTACATTCAGATTGGCCGCCTTTGCAGAGCAGGCCAATCAGGTAACAGAAGTGTAAGTGATGCTGTGCAAATGAAGGCTCCTAGCTACTATGTTCTTATTGGTTTATTTGTATTTTGTGGGTGTGTTTGGGACTAGGGGGTTTGTATATAGTTGGAGCTTGCCACGTGCATTGTTCTTAATGTTACTGAAATTAAAAGCTATCCTGTAATCACGATAGCCTCTTGAACCCACTATTTAACAGGAGGGTAGCTGTTTAGCATTCAACAACAGAGCAAGAAAAGGTGGATAAACTGATTATAAAGTAAAGGGGATACATAGGTGAAATGTTCTAAACAGGCAATAAGCAACCTTTTGGGCATGTGCCATTTGCCAATACCAAATGCGCATCATCTACCTGTGAAATGTTGGTGATATTGTTCAGCATGCATCCCAGGGCTTGCCTATCCTTGACTGAAACTTTAAGAGAACATAAGAGAACATAAGAGATGCCAATGTTGGATCAGGCCAAAGGCCCATCCAGTCCAACACTCTGTATCACACAGTGGCCAGAAATACCAGTGCCATCAGGAGGTCCACCAGTGGGGCCAGGACATTAAAAGCCCTCCCACTGTTGACCCCCCCAAGCACCAAGATGACAGAGCATCACTTGCCCCAGAGTCCCTATCTATACCTTGTGGCAAATAGCTTATCTAATTCCCTTTTGAAGCTGTCCATACTTGTAGCTGCCAACCCATTCCTGTGGCAGTGAATTCCAAGTGTTAATCACTCCTTGGGTGAAGAAGTACTTCCTTTTATCCGTTCTAACCTGACCGCTCAGCAATTTCATGGAGTGCCCATGAGTTCTTGTATTGTGAGAAAGGGAGAAAAGTACCTCTTTCTCTACCTGCTCTTTCCCATGCATAATCTTATAAACCTCAATCATGTCACCCCTCAGTCGTCATTTCTCCAAGCTAAAGAGCCCTAAGCGCCTTAACCGTTCCTCATAGGGAAAGTGTTCCAACCCTTTTATCATTCGAGTTGCCCTTTTCTGCACTTTTTCCAAAGCTATAATATCCTTTTTAAGGTGTGGTGACCAGAACTGCACACAGTATTCCAAATGAGGTCTCACCATTGATTTATATAGGGGCATTATTATATTGGCTGATCTGTTTTCAATACCCTTCCTAATAATCCCCAGCATAGCATTGGCCTTCTTTATTGCAGTCACACACTGTCTCGACATTTTCAGTGAGTTATCTACTACAACTCCAAGATCTCTCTCTTGATCAGTCTCTGCCAGTTCAGACCCCATCAACGTGTATTTATAGTTAGGATTTTTGGCTCCAATGTGCATCACCTTGCACTTGGCCACATTGAACCCCATTTGCCATGTTGACGCCCACTCGCCCAACTTTGACAGATCCCTTTGGAGTGCCTCACAATCCTCACTGGTTTTCACCACCCTGAACAACTTCGTATCATCCGCAAATTTAGCCACTTCACTGCTTACTCCCATCTCCAAATCATTAATGAACAAGTTAAAAAGCAGTGGACCAAGTACTGATCCCTGTGGTACCCCACTGCTTACACCCCTCCACTGGGAGAACTGCCCATTTATACTCACTCTCTGTTTTCTATTAATTAGCCAGTTTTTGATCCATAAAAGGACTTGTCCTTTTATCCCATGATTTTTGAGCTTACTTATGAGCCTTTGATGAGGAACTTTATCAAAAGCTTTCTGGAAGTCAAGGTAAACAATATCTATTGGATCCCCCTTGTCCACATGTTTGTTCACCCCCTCAAAGAACATTAACAGGTTAGTGAGACAAGATCTTCCCTTACAGAACCCATGTTGAGTCTGCCTCAATAGGTTTTGTTCATCTATGTGCCTACTAATTCTTTCCTTAATAATGGTTTCCACCAATTTACCCGGTATCGACGTCAGACTGACAGGCCTGTAATTTCCCGGATCTCCTCTGGAACCCTTTTTAAAGATGGGAGTGACATTACATATTTTTGTCAGGAGATCCACAAGTTCACATTTGAGTTCTTTCAGAACTCTCGGATGTTTGCCATCTGGGCCTGGTGATTTATCAGTTTTTGAGTTGTCTATCAGTTTTAGGACCTCCTCTCTCGTCACCTCAATCTTACCTTCCTGTAGCCTCCCTCCTCAAGCTCATTTATCTAAAAAAATTAATTCTGGTTTCTGGCTGGGAGAAAATGTTGGTACAGAGGGTCTACAAGGAGCTAAACTTTAGGCATGGGAGGCTTTTACACTCCTCACCTATCCATCACTTTTTCTTTTTAAACTGCACCTCCCAGTTTGGTGTAGTGGTTAAGTGCGTGGACTAGGAGAACCGGGTTTGATTCCCCACTCCTACCCTTGCAGCTGCTGGATGACCTTGGGCAAGCCATAGTTCTGGTCAGAGCTGTTTTTGAAATAGCAGCTCTTGAAAGAGCTCTCTCAGCCCCACCTACCTCACAGGGTGTCTGTTGTGGGGAGGGGAAGACAAAGGAGTTTGTATGCCACTCTGAGACTCCGAGTGAAGGGTGGGGTATAAATACAACCTCTTCTTCTTCCCTCCTCCTCCTCCTCCTCTTCTTCTTCTTCTTCCTCCTCCTCCTCCCCTGTGTTCATGACCATAAGTGGGCTAAGTTTAAATATGTTTTAATATACAGGTCTGCTGCTGTCCTATCTTGTTTGGTCCAGAGTCCAGAGGAACCAGTGAATACTACTGTGTTCAGTGATAAATAGCCACGACTTAATTGAATTTCTACCCCATGGTCCCAAGCAAAATAAGTAGCTGTGCCTTCAAGATACTGGAGCAGCAACATTTTGCCCTATTTCCTTCTCCCATCTGCTGTGTTCTATTCATATTTGTTGGATTTGGATTTGGCATGGAACAAATTGTGGGGGTAGATGTAAGGTAAAGTGTGCCATTGAGTCACAACTGACTTAAAGTGACCCCAAAAAGGTCCACCTCATGTGGTTATCAAGGTGAAATGAGCAGAGGTTGTTTGTCATTGTCTTCTTCTGTATAGCAGCCTCCATCTTCCTTTGTGTTCTCCCATTCATGTGCCAGCCCTGCTTAGCTTCCAAGATCTAATGCAAACAGGCTAATCTGAGCTATTAAGGCTGCTACAGAGTTACAAGTGGCTATGTTTTAAAAAGCACAACAATTAGGCAACAATAACTAAAACTGTCAAATGTGAATATAACTATCAAAACAGGTATCAGATTTGAAAGGGGGAAAGTGACATAAAAATGCATTAAATTAAAACATTTCATGGTTCACAGAAAGGAGCTCCAGCTAGCATTGATTACAATTTTCAAAAATTTAATATGGAACTAGAAAGCATTGGGTTCAGTGCAACTACTCCAATAGCTGAGTGGAAAACATCCAGAAAAATATCTTGAAGAGCAGATAAAACCTCAGCTAGTTGAACAGATAGCAGAAATGAAAGAAAATGCAGCCAATTCCTGAATTTCTGGTAAGAGGGTATATTAGGGACTTTTACAACTCACCTCAGTAGCAGTAAACAAGTTCTACATGTAGGTCACCTTTCGATGGTACTCAAGTTTCTTCTTAGATAACTTGGTTTCAGTGGGACTTTCTGCTTATCTTTGAACATCATGAAGTGGATACTCATCTTCTTACATCATTGCTTCATGTGTCAGTTTTGTTCATAATGAGTTGTGGGATCTCACCCTTCTGAAGATTTAAATGGACTGGGTATCTTTCTCCCACAGCTGCTATTGTTAATGTAAGATGACAAAAGCACTAGAGTTTTAAGGTGAGAAAAGATAATCAAATGTCCAAAGGCTTTGGCTTTCCAAGATGGAAGTATGGGCAGAAAAATGCATCCAGCAGGTACAAAACAGAATCAGGAAGCACTGCACTTAAAGAGTTGCTGAAGAGCATTATTAGGGCACTTCACTATATAATGCACAGGCTATATCTTTACCGCTTCAGAAAGAATTGCAGTCAAAAGCCACTATCAGTTCAACTGGTTTTCACTGGGCCTTTGACACCACCACTTTGGAACACAGTTGAAATCATGTGTCATTCCTGGAAAATATTACAAGCATTATTGCAAAGTTACATAGGGGTCAAAGGGAAACATGAGAATAGTAGTGGATTTTTTCAAAGTCAGCAAAAGGGTTTTGATTTAATACTAGAAGGGTAGCATATTAAAGTTCATACATTTAGGCAAGCTAAAACTCATTAGTAGTTGTACATCTTAACTAGATGAGGATAAGTTGTCCAGAGATTAATGCCAGAGAAGCTGAAATAGATGTTTCACACAGATATTTACAGGCATTCCTAGCTAGTCAGAAAGTAAGTTGTGCTAATTAGTTGTCTGATATTTGCTAACTTTTGCAGTACCTATTTTTTGTAGCCTTTAAACTATAAAATTGCATGAAGATTATTTCTAGGAGTTAAAACTTTATTCACATGTTATTCTTATAATTAGACTAAACATTATAAAGTATCAGATCTGAGGCTCATCAACATATAGTTTTAATTTTTCTCACAAATATAAATGTTTAAGTTATTTAAAACATTTCTATGCCATCTTTCTGCCCAATTTAGGATCCTGAAGGCAGCAAATGCTGAAAACATTAGAACAAGATTCTATATATACAGTTAGCTTCTGAGATCTGATAAGATTACACATATACAAAACAAAAACAATTAAAATGAAACACATAGACTCCTAAATGGGCAGGAGAGTCAGTAAGGATCAGTGGGGGAATGCCAAAGAAAACAGAAAAATCTTCACCCACTGGCAGAAGACAATGATTGAAGCAGATTCATTTATAGATGTATAAAATGAATGTATGGCTTTTCTCCTTGGAGGGTTCAGTCAATTTTTTTTCCCCATCTCAAAAGCTTCTCTGAGCACTAGAACAATGGCAGCGTGCCAGGCCAAGATTAATTTCCCTCAAAGTTAGAGACAGCCTACTGAGAGCCATCTGTTACCTAGCAGGGGATCCTGGAAAAATAATCAGCCCCAAGCCTATCACTTAAGATGGGGCAATTTCTGTCTTAAATTTTAAAAATGCTTTCTGGGTTTGCATCTAGGTAGGCTCAGTAGATTCCTTTACTACTCAGTCACATGGAACGTTACTTAACATGGTAGATGGTAATACAGCCAAAAAAAGATAAGCTGAGCATCTTATTAGAGCCACCAGGTAATTAGGTCAGGAAAATGAGCATTTTCACATGCCACATTTTACACTGCACACATGTTTCAAAACTGTGCTTCAGGTGTGAATTTTTGTGATTCTTTTGCCCGCTCCCTCAACTTTGACTCTAAGGGGCAGTGCAAGCTAGAACATTAGAATGGCCAGTTTACCTGAACACATACAACTAGTAATGTCAATTATCATATGTAATTTGCTTTAAGTG
Organism: Gekko japonicus; assembly: GCF_001447785.1. Lineage (NCBI taxonomy): Eukaryota > Metazoa > Chordata > Lepidosauria > Squamata > Gekkonidae > Gekko > Gekko japonicus. The sequence goes on from NW_015170278.1 coordinate 646,013, forward strand.
AGGGGCGAAAGAGCAGAAGATTTTATTGCTGCTGCTCAGTTCCAGCACTTCATTCTCCAATGATAAGATTAACATCTTATAATGTAAAGAGTGTTACTTCATAATAGCTCTGATCATACAACAACCTTAACTGATTCGTTATGTGTATTTCAAATTCCATTGCTAATAACAATCTTAATATGCTATTCATTAGCCTGTTAATTACATCGTCATTTAAAAACTCCTACTTCCAATTAGCTTTAATGACAACATCAGAACCATTTTTTGTGCTGCCATATTTCTTTTTTGCACCATGCTTTCCCATTTGAACTGCCTGCTGTTCTATCTTAATTAAATTTCATAACAGCAGTAATAGTTTATAGGAGACTTTTTAACCTCATTTGATGTTAGACCATTTGTGCTGTCTTGAAGCAGACATTGAAAATGTCCGAGTTAATCGAATTTTCTCAATAAGAAGCAGATTTCACTTAATTTTAGGGAAAGACATAACTCCTATGAAAGGTCAAAGCTATATTATCTGTGCAAATATGTAGAAAGTTTGAGAAAATTGAAGAAAAATGTCACCATCACAGAAAGGAGCTTTATGTGATTCAGATGATGATGAAATGACTAGAGGAAAAAGTAAAAAGAGTTACTGCCTCTGCCCTTCCACTCATACCTTTGAAGCACAAGGCCATGGTGAAGATGTTCTTAGAGTGCCTGCACTCTAAGAGCTCCACATAGGGTTCAAAACATTGCCTAGGCAAATGCCAGAAGATGGAGGGGGCAGTGCCTAGAGAAAGTGGAATTTGGGATGATGTGTTGGTACATGTGGATTATTCCCAACTCCACATCATTAATGAACACATTAAAAAACATAAGACTCAGTACTGATCCCTGTGGTACCCCACTGCTTGCCACCTTCCACTAGGAAAATTGCCCTTTGTTTCCTTTTAATTAGCCAGTTTTTGATCCACAAGAGAACTTGTCCTCTTATCCCATGACTATTGAGCTTACTTAGGAGCCTTTGATGAGGAACTTTATCAAAAGCTTTCTGGAAGTCAAGGTAAACAACATCTATTGGGTTCCCCTTGTCCACATGTTTGTTCATCCCCTCAAAGAACACTAACAGGTTAGTGAGACAAGATCTTCCCTTACAGAACCCATGCTGAGTATTCCTCAATAGTTTTTGTTCATCAAAGTGCCGACTAATTCTTTCCTTAATAATAGTTTCCACCAAGTTACCCTGTATTGACATCAGACTGACTGGGCTGTAATTTCCCGGATCTCCTCTGGAACCCTTTTTAAAGATGAGAGTGACGTTAGCTACCTTCCAGTCCTCAGGAATTGAGGCAGATTTGAATGAACGATTACATATTTTTGTCAGGAGATTCACAAGTTCACATTTGAGTTCTTTCAGAACTCTTGGATGTATGCCATCTGGCCTGGTGATTTATCAGTTTTTAAGTTGTCTATCAGTTGTAGGACCTCCTCTCTCATCACCTCAATCTGACTCAGGTCTTTCAACACCCCTGCCAAAATTAGTGGCTCTGAAGTGGGCAAGCACTTTTCATCTTCCACAGTGAAGATAGAGGCAAAAAATGTATTCAGCTTCTCAGCCATTTCCCTATCATCCTTCAGTAATCCTTTCACCCCTTGGTCATCCAAAGGCCCCAGTGCCTCCCTGGCTGGTTTCCTGCTTCTAATGTATTGGAAGAAAATTTTATTGTTGGTCTTTATGGTTTTGAGATGGTTAGACAGTGTTATCGAGGCAACGAACATGGAATTAAGCAAACTCCGGAGCACAACGGAAGACAGAAGGGCCTGCCGTGAGGTGATCCATGGGGTCGCGAAGAGACAGACTCGACTGTGCGACTAAACAACAACAACCTCATATTCCTTTTTTGCCTGCCTGATCATAGACTTGCATTTATCTACTATAAACTGTCTGAAGGAAGACAGGATATAATATTAAATATTTTCACATAATCCTTGATGTAGTGAAACATATGTGGACTCAAGTAATCCTGTGGTGCAGGAATCAAAATATTGCTTTCCCATATAGACATATTTCAAATGCCATAGCCAGGATCATTTTAGAAGTGTTGTGGAAGAGTATTAAATTCATGGTGAGCTGCAATCTGGCTGCATGGTGAAGTCACAGTTTCTTCTGCATGGGCTGGAAAAAAACCCAAAGATGAGCCAACTTGTATTTTAGCACATATAAAGAATTGTATGAACAGGGATGGGCATGAACAGCATTTGTTCAGTTTGGTTCATGGTCCGTGACTGAGCCATGAACCAAACCACAAACTGATAAGAACCAGGACTTTGGTTTGCAAACCAAACTGGTTCATATCGGTTTGTGACCCCTGCTTTCTGCTCCCTTCTGCTTGTGGCAGACAGAAGAAAGCAGGGATTTAAATGGCTCCAAGCTTGGAGCCACTTAACCACCTGCTTTCTGCTCCCCACGAAAAGCAGCATTCAATTCTCATCTTTAGCACCATTCAGCTATCTAAAGCAGTGGTATTCAGGTTGCCAGCATGAGGCTGGCAACTGGTGGGAGGGGGCCCTTGCTGGTGACATCATTATATCACCAGCTATGCACTGATGAAACTTCTGGTCACACCAGAAGTGACATCAGAACATTGGTATGCTGGCAATCCCCCCCCCATTTCACCTTTTCCCCTCCCACCTCTCAGCTATTTTTATTTTTATTTTTTTTTAATTAAGATTTATACCCCGCCCTCCCCGCAGAGCGGGCTCAGGGCGGCTTACAAGGGGCAAGCCCATATAAAACATATAAAAGCAATAAAACATTCATGACAGTTAATAAAATTATACTCAATTTAACAAGATGGTCTCCAGATGGTTCTCCAGGGTGATGTTATTCTATAGCTCAACCAGGTAAATCCACTGGCCACGCAGAAATTGTGGCAGATCTTCCTGGGCCATCCTTACCCCGATGTTGTCTACCTCATTGGTGGCGGTGGTAGTGGTGGCCCCTATGTGAAAGCCTGGCGGAAGAGCTCCGTCTTACAGGCCCTGCGGAACTGCATAAGGTCCCGCAGGGCCCTGATCTCCTCCGGGAGCTCGTTCCACCAGGTAGGGGCCACCACTGAAAAGGATCTGGTCCTAGTCATGGCGAGCCTTGCCTCCCGGGGGCCTGGAACCACCAAGCAATGTTGTGCCCCGGACCGAAGTGCTCTTGGGGGTATATATGGGGAAAGGCGGTCCCTCAGGTAAGTCGGACCCCGGCCATAAAGGGCTTTAAAGGTAAGTACCAGCACTTTGAAGCGGATTCATGGGAACTGCACCTGTGTTTTGTCTGATGTTCTGCCTGGTTCTCATGGACTGGGCGCGCAACCGTTTCTTTAGCCCGCCAGCGGGAATGTTATTCATTGGATCTGTGTCTGTTTGAATTTCCTTTATTATGCTTGCCCTACCTGTGTATCCGCAGTTCTAACAAAGAACGTGTTTGAGTGTCTTTCCAACGCTTTGAAATAAATTTTGCTTTTCTTGAAAACGTGGATTTATTCTCGATGCTTGGGGATCCAACAGCAGCCAGGCCTCGTGTGAATCATGCAAGTCAGGTGGTCTCAAGTCACCCAGAGGGTGCTGCTAGGCCTAGGGTTGCCAGCCTCCAGGCAGGACCTGGAGACCCCCCCAGACTCCAGACAACTTCAGACAACAGAGATTTGTCCCCCTGGAGAAAATGGGTCGACCCAGTAGCATTATATCCAGCTGAGGCCTCTCCCCTCCCCAAACTCTGCACTCCTCAGACTTCACCACAGGTTCTCCAGGAATTTCCCAACCTGGAGCAGGCTGCCGTAGTCCCAGGCCTGGCTCCAAACCAGTGTTCCCTCTAAGCTGAGTTAGTGTGAGCTAGCTCACAGTTTTTTAGCCTCCAGCTCACACATTTTTGTCTCAGCTCAGGAAGGATGGCTCCAGAGCAAACTAATTTATGCAGGAGCTAAATTTCTCGCTCACAACTTTAATGCCAGTAGCTCACAAAGTAGAATTTCTGCTCACAAGACTCCACAGCTTAGAGGAAACATTGCCCAAACCCCATGTTATTTTGCCATTTATACTGCAGGGGGGAATCCTTCCCAGTCTGAGATCCAGACCTGCTTTTTGCTTCCCCCCCCCCCCACTATCAGCCAGTCTCTCGCTCACTGTTGATGCGGTGGGACCTGGAGTAGATCCCTGCAGCGGCCATTTCAAAAGGTATTAGGAGGGGATTCAACCCTCCCCAAGTTTGTTTGTTTTTTACTTTTTGGATTTTTCTGCAGATGCACAGAGTTCCCTGAGTTTGTAGAAAAACCTGCAGAAATAAGTATCTGTATGCAGAAGGGACTGTCGAGAGTTAGATATATAGATTATATATGAACTCCATACTAGATAGGAAAGAGGAGAGATAGATTCTCTAAACTAGACTAACAAACTAGATGGATTGAGAGACAGAAAAGCATCCTGCTCTCATGTTGCCAAGATAGATTCAGGCAATGTGTGTGCAGAGAGAGTGAGGAGAGAGAAGCCGGAAGGAAGGAACTTTTCCCTTCAAGTAGTAATCTACACATCTCTCTTGGCTCTGTTGCAGTCTTCCTATGTAGTGTGAGGCAGGAGACAGTGGCCGAATCTGTATTTGCATTTTTAAATCAGTTTCGTGCTGCTGTTTCTCTATGCTTGTTTGAATGTTGTTTGGAGAAGATTCTTTTAAAGCAGTGTGGAGGTGCAATGACAGTGGAGCTGCCCCGAAAGCACAATAAACATATGTGGATGTGCAAAAGTATGCTAGCACTCTTGAGGTGTGAAAACGACACCAAATGTAGACAGCGTTTTTGAAGACAGAGTCAAAAGGCTGGGACACTGGTGGGAAAGACAAATGCAGATTCCGCCAGTGTGAACAGTCAGTTTTATCTTCTACTTAATGAAACACACCATCCCCTATATGTGCTAGATTTTAAGAAATACATTAATAAAGTAAGTCCCCCTCCCAATTTTTTCCTTGCTAGATAAAAACACCTCATAACCTAATAGGATGTTATACGTTTGTCGTCTTTTCCCCCTGTGCCTTCACCAACTACATGATGGACAGAAATCCAGCAGCCGTAGATCACCGTGCCTTCAATGCTAAGCTGACCTGGTGAATGTCTGAATGTCATATAATTGACAAAAGCATATCTCTTCAGTCCACCTCGAATAAAAAGTGTTAAAAACTAGCACGTTCTTTCAGTTGTATTAATTTTGAGACGTGTTTCACACATTTTATAACTCAGCAGAAAAACTGCCTTGTTCTGGTACTTGCTCTTCAGGCACAGCGCTTGAACAGCCAGGTTTAGGAACCCTTTTTTATCACCAACTGGAAGGGGATTTAGAGAGCTTTCGAGATTTCAAGCAAAAAGAAGGGAGGGGAGTGGCCCGACAGGTTCCCTGCTAAGAGAGAGATCCTGTGAAGAGTTCCCTGCTAAGAGAGAGAGAGAGAGCCAGTTTGGTGTGGTGGTTAAGTGCGCGGACTCTGGGAGAACCGGGTTTGATTCCCCACTCCTCCACTGGCACCTGGCTGGATGACCTTGGGCAAGCCGTAGTTCTGATAAGAGCTGTTCTTGAAAAAAGAGTAGTTTCTGTCAAGAGCTCTCTCAGCCCCGTCTACCTCACAGGGTGTCTGTTGTGGGGAGGGGAAGGGAAAGGAGTTTGTAAGCCGCTCTGAGACACCTTTGGTTAGTGAAGGGCCGGGTATAAATCCAATCTCCTCCTCTTCTTCTTCTGTGTAGGAGAAGCCCATGGACAGAGCTGAGCGATTTCTGAGGACAGACTGGGCTTTCTACTGGAGAAGTACAATTGTTCCTGAGGAAAAAGTAATACCGTGTTAAGGTTGCCAACTCTGGGCGGGTAAATTCCTGGCGCTTTGGAGAAAGTGCCTGGGGAGGGGAGGGGCCTCAGCAGGGTACAGTGCCAGAGAGTCCACCCTCCAGAGCAGCCATTTCCTCCAGGGGAGCTGATCTCTGTCATGGGGAGGTCAGCTATAATCCTGGGATATCTCCAGGCCTTACCTGGAGACTGGAAGCCCTAGAAGGGGTTAAAGAAGTTGGTAGGCAAAACAGCAGCCATTTTCTGGGGGTGTGTGTGAGGACTTTTGTTCCTCAACTCCAGTGGAACTTCTGCTGCTGTGAGGGAAAACGTGGTCCGCAGAACCAACCTCTACAAGCATCCCACACTGACAGTGACTCTTCTAAAAAGACTTCTGCCTACCTGCCAAAATCCAGAGAGAGCATCCAAATCCTTCTGGAGTTTGCTCCCCAGAGACTAAGGAGATCTATTTCTTTCTTCGCACTGACTTTGGGACTCGTCCGTACATTCCTGGGTTACTGTGTACAATATTTCAGTCAAAACTCCAATTAAGTCCTTTTTAGGAGAAAGGAGACTTTAAAATGCGATAAGCAAAGAAATCAAACGCCCTGTTCCTATTTCCTTTCCCCACCTTCAAATAAAAGTTGTTGTAGGTGTAAATGGTGTGTGCAACAGCAGTTCCGTGACCAGCGACAGTGTGACGACCAGGCCTTTGTTTTGCCAACAGGGGTTACTCTGAAAGGGTGCTGGCAAATAAAATACACAACTAAAATTAAAAGCTAATGAAAACCAACAGCAATTCTTTCTCTTCCCTTTTCCTGCGGCAACGGCCCGCTATTTAAGGAACCTTTCCCACTCCACCTGTTAAGTTCAATTTAATTTTATGCATTCCCTCTCTCCAGAGTGAAGTCAAACAGGGCCGTCTCCTGCAGCAGCCTCCACACCCAAGCATGGAACACTATTGGCACCGGATCACACCACTGAGCTAAGAATAAAACAGAACAAAGCCCGCGAAAGCTTATACCTTGAATAGAACTCTGTTGGTCTTCAAGGTGCCACTGGACTCCAACTTTGTTTTGCTGCTCCAGACTAACACGGCTACCTGCCTGAATCTATAAATTTAATATTTATACCAAGCGATCCTTCATAAGAAATGCCGATAGCTAGATAAACCAAACCAGATGCAATGCAGGAGATCCGTGATCGGAGATATAGTAGGTTCTGGAGAGTAGCATTGGGGAGAGGGTGTTTAACCCCCCTCCCTCCCACAGCATGATTTCTACCATCTAAACCACTGTCCAAACTGCTACTAGACATGTCGGAGGTACCTGCATTTTGTTTACTCGTTGGCAGGGCCTTTTTTGTAGAAAAAGCCCAGCAGGAACTCATTAGCATAATAGACCACACCCAACAGCAGAAACTCATTAGCATATTAGGCCACACCTCTGACAACACAGTTCATTAGCATACTAGGCCGTACCCCCATGTTACCAGAAGTGTGGTCCCACCTTTTGCTTCTTATTCTGTTTACCTTGTTTGTTGTCAACACCCAGGGCTTTTTTTGTAGCAGGAACTCCTTTGCATGTTAGGCCACACACCCCTAAAGTAGCCAATCCTAATGAGTTTCTGCTGTTGGGCGTGGCCTATTATGCTAATGAGTTCCTGCTGGGCGTGGCCAACTTGGGAGCCAGCCGGAACTCCGTTCCTGTGCGTTCCTGTCCAAAAATAGCCCTGCTCGTTGGGGTTTAAAACATCTTCATGGGGATAGAGAGATAGGTGTAATTTAGACTGGGGAACTGGACCAGGGAGAAAAGGGCCAAATATCTAGGTTACATTACTAGAAATCACTCTGCTTGAAGGGTGGGAGGAGAAGAGGAAGTGCTCTTTCTTTATTTCAGTTGTGCTTGTGCAAGAGAACACCATGATAGGCTGCCCTAAATGCACTAGATTCTGCACAATAGCAACTAATGGACACTTGACTTTGACTCATGGATTTGAAGAGTACCACTTGTCAGCTTTCAACTTCAGTTGATTTCCCGAAGCGCCATACTGAAGCCTTCTAGGGCCTCTCTGAAAGACTGCAGCAGAACGGATCCCAGTTCATCCCCCGTTTCTTGTACCGCTGCATCATAGCTGCCAAAAAGCGGCGTAGCAGCCTTGATGTCCTCACGCTTGGCCTCCAGTAAGATCATGTGAAGTTCCTCTGCTATCCTCTCATATTTCTGGTGATCAAATTTCGAAAGATCAGCTTCTTGAATTGGGTAAGTGATGTCGTTTGGATAGCAGTCTTTCGGGACTGGGAATTCGATATATTTCAGTCTAGGAAAGTCAATGAAAATATTGAAAAGGCATTTCAACCCTCGAAAAGACAGAGGGTTCCCGAGGAACTTCAGCTCCTCCAGCTTCCGGCAGGGGACCAGACCCAAAATCAGCATGTTGACATGGATGTCTTGAATGTTGCACTCCTCGAGGGTGAGGCTCTTCAGTGTGTGAGATGAGTGGTTCAGAAGTTTGAAGAAGGTGGATGGGTATAGGTCAGTCACATCATGTCCACTGATATCTAGGACTTCCAGGTGGTTAGAATGAAGACTATTGGCTAGATAAGCCATATCGGCATGGTTTAAGGAGCAGTTAGAGACATCCAGCACTTTCAGAGGAGTTTTCAGCGGGCTGAAAAGTTAAGTGCAAGAACAAGAGTAAAAAAACCCTGCAAAAATCCACTGGATATTTATCAAATCATCATCGAGTTTACAATAACCGTATACACAATGGATGCCACCTGCACCATCAGTGAAGGGAGATCAAGTTTTGTTGACATCACTAAAACTTATGTACGGGTGCGGTCAGACGGCATGCTGGGAGCAGTTTAAATTGCTCCGGTCCCAATGCATTTTTCTTTAACCTGGAGAATCGTGATCACACTCACCTCCTTGTTCCGAATCGCTGCACAGCCACATCGTTCCCCGCCGTCCACATGCGGGAGCGTGCGTTTGTGTTTTTTTTCTCTCAGTTTGCGCATGCGCACAGGCGGCCATCTGTAGAATTAACATTTTCGCGCAGAACAGCGATTTCCACTTCAACCCAACTGCTGTAACACTTCCCTTTAAACTTTAAAGGAACACTTCCCTTTAAACTTTACCCTGAAACTGGCCTCCATGAGATCCCGAACTCATCTAACCAACAAAACTAGGCACCGTTTAAACATTGTTTTTAATAACACGGGAGCAGAGCTTCACCTGTGTGCATACCGCCAACGCTAAAATAAAATGGTGAGTGAAGAGTGGAAGCCTCGGGCTTCTGAGCGGAAGTGGCTCAACACCGCAGGAGCGATCAGACATCAGAAAAGTGCGTCTAGAACCGGAGAATCGGGAAAACACCACATGGGGACCAGGTAACAAAATACTCGGTTTTAAAGGGGGTTTGAGTCGGAAAGTGACGGCTGGGGACGGTGCGCAGATGTTGGGTGTGTGAACGTGGATATAAAATCCGCTACTGAAGCATGCCGAAAGCGGACTAAACGGCCCGTCTGAACGCACCCTGTGAGAAACGAGAGGCAGGATTATGGACACAGAATCATAGTACCTGTGGGTTTGCTTTCTTTGCTGTCAAATCACAGCTGATTTATTGGCGACCTCACTGGGTTTTCGGGGCAAGGGACGTTCAGAGGTGGTTGCCCACTGCCTGCTTCCACATCATGCCCCTGGCATTCCTTGGGGGTCCCCCGTCCAAATACTACTAACCAGGGTCAGCCCTTCTTAGCTTCCGAGATCTGACAAGATCGGGCTAACCTGGGCTATCCAGATCAGGTACCAACAGGCTGTAAGAGACCTCAAAGGCTTTGCTCCTCACCTGGAAAGTTATGCTGTACTTAATTTTATTGATTAGTTCATAGGTTAGGACAAGATGATCAAACCAAGATAAACCACTAAGGAATAAGAGCAGACACGGAGAAGGAAGTAAACTACAATCCCCTCAGTCATGCAGACTTTGAGGTAGGGAAGAGGACTCCTTCCATGGTTCACTTAAACCTCAAGAATAACACTCAATGTATATGAGTCATCTCCACCCAAAGGTAAAATTATCAATGCTTCATCGTTCCTTAGAGGAATTAAACCTCCTAACCACTTAATTGCCCTGACTTGGATGGCCCAGCCTAGCCCGATCTCATCAGTTCTTGGAAGCTAAGCAGGGTCAGCCCTGTTAGTACTTGGATGGGAGACCACCAAGAAATACCAAGGTCTTGACACAGACGCAGGCAATGGCAAACCACCTCTGAATGTCTCTTGTCTTGAAAATCCTATGGGGTTAACATTAGTCACCTGCAGCTTGGCAGTTTTCACTGCCACCAGCCTCTTAATAAATAGTCCAGGGATTGCTTAGTCCTCCATCATTTGGGGATCAAGTTTGATGAAGCATGGTTATAAACAGGGGTCACTTCCTAGAAAAAGAGGTAAAAGGTAAAGGTTCCCTTGCTCGAAAGCCAGTCGAATCCGACTCTAGGGTTGCGGTGCTCATCTCCGTTTCAAAGCCGAAGAGCCAGCGCTGTCCGAAGACGTTTCCATGGTCATGTGGCCAGCATGACTAAACACCAAGGCGCATGAAACGCTGTTACCTTCCCACCGAAGTGGTACCTATTTATCTACTTGCAATTTCTTGCTTTTGGACTGCTAGGTGGGCAGGAGCTGGAACTAGAGACGGGAGCTCACTCCATCATGCGGCACACTCGGGTCTCGAACTGCTGAACTACCGACCTTCCACAGCCTGCAGTTCAGCAGCAGGCTGGCTGGAGACGGGGAGGACAGGGAGGCGGACATGCCTGGGTTTCCTGCCTGATCTTCCTAGGTGCCCCGCAGGTGCGAGGCACCTGGAAAAGATCGGGCAGGGAACCCAGGCATTTAAATCCCCCCTCCCTGAGTCTCTCTGCGGTCGGGGTGCGGGGCCTGGGCTCCTTACTGCTGGAGCACCACTCTGGGGCACTGCGGCAGGAAATGACCCCTGGGTATAAGATTCAGATACATTGAAACAGAAATCACCAACTGTAACGGTTCCTTGTTTTATGAGAGTGTATGTGCCTTTAAATGCTTGTTTGAAGAGCATGGTGTTAGACTAGAATGATTGGGAGAGAGAAATGTGCTGTGATTGGTGGATGACAGAGTGTGGGAGGGTTTTTTGAAGTGAATCTGTGTGGGTGTGTCAGAATGTCAGTTATGAAAGACAGTTAGGAGAGTCAGTTAGTGAGAAGCAGTGGAGTTGAAAAAAGTTCAGTTGATGTTGTTCTGTCAGTGAGAGTTCAGTTTGTTCTGTGTGGTATCTGAGAGAGAAAGAGCAGCATATATCTTCAATAGTGAATCTTTAAAGTTCTTAAAGAAGTTAAATTTACCAAGAGATTAAACTGTGTGGTCGCCTAAGTGAGAGATTCCTGTCAGGACTAAAACTGACAGTGTGTGATACAGTTGACAAATATATTTACAAGAACCTTATTCCCAGCCAGTTACATAATAACCAACCTCTTGTTTTGTTCCTCTTTCAATAAATCCAATTTTATTTAAATATGTCCCAGAAGTCATATCAATTCTTCCTCAGGACCACATTAGATCCTGAAAAGTCTAGACCCTGTGTTACCCTACCAGTAAGAGAAACAGAGAGAAGGTTTGGAAATCCTTAAATTCCTGGTGGCAGCCAAATCTACCCAGTTTACAGAAGAGCATATTTAAAGGGAAAACTAGTTGCAAGGTCTATATTCTAGTCATTATAGGGTTAATCTATATACCTTGTGTGCTATTATTTAGACTGACCTGGAAGGGAAACTTGACTCAAAGCCAATGGGAAGACAGCCCGGGAAAACCTAAGTCTGTTTACTAGCAATCATTGGTTACTGTCTTCAGGTGAATTCCTTCTAGGGGTCAAGAAGGGAAATCTCCATTGTTGTGTGACCATGTGTTCTGTGCTGTAAGCATGTAAAAATGTAGCTCTAGATATCTTTGTTATTTCGTAGCTTTCCATTTGAACCCTTTCCCTTAGAAATAAAGCTTTTTACATAGAAGAGAAATGTCTCCTCTCCAGTTGAGCAAAGATCCACTGCAAACTCTGAGTATTTAAGTATTTTTGCCTATTTCCCCCCATGCTTATCACTCCGGTAAGAATGATTCCAAACGACCTCACCTGAGCAGTCTGCGTATCCTTCCCGTGAGGGGGGAAAAGGGCAGGCTCAGCTCCGTCAGTTGGGTCATCTGGCTCAGCTTCTCTCCGGTGCTTGCAAGCGTGGCTTCGTCCTCTGGGGTGAATCTCCTCACGTCAAAGGTCCTCGCAGGGAGCAGGAGTGCCGTCAGCCGAGGAAAGTGGACGTTATTGAACAGCACCTGCAAGTGCTCCATCTCCAGCCGGACGTTGTGGACCACTTCGAATCGGCGCAGCAAAGCGGGCTCCGCGAGCTTTATGATGTAAAAGAGCTTGCGGGGGGCCAGGTTGTCCACTCTGAAGGCCACACAGCGAATCTTCAGCGGGCTGTGGTGCCTCAAGAACAAGGCCTGGACGGCCAGCTCGTAGCTTCTCTCGGTAACAAAGAGGTCGACGAGGACATCGACAGAGATCTCGGAAAGGCCGGGGCCGAGCTGCAGCCTTTGAATATCGACAAGCAGGTCGAAGCAGATCTTGCAGAGCAACTCCGTCCTGGCCCAGCGCCCCAGGGCCTTCTGACATCTGCAGAGTTGGACTTCCACATCCTTGATGCCCGTGAGGTCCACCGTTCTAAGCCGCTTTGCATAGGGAGAGGAGCCATTCAGCACGTAGTCTCTCAGGCCGGCCAGACAGCTGGACAAACACACGCAGCAGGCTCTGCTGCTGAGGTCCTCCGGGTGGTCTGCTGTCCTGCCCAGCAGTTCCCCAATGTTCAGTTCGGGCAGCGGCCAGTTTTCGACCAGGTCATGGATCACGTCGCCCTGCTCCTGCAAGAAACTGGCCTTAAAAAGAAGGGGGAAAAGGTTGTGGGCGACGCTGCTGAGATTCCTCCTGATCCGCTGCGTGTCGGACACCAGAGCCTCCGCACTCATGAACCGCAGGGAGCGCATGGCTGCCGTCCGTCTTCTTCTGTATCCAAATGGAGGCACTCTCCAGTTTGGCAGTCTCTATTTTTAGCTGCAGCTGCCACTGTTTGGGTGGGTGAAGGGTATGTGGGAAAGCAAACTGAGACGTCACATGCAAATCTGATGTTACTGCTTTGGTGCCAGACCCTTGACAAGTTTAATCCATGGACATTTAATTTATGCGCACACAATCGCACTGACATCATCTTTTGTAATCACAAGTTTCTTTTAAATCTGTGGCTGAGAGTTAAAGAGACCCGTCTGCTGCAGTGAAACACATACACACAAGAATTTTTTGAATAAATATTATGACAACTTACATGCAATCAAACTTATTTAGAGAGGGAGGCAGCTGTAAAAATCAATACCATTTTGAAGACTCTTGTTTCTATTGTCAGTCTGTAAAATTCTTGATATACCATACCTTGACATAAGTGTTACCTCGAATAAAACTTTGTTGGTCAAGGAAAGAGGAGGAGAAGGAGGAGATTGGATTGATCCCCTGCCCTTCACTCGGAGTCTGAGAGCGGCTTACAAACTCCTTTCCCTTCCCCTCCCCACAACAGACACCCTGTGAGGTAGGTGGGGCTGAGAGAGCTCTTTCCAGAACTGTCCTTGAGAGAACAGCTCTGACAGAACTATGGCTTGCCCAAGGTCATCCAGCAGCTGCAGGTGGAGGAGTGGGGAATCAATCCCGGTTCTCCCAGATTAGAGTCCGCGCACTTAACCACTACACCAAACTGTAGATGCCACTGGACTCAAACTTTGTTCTACCGCTTCAGACCAATATGGCTACCCACCTGAATCCATATTTGACATGTTATTTGCACATTTTAAAACTGTATATTCAGTATCTCCCAGCCTAAAAAAACTCCCAAGGCAGCTTCCAGTATACAATACAGAATCAAAGCCATATGAAAATATCTAATACAATAAGACAACGTATCTTTCATAGAACGGTCCATAATATCATGAAAACAAAATATAAAGTCTAAGAGAGGAAACCAACACTGCTGTCCAATCACACAAAACCCAACAAGTCAAATAAAGCAACTGCAACATTGGTTCAAAGCCTGGGTAAAAATAGGCTTCTTTTTGTTGTTGTTGCTTTTCCTTCCCCCCCCCCCCAAACTGAAATTTTTATTAAGTTTTCAAATTTTACGACTTTACTACAAAGCCAAAACAAAAATGTAACTATATAAAAAATTTGACAATACAAACATTTTGTTATAACATGAACTTACTCTTTTACATCTTTACAAGCTTACTAATAATAACTACCTTTATAAGTTTAATAATACATAACATCAACGTATTTTTTTGGTAAAGAACAATTTTTATTCCCTGAGGTTGAAATGTAATAAAAAAAAGGAAACCACTTTTCCAGTTGTTGCTTTTCCAACCAGGCACCTAAAGCTAAGCAGATTCAGTGCCAGTCAGGTCTCGGAGAGGATAGAATTTCAGGGGGTGAAAGTGCCAACGCAGAGGGACGACCCCCCCCCCCGGTTAATAGCCAAGTCAGCTCTGCAGGTTGGCATGGCTAATAAGGCTGGTTTGGAAGATCTTAGCCCCTGGCTAGAGGTGTACTGAAGCAGGTGATTTCCACATCATTTAGGGCCTCAGATCATTTTCTGTTGACAAGGGTACCGCAGTCCCACTGGATCAAAGCAAAGGCCCATCTAGTCCAGCATCTTGCTGATAGTAACAAGTGACCAGATATTTTGAGGAACGCCCCAAGCAGGTAATGAAGACAACAGGCCTCTCCTGCCATTTCTTTTCAGTATCCAGTATTCCCATGTACACTGACTCTGTACATGGAGGTTCTATGAAACTATCATGGCTAGTAGGTAAAGGTAAAGGGTCCCTTGCTCCAAAGCCAGTCAAATCCAACGCTAGGGTTGCGGTGCTCATCTCCGTTTCAAAGCCGAAGAGCCAGCGCTGTCCGAAGACGTTTCCGTGGTCATGTGGCCGGCATGACTAAACACCAAGGCGCACAGAACGCTGTTCCCTTCCCCCCGAAGTGGTACCTATTTATCTACTTGCAATTTCTTGCTTTCAAACTGCTAGGTTGGCAGGAGCTGGAACTAGAGACGGGAGCTCACTCCGTCATGCGGCACACTCGGGTCTCGAACTGCTGAACTACCGACCTTCCACAGCCTGCAGTTCCACTTGAGCCACCGCAGCTCCTCATCGCTAGTAGCTACTGGTATACTTGTTCACCATGAATTCTCCTAATCCTTGTCGTCTGAACTTGATCTACCGTTTCATGAACTGACTGCACAAGAATGTGTTTTTTTTTAATGATAAAACAGGACACACCACAGTAGTAAAAATGATACAAATCTTTTCTTTATTGTTCCATTTCAAAAGGAGTTATACAAGAAGGTTTCCTGAATAACAAAAAAAACCCCTACTTGGACAGAAGTTGCATATAAATCCACGGTTCTCCAAGGATGCGGTAGGTCTCCCTATGAAAGCGCAGAGACACTTGGCTAAAGGAAGCTTCAGTCCTTCGCCAACTCCATGTGTTTGTGACACAACTAGGCAAAGAGCCAAATGGCCAGACTCCCAGACAAAGCAACACAGACAGCTGTGCTGGCAGTCTTGGGTGGTTTTCCTCCATAGCCCAGCATCGTGTACACGGGACCAAATAAAAGAACACGTTTATTCTGGAGGATCATACCCAACAAAGGATGAAGGAAGATTCAGGTTTCGAAGCATTCAAAAGGGGTTCTTCACCCACTGCATGTGTCCGGCTCCCTTCTCTCTTCACAGTCTGTACAACAGGAATATCTATCTATATATCTAATTCCGAGCGTGGCCCCAGAATGTTGATCCAAAAAAATCCACATGATAGGGCCCTGTATAGAAGGGGGGATTTTTCTACACATCTGGGGGAATGCCCAGGTTTGCAGATAAATAAAATAAAATAAAAGGTGAGGGGAGTTTACAGAATGCCAACCGAGATCACACAGAACCTTGTGAGATCATAGGCAATAGTGAGGTTGCCTAGCAACCAGGGCACTGGCGCCTGGGCCTTGGTAAACCAAACAGGACAGAAGATTTTTTTGGGGGGGAGAGCAGCGGCGGCTGAGAGAAGAACACCTTAGTGAGTGGGAGGGGGACAGAAAGTAGAGAAAACGCTGGGAAGACCAAGTAAGTGGGGGACAGTGTGTGTGTGTGGGAATAGGATTCCCCCCCCCCGAGTCTCACCGGTTACTAACTTGTAATCTATGAAACCAAATCATTTTCAGTTGTGCCCATCCCCTCATACGTCTGGCAGCTGTGCCCACCTTTTAAAAATATTTTAAAGTGCCACATAACACGTGTATCCCTTTATGTGGTTGTCATTCACCTTACTTAAAAAAAACAACGGGGACAATTAAACAAACAGCTTTAGCAACGGTTCCAGGGACTGTTGGGGAGGTGCCTGAATGTCACAGGCACTAGGCTGCAGGCACTAGCCAATCAGTGCTTTCCAGAGCCGGCTTTTGCTCCACCTTTTCCCCCACAGTGCTCAGCTTTGGATCCGTTTGGACTAAATGTAGTGAAAGTATTTCCAGACTCACCCCCAATGTTCCCTCTAAGCTGTGGAGTCTTGTGAGCAAAAATTCCACTTTCTGAGCTACTGGCACTAAAGTTGTGAGCAAGTGATTTGGCTGCTGCATAAATTAGTTTGCTCTGGAGCCATCCTTCCTGAGCTGAGACAAAAATGTGTGAGCCGGAGGCTAAAAAAACTGTGAGCTAGCTCACACTAACTCAGCTTAGAGGGAACACTGCTCACCCCATTACTGTATAAATGTTACATTTGTCTTCACCTAATTCATACACAGTAATGTGACTATGACAGCGATGATATACTTTAAGCATGTACACATACACAGTGGCAAGGATTCTTAAGAGTTGACCAAAACTGCACAGGCGACACATATAAGCCCAGTAGAGATTTCCGGGGCTGTGTGAACTGTGCTTTAAAAAAAAAAAAAAAAACACACAGATCAAAATTCTGTACCTAAAAAAAGCTGAATTCTGCAGCCTGTATTTGCATGTTTCCTCTTTTTTTTGCATTAATTTAGTTTCCTTTGCTAGCCACGGAAAGGGGCAAGAAGCTATGAAATATTCCAAAGCCTGAGCACTGGAAACCCTATTCAGTCACACACACACACCCCGGCTTTCCAATCCACCTTTATATAGGGGTAGAAATATGGAACTAGGATTTTCAGGAAGCAACTGACACGACAGTCTGCAGTTTCCCAGGGCTTGTACAGAATCATGGGATACTCACAGCCTGAAGACACCTGTCTCTATGTGCTTGGCTGGTCCAGTATACTGCCTGATCCCATCAGGTCTTGAAAGCTAGATCAGTATTTGGACGGGAGACCACCAAGGAACACCTGGGTTGTGACGCAGAGGTAGACAGTGGCAAACCACCTCTGAACCTCTCTTGCCCTGAAAACCCCACCAGGGGTCGCCATAACTCAGCGCTGACTTGACGGCAAAAAAATCCAACCACCCAGGACAAAATCAGGTATCACGTCTCTTTAAAAATCCTCTTGCTGAAGTCTGAATAACTTTTGTTCTCAGTCCGGAAGCTTAGTCCGAGCCTGCTTAAGAATCTCCAGCATAAATTATTACAAATACATTGATCTGTTTTTACTATTCCCATCTTTTAATTCAAGTCCGCATATGCTCTCTGCACAAATCAACCACCGACTGCTGGGTGTGTGCTGGTTAGGAATTTAAAACAAAATACTTCTATAAAAAAAGAACAACTCATATGGTGACACAATACAATATTTACAGGACGGTCAATGACAAAAAAACATTTTTTAATTGTACACAGATTGCTTTCTCCATTTACAGGATTGCCAGAAACATAGTGACACCTAAATCTCATCAACCATATACAAAATACAGGTCCAAGCTGAAGAAAAATGTAAAAAACCCAGAAAACTGTACTTCTTACATACAAACAATGATAAATTCCCCTTCCCAGGAGAATGCCCGCTGGAATCCATGGCGCCACGGGTGCTGAGAGGTTCTGGTTTTAGAAGGTCACATTATGTACTCAGCACCAAATCATCCTGGGGGAAAATGACAAAAGTAAGTTTATCTTGTAATTCACCAGTACTGTGAGGGGATCTGAGGGGGGAACATGTTATCTGAAAGTGTGTGTGGGGGGGTGTCCCTTACTAAAATTCAGGCTTCAGGAAGAGGTGTGGGATTGCCTGGAAAAAGGAATTCAGATTATCTGCAACATCTGGGTCCAGACTTTTCTGCATAACAATTTCTCAGCCATTTTAAGCATAATTGTCAAAACAATAGGTCCAATGCAGCCAGTACACACAGGGGGAGGGAACCGC